>NW_017276246.1:1422574-1754174 GCF_001594065.2 Cyphomyrmex costatus
CCCCCCCCCCCCTTACATTCTCGACGTTGCGAACCACGAAGAGCCTTTGCCTAACTTCTACGAAAGCATCCTGTGAGGGTGCAGCTCGAAGAAGGGCGTCGGTGTAATTGAAATTTCTTTCGGGGAAACCCTACTCCTGCGGTATTTCAACCCTCCCCCCCTCCCCTCTTCTTCCAGGCCCGCTTTCCGCGGCCGTTGCACTGCCGCCCACACACCCACGTGGCTTGGACACCATCCGCCGCTGAAGGGCGCGGGGATGCCCCGGTATAATTGGATACACCATGTTACGGGGTTGAATAGACGACGTGCTCGTCGATGATGAAGAGTCGTCTATTTAACAGGAACATCGTTTAACCCCTTCGAACGCGATCAATTTCAGAAAGCATTATGTTCTGCGTTATGTGCAAAAATAAGTCTAAAGTCAAGTATTAAAAACCTAATAGTAATTGATAATTATTATTTATGTTACACATCAGCCGTGTACTGTTTTCAAGTAAAATGCGGATTTATCGCCTGCCAAAAATGTTGTGAAATTGGCAACTTCCTGAAATTCGAGGAAACAATCGATACTCGTCATAGGGGAATACCCTCTTGGCGTCTGTGAGCAGAGACGACGCGTAGGCGGTGCTATCAAACTGACCTTTCGCAATATCGATTAATCGCACGTTGCATAACCAGCGTCGTATAATGAGAGGCACATGCATATCCATCAAGAGGCAATGCTGTTTGTCGTTTATCATTTTTCAAGGAACTAATTTTGAAACAAGATTCTTCATTGACTTGTAAATTAATCCGAAATCTTGCAATCCGTTTCAGTACTACACAGTAAAACATGTTTTGTATTTGTGTTAAAGCCGATCCTTCTTTCAGAAGACTATTTTCAGAGAACTATTTAAACTATTTTTAGAAACAATTTCTGTGTTGAATTTTTAACATATCCAAGTATTAATTTGCATTATTTGAATATTTTGTGTTAAATTTATATTCAATATTTCTTGATACTAAAATAACACAATTTATAAGCCATAAAACAAATGTAAAAATAATATATTTTAAAATTCTAAGATAATTGAATAAAATATGTTTCATATTATAAATTTTAATTTTATCGATGAAATATGTTTCCACACAATTTATTTATGAATTAATGTTATATGTATATTTGTGTTAATTTTTTACATATTATTTTTATGTTATTTCAAAACATACATATTTATATTATATTTAACACAAAACTTTGGGACTCATGAAATGTCTTAAATTTAATACAAATTTTCTAACTATGTACAAAAATATATATATTTGTAAACTTTTTAAAATAATGTTATAGTATAAAATATAATTATAACATAAAATCAGACAGATAAATATCTTCAATAATAATTCGTATTTCAAAATAATTTGTTTCGCATGTATTTTATCATCTTTCATATTCTCAATTTAATTTTCGAGGCGAATTTTGTGGCAAAATTTTGTGGAATATAATGGAGATAAGTTTCGTGGGTTATAACTCAAAGAATGCAATCATCGTCTTCACGAGACATAATAATTGCAATGTGTGCTATATGAGGAGTAAGAAGAGAATCGTTCGCATGAAGAAAGCCCCGACGATATGCAAATTAAGGGAGTATTCAGGTTAAGAGAGCATTACCGAAGTGGCAGCTTCGTGTATGAGCTACGCTACGATTTATCGTTTAATATATATTGTAGCTTTGAAGGAGTGCGAATCAAATAAAAGGCTTTATCTGCTCTTACATCTGTATAGTAATACAACAAGCGTAACTGTAAATGTACTTTAATTTATTTCTTACTATTTCGACAATGTCTTTAAAATACTAACATCTTAAGTTAAATTTTCAAAATTGTATCTTTTCTAATTTCTAACACAACTTCCTGTTGTGAAATGAAGTTGTCTGCGGTAAAATGAATTAGAATCCGTAGAAAAAAAAATAAGCGATGGTGATTCTTTTCTGCAGAATATTGTTCAAAATAAAAATCATTGTTTTACAGTGTCCAAGAATTCTCTTATCAATCACCTAGACGCGCAACTGTTTTCAAGGAATATTTTCAGAGGACTATATTTTTAGAAACAATTAAAATTTTCCTGACCGCATAATGTTTATATAGTTTGCATAAAATAGAAAATACAATTTCGTACTTTTTGGCTGTATAAGTCTGTGGACTACAAGTTGCGTATCACTGGTTTACATGATGATCCTTTTTCTTTAAGATTTCATGAAAGATGAGTTGGATCGAAGATTAGAAAGTTGGCTTACCCTGAAGATAATAGGCTGGTCTCAGTCTAACCAATTTACATGATGATCCTTTTTCTTTAAGATTTCATGAAAGATAAGTTGGATCGAAGATTAGAAAGTTGGCTTACCCTGAAGATAATAGGCTGGTCTCAGTCTAACCAGACCCGGCACCAGCGTAACGCCCTGTCGAGTAGTATTATGAAGCTGCAGGGCTGCTAATAGATCTATACCTCCTCCAGGATCACTTCCTGTCCTTGTTTTCGCGCCGAGGACTACGGTAGTTCCTTCTGTAACTGAAGATACCCCCGTCTCTTCTTCTTTCGTCGTCCCAGACACTGAAACAATCAATTTAAGAAATTTGTTTATTGCTTATACAGCAGTCATTTGAATACCGTTTATAATATTAAAAAGTGACTATACATTTAATTGAGAGAGTATCGACGATAAAATGGATAATCAAAGTGAAGATATATAACAATATGAATGGTTGAAAAGTTTACAAATACAAGAATTAAAAGATGAAATCAGAAATATTAATTTTTTCATATTTTCTCATTTATTCGTAATATGGCTACGGAAAAACTTCAATAACACGGCAATCAGTTATATATCGAAGACGATAATTTCCATTTCCAAAACTTTTGCGTTCACACTGTATTGGCCGACAACATTATTTCAATCCTATGCGCAAAATTTATCTTTACGCGATAAAAAAATTTCAAATTTATCTTGTTCATCGAATAATCATTACGCTTCATTTTTCTTCTTTTCGCGATGATTCGATTTGTTTCGATTTACCGCGGAAGTTCCCGCGGTAAAATTAACCTTTCGAAGAAACCACACCAATCTTTTTATAGGATCAAATCAAGAAGGTAGGGATAAGGGAGAAGAAGAAGAAATAGAAGAAGAAAATGATCATAGACGACGTAGACTTCTCGAAACGGTGGTATTGATCGACTCTTCACAGTCGACGCTCGTTATCGGCGTTTCCGTGCTTTTCCCCGTTCCATGAAGCCTTCAACCCCTTCCGCGAAACTGTCCGCCCCGTAAACAGTCTGTTTTATCTATCGCATCTCTCCTCTCTCTCTCTCTCGTTACGCACACACATATAGACACACGTGAAATCCATTTCGCCTTTGTCGCGTCGACTTCACGTTGATAATGATTGAAGTCCTGTGGAAAAAAGTTTACCGGTCTGTCCGCTTTCGGCGGACAACCCCTTGATCGGGCTAGCTACTTTCGTGATGAGTGACAACCCTTGACGTTTGGTTACGTGAGACATACGCTCGCCACGAAAACCTGGTCTTCCTTTTTGATAAGGTGACTAGTAGCAAGGGAACGTTAATGGATAAAATAGATAGAACTGATATGAATTTGATGTGTTTATAACAAAGTATCCTATATCAATGAAAATTAAGAAATGTTCTTTTATCTAGTTTTCTTAATCTTTTTAAATTCTTTTAAATAATATCTAGATATATATCTTTTATTCTTCTACAAAATCTGTGTTATTCTGAAAAATTTATATTCTTTAATTAAAATTTATTTTCTCAAAATTCTTTTCATAAAGAATTCAAAGAATATATTTATAAAAAGATTTGAGGTTGCGAAAATTTTTCTTATTTCTATAATATATGATAATTCTGATGTGTTTTTCTATAGCCTAGTTTTTAGTAATTTATTCAGCTTAATTCGATTAAAACAATTAAAATAACAATGTATTTAAATCTAGCAAATACATTATTGGTTGCTAGTATAAAATCGATTAAACATTAATAATAATGCAGATGTGAATACGTTTCCCAATGTCAGATGTGATTCAATTATAACTTTTTCTAATGATTTAATAATTAAGAACTCTTGTGTCCTTTCTGGATAATAGAAATGAATTAATAACATGACGATGTCACAGAGATCGGCAGCAAGGGTTTTTCAATCGATTACATTCGTTTTAATAATATCGAAAGATAAAGAAGCAGAAATACGAAGGAGAATACGGAGTTAATAAATAAATTAGAACGTAAACAGTACTGGCAACATTCTTCGCCAACAGGAAGGCGTGCGTCCAAAAGTATAATTTGCTTAAATGCAGTTACCGAAATCTAGAATGATATTTTTAGCTCTCGCTAAGAAAACATCAAGCAGGTGTCTGTAAGCAGGTTCACGCTGATCATTTCGTATCCTCAAAGTTTATTTACGCACATATGCTTCTCTTTGATCACTGTAGAGATTCATACATCGCTATAGGCAAACACATTATATATTATACATCAAACTAATGTTCCTCTACATCATAACGACAGACTCAATTTCTTACAAAAATAATCTGATAACATGCATGCTCTTATTCTTCGATTGAATACTTTCTTAAGAGAGAAAATTATAGATTACTACGCTTAATTGAATAAAATATTTTCCTGCATCATTAAATTAATTTGATAATTATATTTTATGAATTTTTTAATAACATTACAGCAAAAGTTATTATGTTTTATTTATTTTATAAATAAGGTGAGCCAAAACAAAATAATGTGCTATTTTTTCAATTTTTTAAGAGAAAAGAAAAATAATTCTCTTAAAAACTATTATTTTAAAAGTTCTAAAAAAAATATCGCAATAACTGAAGATATAAAGTATCAGCATCTGCAGAAATTTTAGTTAATTTATTTTATTTTAAAAATTTGTTAAAATTTGAAATCGTTATAAGCCTGAGTAAAAAATGAAAGTCAAAACATTATAAGTCCACATATAAATGTCAATTGCACTTACAACGTTTTGAATTGCATTGTCCATTTTTCTTTGTTTGTAGTAGCACTTTTCAAATCAAATATCATATTAGTGCGTAACAGAATACATCACTTCCAACTCATATAATAAAATGTATTTTTATAATTTTACAAAAATATTTCAGTATTTTTATAATGTTTTGCATAAATATCAAATTATGTTAAAATATTATGTAATGCAGATCCAAGAGAGTTATATATAATACAATTGTGGTTATTATATTGCAAAATTTTAATGCTAATTAGTTTTAAGATGACTTTATGCACGAACGCTCCAAAAGCGCTTCAGTTTCCTTTAATTATACGATATACGTGCAAAGAGAAGCCTTAGGAGTTTCCTTCCTCCTTTCATGCTATCTTTACAAAATGAGAGAGACACGCGCACTTTAGATCCCAAGGGCTTTAGTGACATTCATTAACCAAATCGTCCAGCAAATTAATATACCGATTGAATTTTGTTGCCTTAACCATCTGTTTATCTCAATACTTATATATAATATATAATTTCTGTTTATATATAGATATTATCTTTGTTACAGTTTCCGATTTTCTCCAATTATTTTTATTTAATGTAATAATTTAATATAATAATCAATCTAATATAATAATAATTGAATAAAATTGGAAGATAAATTGTATTATTTGTTTTTCTAATATTTTTTATTTTTTACGTAGCTGAAAATAGACATTTTAATCTTACATCATATTTTAAATTCCATTAATATTGTATTTTATGAAAATTATCTTTTTCTAGTAATAGTGTATTATTTGTTTTTTCTGTATTGATAAAATTGTTATTTGCAATTTTTTATTAACCGAAGTTATACACAGAAATATAGTGGTAATGTGATTGCACAAGAAACAGATACGTAAGAGATTCGGTGTTAGAAAACGCGTAAATGTCTCCTAAGACGGGATGACGTTGGGTGAAGGATGGAACAGAATAGTGGCAGACTGCCGGGCGTCGCGACGCCGGTATCGAACCGTACGCGGCATTATCGTCAAATTCGCGAGAGGGAGAAGGCGGAAGAGTGAGGGAGAACGCGTGACACGTGGTGTCTCTCCTGGCACGACTGTCACCGTCACATTTTCTGGCATTCACAACGACTATTACAATTATATCGATAGGACAGCTAGTCGAGCAATATCATCGTTCGTCATAAGCGAAGATTTAAATTTCTCAATTAAAAAATTGTATACTTTTTATAAAATACAATATCGGATCACATTGCGCGATATAAGAATTTGAAATTTTATTATTCTACAAATATATTTATAATTCGTATAAGAAGAAATATTTAATTTATAATGTTTACTTAGAGATATAAAATTCGAAAGGAAAAATTGAACTCGATCGAGATATCACGTTGTGCAATTATGTTTTTATTTTTGTCTATACATGTATATTTAATAACTCGTGCCGAGGGCGAGTCTATCTTTATCACTGATCACCGCCATTCGACATCGGGTCATTAAATCGCACCGGCTGATCGTCGCATGCCGTGTCTTTCATTCACGACGACGATGAAGCGAGGCGGTACCGAATGCTAGAGACTGTGTGTACTCGCTCAAATCGATAACACGCGACGGTCAAGCCGCGCGGAAACCAACCCGTCCTCGTACGGCATACGATTCATCGATCGACACCTTCCGTTCCTCTGCGACCTCCGACTCCCTCGATACGAGACTCGCGGCCGGCTCCTCGAGGGGGTCGCAGCCCCCGGAAACCCGGAAGCTCGGAGCCGACAAGACAAGCCGGGGAACACCGAGACGCGCAGCGATGCATTTCGTCAGATACGCACGAGCGCACATTGCCGAAATGTTCCGTGTTTTCTATATTAAAGGACTGGTAAACTTTTTCACATTGAAAACATCGCTGTTAGAATTTTCGTACAATGACAGGATTTCCCGATTCTTTTCTAAAAAAGTAAAAACACACTTGTCGATGACAAACAATACAAATGATTTAATGATATAAAATTTATAGAGTTTTGCGAAATTTTTTATAAAAATTTGTATAAAGATCATATTACCCATAATTTTTTTGGCTTAATTAAATTGATCAATCAGTTAACATGCAATTGTTATACAAATAATCATTTCCAAAAAAATTGAAAATTTATAAATACATCAATAAGGGGTAGAAATTGTGTTATAATTTTAATACTGTTAAGCAGAAGTACTCACGTTTAGAGACTTTTTGTTTTTCGGTATTTAACTGTCCCGTTAATATTATTACAAAAATAAGGAAACACCAAGATGACACTCTTCTTTTCAGTACAAGAAACGACATATTTCTTTCATAATCGCATCACGATTGTTCGCTCACTTTTTAACTTTTTATGTTACTTGTTATGTAATAAATACTGTGCATTTAATGTCCACGCTCTCTACGCTCAGTTAAAGCAAAATTGTAACAAAAGAAGTAAATCCGTTAAGATCCAGTTTGTGTCCATTATTTTCACGACCCCATTCTATCCTCCGGCCGCCTCAAGAACATCAATGATGTACATCGTATGTCGCTTATCGCGACAAACCGTGATCGATCGCCGGCGAAATCTGACCTTTACTGCCATCGAGAGAATTCACGATAGACTGACTTCGGTATCGAGGATTCTTCGATCGCAAGCCAGAAACCAGAAATCGCCTGACCGGCCGGCCGATCGGTATTTCGCGGCGTCAGCGTAAAAAAGCGACGTCTGGTCTCGCACGAACCGTCGCCATGCGACATCCAAGTTCGATTTTCCTAGCACTGGATCGTCGAATTTTGCCGACACGATATAAGCGACCGCCTCGCGCGTGCTCGTTCGATCATCAAACGGTCAAGGTTACGTTCTCTAGTTGGTCGACGACTCACTTTAAGCTAAAGTAACCTCTTTTTCCGCGATATTTTCCTTTTTTCGCATCGCGAAAAGCGAGAGAGTGAGAAAAAGATCTTACAAGAAAACGCAAAAAATATTTCTAGAGCTTCCTCTATAACCCTTGGAATTTTTGCAATTTTATAAGAATTTGTGCGATTCTGTAATTTGCGCTTCTTAAACTTTGAATAATATTTCCTCTAAATTCTCTATAGATTATTTTAGAAATACATATTTACCGTTTAAACTAAACCAACAGATTCATTCAGTATAATGTCTTTTCCATAGAGTTTCACGATACGTTATATTTTACATTCGACTGTTGATCAGTCGTGAAACAATGTGGTCGCGCGTTGCGATCGGTTTCCGCGTAATTCAATTTCACATTAAATCTAATTGCACTCACGGCATCATTTTGATATGAAACGCCCGCGGTTACAGCCGCGGCGTCGTCGACGAGGCCGCCTGTAATGAGACCAATCCGCAGTAATCGCTTTTGCAGCCTCATAAAAGCCACAACGAATCACCCAAAGGCCAATTTCTCCCTCAATCATGATTCTCTTGCGCCGCGGCTGCTTGATGCGTTTACATGTAGAACCAACTGTCACAATTCATTCCGTTTTTGTAATATTGATGAGAAAACGTATTGGAAAGTGAAAATTGGTTTTCTACGATATTTATGAGGAAGGAATAATACTATGATTGTGTTTGTGGAAAGAAAATATTTTGAATTATAAATTAAACAGGACCCCGCGACGGAATTCTTAGGATGTATTACATTCCCAGAAGAAAGCACGCGACATTATGTATGCAGGTATAACTTGGCATAAGCTCATCTATGCTTGTCTAATACTCAATATTTCAACAGCTGAGAAATCTGTCACGTCTATCCAATATATCTAGTGCATATATCTAGCAATATCAAGTACGTAGGGAGTACATGAACATGTCATACAGCTGTCACGCTGGACAGTATAAGGATATAGTCTAGGGGGGAATCTACAATATTTACGTTTAAAACTGTGTGCGTTTAAAGATAATTATCGCATTATCTAAGCGTCTAATATTTCGCAATTGAAAATATTATTCAATCCTAATCCTACATACGTATTTGGCGTTTATTAGAAGGGAGACTAATTGACGTGACGCAATGCGGATGCTGGGTATACAGTTCAGTTTGCGGCTCGGATTATGCGATTGTGTATTGAAATTTATACGGCGGATTATGCACAGGGCGGGATAAACGTATATAAAGCGTAACATCGCGAGCATCTACGATGAAGGGGAGGTCTAAATCCTCTATTACGACACACACGCGACCCCTTTATTAATACGACTGCCATAACGTTGACCGTAACGACCGAATAACAGAATATTATAAATAAGTTATATAGAACGTGAATTTTATTATCATACGAATGGCTATTTAACACGCGCTCAAAAACACGACGATTCATCACATCGCATTGATCTATAATCGCTGCGCGCTTATATCGCTAACGCAATTGTTATTGTGAGTATACACGTTATATTGTAACACATACGTTACTTACAAAGGAAAATTTATGTAAAATTTATATTTAATGTTAGTAAATTTATATTCAGTCCTAATCAATTTTATATAAGAATCCAGGTAAAGTCATTTTGACGAAAATTGACAACAAATGACGTCAATTTATTACTTGGGAATTTAGCTAATCAGAGGGACAATTAATATCTTTTATTAATCAAAACTATTTTTTTACTTTTAGAATCTTTAGATGTAACAATAATAATTTAGGCGGCTGTTTAAGAGTCAGCGCAATAAGACAAGCGCACACGTTAAATTTTAAAATATACTTTACTATAGTTTAGAAGTTACAAGCAAGCTTATTAATTTCAAAGGCGAATGATTGTGCCGTATAGATTATTGTACATAACTGATGAACAATAACCAACGAAGCTAGAATTTTTTTATATTGTACACTTTTGCTGAGGATAGCCGAAACCAATGGCCGAAACGTCCAAATACATTTGTAACTTCTAAACTATAGTAAAGTATATTTTAGAATTTAATGTGTGCGCTTGTCTTACTGCACTGACTCCTAAACAGCCGCCTAAATTATTATTGTTATATTTAATTATATAAGGAGTCCAATTTTATATTTTCAATTATTTTATTGAGAATCTTTAGAATCTGTTTTAATAGAATGTGAATGCATTTTTCTCGTAATAAAAATATATGTTCTTACTATAAGCAATATAAAATTTATATTCAATATTAATGAATTTGTATTTAATAGCAATGAGTTTTGTAATTTTTCTAGTTGATAAGAGGGTCAGTACTTTTTGTTAATTAAAGTTGTGTTTTTTCATTTTAAGAATTTTGAAAGCAGTACAGGTGCATTTTTTTATGATATCTGAGTACATTCTCTTGATGCCGGCCTAAAAATGTAATCAAGAAGACTCGTTATCGCGTTATGTATACACACACCGACGCGAAAGCGCTCGAGCTACCTTAGCCCAAATAATCTCGCTGAGATCTCGGTGAGATAAGCATATGTGTCTGAATAAGGTTGTAATGGGGGAACTATGCGAGAAATCAGTGCCTACGCTCGCGTCGTCTCGAATAATGGCGTTAACACGCTGCGTCAATGTTTGAGGATACTCCGAGCTGGCTGCTCGTTTGTCTAAACGAGATTAGGCTATTTTCCACGCTCTCTCGTGCGGACATCCTAGTCAGTCAGGTGCCGTAACTGCGGCGCGAGGATATCTAAATCTGCTCCGTTCTATTCTTAAGAGGTGCCGTCGCGATTCTCTCCGCTTCTCCAGCTCGATTGGCTTTGTCCACGATGGCGAATCCGGCGTTCTTTATGCCGTGTCGAAGACTCATTCTCTAGAATGAACCGTATTCATCAGCTCGTTACTTTTTATGGTATAATTTCAACGGGACGCACTTTTATGCGGAAACATTGACGTTATTCGATATTTTCATGTAAAAGACATTACACGGATTCAGTTTAATGTTTAAATTTAGCATGCAGTTGAGAATTTTATTTATTTACTATCGCGAGCAATGCTGTATATAAATATTTTATATGAAAATAGTAAGAATATAGCTAAAAGTAGTAAGTATACAGCTAACGTTATTTGCGTCGCGAAAATATAAAATTAAAAGAGAAATAATAATATTTCAGTACTGTGTGTGGAAATATTGCATGTATCTCTATCGGATTACTTGATCAGTAATTGAACACACGTCACGGAATGATTCACTTCTATGTATATAAACAGGTGAGATGTGAAATAATTATTTTCACATTATTTTTGCACGCGTCAGTTCTTGATGCATTAAATTCATTAAAATATTGAAATGCCAATCGCGAAATGTAGAGCCAATTTATGTACGTTCTACCGCAAAATTATCCCATATAATATGTCAGCTATTGATTAGGCTTCATTAAGCCAGGAATATTTATTAGTACATTCACAGATATTTCAAATTGACAGATAAATTATTAGCAAGTGCAATTTTACATATTCAAGAATTGATATGATAGTGTATTATTGTAATTATTTATTTAACTTTTCCAAAATATTTAATCCTCAAATCAATCAAGTAATGTGTCATTAAACGTTAATGTAATACAAGCAGCACTTTCGATATAATAAATTATACATCGATGCTATATACGAGTTAATATATTTAATTGGCTTGTATGACCTTCACAACAGGTACCATTAAGGAAAAAGTTAATACGTTTAAATTTAAAAATTCATGAATTAAACTACATTGTTTCAACGGCTATATTAACGTCGACTGTCCTATTTCAGTCACGTGTATTTTCTGAGTTAGGTAGATAAGCCTAAGAAATCGAAATTCGATGAGGATTATGTATTACAGAAGCGACCCCTTTAATCCCTACTTAATTAAAGGGATGGTCGCAAGGTAATGGTTGTATAATTCACTTATATCATTTCTCAATTCCGAGGGTAGGGGGAAATAATCCCGCACTGTGTTTATTATTGTTCAGCTCCTATATGATTGGTTTATTTCCGGTTTAATCATGTTATGAGATAAAAATTCACATAAAAATAACCTGGGAAATCGGAAAGCCGGTTTGTTTGCACGTGCAATTTATACGTGAAATTTAATTCGGGAAGTTCTCTACAGATATTTTAGCGAATACAAATTGAACGCTATTAATTTTTATTTGTAAAAGTATTAAGAAAATTGCAGAAAACGATTTTATTGAAATCTGATGACTGTATGATTGAAGAGTTAAATATAAATATAATAAATTTAATTAATAAAAAAAAAAAAACTATAAATTTACTAAATAATTATATAAGTTTAGAATTGTATATAGAATTTAATAACTAAATCAGAATAATCACAATCAAATTCGAAGACTTTGCAAAGCGACAAAATGTTACATAACAAACAACGGCATTGTATAATGTAGCTCTATCCGCATAAATATTATATATCCTTGTTTAAAGAAAATAAAACGCGAATTGCAAGAGATACATTTTCCCAAAATAATGTTGCTACTCAAGCGTGAATATCATGAGCTGCGGTTTACTTCAATAAAGCGCGGGCGTGTCATGAAGCTAATAAAGGGTTAAGATGTTAAGTTTTGCGATGGATCACAGTAAAAAAAAGAAAAGGAGCAAATAAGGGGATGGCAAGAAAAATGGGAATAGGGCGCGTTTCACATGCGACAAATCACGCGCGAAGTTTTTATGAGTCCTAAACTACTGTTTTTGCGACAATTCGTAAGCCGGCTGCAACGATGTTGCTTTGCAAGAGATTCGCGAGACGGCGACTTTGTGATGTGTTTCTAAAATGACAGTTCGCCAAGCCACGTGAGAAACGCTCGCACCTGTGTGCCTCCACGTAAATATCTCTTTGACAACGTCGTGCGATGACATTATTGAGTTATATGAACATAGATTTACGATCTGATATGTTGCAGATCTTTTAGGTTGATAGGTCAACACAATCATTCCTATTCGTGATTTCTGTGCCACTGTCAGTGTGGCATTGTTCTGCTGTTTCTCACTTTATATGCTATAACTGTTTTTATTAATAAAGATAGACACGTATATTTGTTCGTTATCATTATATGTTCCTTAATGTCTGGGGTTTTGATCGAAGAAAATTCGTTACAATTCATTTTTACACAATATCTTTAAACAATATCCAATATATAGCCTCCTTATGACAAAATAACCTGGCACCAAAATGATAGAAATCTCGAATGGTAGTAACAAGTTTTATCTTAGACTGTACTTTTATTGTTGTATAAAAATTGTGACTCTTTCGACCCTCATTTCTTCCGTACGATGCTCTTTAAGTCTGTCATTAAATTCAAAGTTTTTGGCGTGTTTCCCCTTTAACGATTAAGTATAATAGTCTCAAGTGACGAGGGAGACTTAGCACCCTAAGTTTATTTCTGCTGAATTTTCGTTATCATCCTTGGGATTAATTAAAGTCCCTTTATCGGTAGTAGCGAATACGAATATCGTGGTCCGTTGCGATCAGACTGGATGGAGTCGTCATCAGTTTGACGAATCGCGACGATCTATTTTCTAGTATGTCAGGCGCATACGACATTGTAATTGGTTGCCACTGCTGTGGCTGGCTTCGCTCTTGTCGCGGACACGGTAACGATATCATAAATCCAAGCGTCATTAGCAATGAAACTAGTGCTCCGCTTTATGCCGAGTGCCTCGAGGCGCGCGGGAACGACACATATGCGTCAAAAGCATCGTCGTTGCGTTGCGCAGCGCCGCGCGTATCGCGTGTTGCCGGCGAGGACAAGTTTGACGAGTATTGCTTCATGGTCGCAATATCGTTGATCCGATATATTACGAAATATTATTAATCGACTGCTATATATTTAATATTTTACGATGTTGTTTTTTCTTCAATCATAATCATTGTTGCGCTAGATAATACATATAATTATTTGATAAATTAAAAGTTAAAAAATGCTTATCAATTTTTACCAGGAAAAAATCAGTTGTGCATACAAGCCTTTACTAAGTGCATGTCTATATTAAAAAACTGAGACTTTTGTTTTAATACCAGTAAGAATTTTTATTTTTTTACTATTTATTTTTTATAGGGTTAGAAACAATATCAAGGATAATAAAAAAATTAATTTACATATAATAGAAAAGGTGAAATTAAATTATTGAAAAGAACAGCTTGCTTGTGAGTTAATAAAATCGCTATGGCTTCTGCAATTTGAGAGGCGTTTAATAAATACGATTTCCGTAACTGGGTATTAATTGCGACTAAGTATACGGCGGAAGGAAGGATTATAGCAAACTCACGAGACACCAACTGATCGGTCGCGCAGCGTCTCGACGCCTTGGCGCCGCTCACGTACGAACCACCACGCTCATGTAATCGTGCACTATACATACTTACACTGAATAAATTGCATTGTAAAGTCGACTTCTCGATATCATGTGTTTCAAACGTATTATATTTTAAAATTAATTTTATTATTCTTTTTGTGGAAGGAATTATTTTCTATATTTTATATGTTACAAATATTATTGACAAATTAAAAATTAATTAAAGAATATTTGTTGATTTACTATCATTTTTCGAGCTATAAAATTTTATAAATAGTAATAGTAGTATAATGTTCTATTGTTTTGATAATCAGTTATATTAATTTGTAGTTTAACACAGGTGTATAGGTAAAATATGTATTTTATAATTTGAAATATTTGTAGTTCACTTTTACACTCAGATTAAATCAGTGTACAACTTTAATATGCATCAATGTGCATTTTAGTGCGTCTAACCGAATTCACTATAAAATTACAGCAGGAACTGCATAATAGTCTTACATAACCGAAGGAAAGCAACATGATACGGGCAATTATTCATCTCCATCCAACCTCACGGCTTCGCTAAGAAAATATTGTAAAAACAGGAATGTAATAACATTCCAGCGTCTTGGATGACGCCGGAGTGGAAGGAAATTGCCCGACTGGAACAGGCGCCAGTTGAAGAAATAACGAGAATATGGAAAAAGGAAGAATAAAGGAATGAAAGATGTAAGTAAATTGCGAGAAAGTATGAGAGATGGTATGAAAATTATTTTTGACGAGGATTTATGACAATGTTTCCACTCTGTGATCAAAGCCCTGTTCACTCGATCGCTTTTAACTCTGTTCAGATCTCCATAATGTACATATTCCGATTTATCACTTTGAATAATTATGTAATAGGTGTTGACTGATCGATTTTTTTATTTTTCAAAATGTAAAGAAGTTAATTTATTTAAATAATAATATAGTACTGTTTACTGAATATGTTTCATGTATCTCATAAATACGAAAATGCTCTTTTTGTTCAAACTAAATTAGCGTTAAATCCACATAAATCATTTGATTATTTTATAAAAGAAGGAAACTTTTTAAAGAAACAATAAAGGAATTAAAAATGAGCATATACCACGAAGCTGGATAGATTTAGCGAAATTATATTGTATTTCGTAGAATATTAAAATGAAATTTTTATTATTATTAGAATTATTATCATATTTTTAAAGAAATTTTCATCATCTTGTTAATACACAGCTTACATTTAATTCGGAAAATATTTGTTGCAATTAAAATTTTTTAATGTAGTCACGAGTGTCCATAATTAATTTTTGAATCGTTGTGTGTAATATATTTCATGATAAATCATGCGGCTGGAGTAGACACAAAGTGCACAATTGTGTGAGATTTAAGACTGCTCACTTTTCGTTTAATTCAAGAAGCGCGAGGCGCAACATTAAATGCGCCCAGTTAAATGTGTATTTGCTGAGAGTGCTGTGTAAATTCGTGTCCGTCGTAAAGTCAAAATGTTTCCGAGCGAACGAATTTATTTGTCATGTACTAAAAATTCGTCTCTTGATTCGCACGCGTCATTGGGAGATTGATTTAATGAGAACGTTAATGTCAAAATTCGCCTCAATGCGTGTTGAGAAATTAACAACTTCCGCGAGAGGAATGCGATATCGGTTGTATAGCCGTTAAATTTACAGATACGCATTTGTCGCGTCCACATATATATCTCAACAACGCGAAAGTGCTATCTTTGCTGCAAACTAAATTAGTGTTAAAGCCGCGTAAATCATTTGATATTTATGGCCACGTGGTTATCGATCTTTTTTCACTGCGCGGGCAAGTTTGTAAGTGAGTTCGAAATACGCGCGAGGCACGCGGCGCCATGCGATTTGTCATTTCTGATAACGAAAGCGGAAATGAAGATTATAAAAGAATTAGATATCCGTTTGAGTACTTACTGCAGAGCAATACTCATAAAACTTATGGGATACATAATACGAACACTTTCAAAGTCGAATGTTTCTAGTACAAGCTGATTTTATCGACATCCTCGCACGAAAGCGCCGAAGCACGAGGCCTTTCTCATGAAAATGGATATTTTTAGATAAAATTTTATGCGGCCCATAAGAAAAAAGAATTGATTAATGCATGAATCTAAAAATACGTAAGCTTATACGAGAAATTTACACGTAACCGCGAAGTGTAGGTTAAACATTCATTCTCTTCCGTCTTCTCTTTCTCCTCTTCCGCAAATTCTGCAAATCTTTACGAAATATGATTACCTCCATTATGAATAATTGATATTATATTATCATTACATATCTGCAAATTAACTTCAGTTTTAGTATTGTGATAATGGATCTTTTGCACTTATTTTTTGCTGGTTACCATTTATACGTATTTTTTAATCTCTTAACGGATTATCAACAGATATACATGACAAGGTACACTATATGTTTATATATATTGTTAATTTTTATTAATTTTTTTGCTCACGATTATTTTTAGAATATCAAATTTTATACAATCTGACTTTTGAATTTTCATCTTTTTGATTTAAAGCATGATGGACACGAACGGAGTAATTTGTGAAGGATAACGAATTTTGTAATATTTACCTCATAGATTATAACCAATTTATCTGTATTTACTGTAACATTGAGAATGACCCGATCGGAGTCGAAACGTCTATAGCTACATATAGATATTATTATTATTTGAATTAAAGTTTTTTGTTTTATTATATTGTCGGCCCTCTCTTTGTCCCTTTTTATTTATATTGTCTTATATTGTCAGTATCTATTACTATTAAGTTATTATTTAATTACTTCACTATTTATAATTTTTATACGTGTTTATACGATTTTACATCAATCGGAATAACAAAAGTTTTTTCACAAATTCTCTAATAAAATTTAACACATATTTGTCATAACCACAAATTTATCACAAATTATTACACATCATTGAAATTAAATTATTATTAAAGAAACATCTGTAAAAATAAGAAGAGAGACACGATAGAAAAAAAAATGAATTTTTGATCTAAATATCGCTAACGTAATTATTTTTAACGCTATCGATCTAATTTATGCCATAAAAACTATTTATTAATATTAAAAACCTTTGGACAATTCTCAAAGATTTCTTAGCGATCCTTCGTGACTCAGCTTTCCATTTCGTCAGCGCGAACGCGTATCCAGGAAGCGCAATAAGGAAATCAAAGTGCATTAAGCCGCGACCCCGTACAACGAAGCGCAAAGCTGCGTATCGGTAGTCATTCTCCTTTTGAGTATACAGCTTCCGGCAAAAGGGGTGCAAAGGGTCGATCGATAGAAGAGGTCGACGGAGGGGAGGGTGGTTGCCGCCGAAGGGTACCGGTCCAACTTATTGTTAGAGGGAAGTAAAATCCGCGTGAAGAGCTGCACTTTCGTAAATTCGTACGAATCATTTCCGTTGCTACACTCCACCCTCGTCATACATATATGGGTTAGAAATGAAATAGGGTTTACTCCCGAAACTGAATTGATCATACGCGAAGAAGTAAAGGAAAAATGCAATCTTCAAATCTAGCAACTGCAACGAAATTACTGCAATAAAGTGCAGTTTGGGAAAATTTTTCGAGAGAAATTTTTTAATTTTATCTTTATACACATTAAGAATATAAAGTGTAATTAAGGAATTTATTAAAGAGAACTATAGATTTATAGTGAGATTGATCGCAAAGGAAACTAAATCTTTAATTGCACAATTATACAACCTATATTGTGTGACTTCCTTTTTACACTCCAACGTAAACCAAGTATTATATTATTACAACGAAAAATAAACGGTATCGAAACATACTATTTACTTCCACTCATCGATATCTGATAACTAATTAAAATGCTCGCATATCTATACAAGTGTACCTACACCTAATCGCATTTGAATTGCGAAGCATATTCATCGACCGGCATATCTGCCAGTCATCATTGCTACCACTACAGTCGATCGAGGACAATCGACGGAATCCAACGGCCTTTCGAGAACGTCGGAAATCACGAGTCGCCTTATAAATAATCCACGAGATCGAGCTAGAAATAATTGATGCCACTCTTATGAGAGTCATATATCGGCTCGCGTTTTTAGTGAAAGTAAATTACCGTGCAAACAATTTATTTTTCTGTTCTAAAATTGGACGAATACATATATGTAATACGGTCTTACTGATCAAGTATTGTGAAGTTTGATGGATAAGGTCCAACATTATGATGTGACAAGCAGATTACAATGTTTTTAAACACTGAAAAATTGATGAAATTAGACGTTAAAGTGTCAACAGCAAAGCTGTTTTCACAGCATTCCGATAATGACAACGTTTTCTTTTCAAAAAATTCTAAAATAGATGTTCTAAAATAATTGCGCTATAATGAATACGATGAAGTTATCTACAATATTAGTATAATTGTATAGAAATGAACAGGAATGCCTTTTCATGCCTTCTCATTCCTTTTTTTTACTTCTTCTTATCTATTCCCCCCCCGATACACGTGTTACTTTAATGCGTTAAGGATGTACCTGAATTTATTTTATATAAGATGAAACTCGCATCGAAAGCGCTATCATACAATTTATTTTTTCATAATGGAGTATTATACAATTTGAATGTATCATTTTTTCTGATTCATATATCGGCGGTGCCGCGCCGATGATCATCGTTAAGATTCCACCAGGTTCGCGACTAATATGACCAAATAAAGGCCCGGCCCGAAAAACAATCTAACGAACATACGGCGTCCCTTCTGGCAGGCGCATGTGGGTCGAGTTGGCACGCGTCCGCGTGTGGGGAAGCATACAAAAGGCTGAGAAATGGTGAGCGAATTGCTCATTATCGAGTGGTCAGGACGTGCAAGGGACGTCGAGGTCCCGTCGGGATTTCACGGCGGTTCCTTCGGAGACAGGCATGGTGGTTGGCCCCGCTTAAGGGAGCCTAGGCCATATCCCCCAAAATTGCGGATTCGCCGAGGGCTGGAATGAATCGCGCGAAAATTGTCTCTACCCTCGGTCGCCCACGCTTTTCACCTCCCTCGGGATGCCGGCTTTTCAAATCTTGCTCACACGAATCTTTTGTAAGTTTTAAGGGCTGTTTAAGCTGTGGAAGCTCCGTATTTCTCGAAAGTATAATCGTCGTTGATTGTGAACGCTTTGAGAGCTAAAGTCGGGGTGCGAAGATAATTTTGTAGATGTTATTAGGGGATGTAACAAGATATTATTCTGAAACTAAAATCTTGATTTGTTATGTTTTTGAACTATAGTATTTTTATAATTTTTTGTACGGCATATTTCGTAGTATTGACGTGCAGTTAATTATTATTAAAAAACTATGAGAAAAATTTTAAGGAAAAATTATTAATAATCCAATGTAACAAAAATGAATTTTTAACAAATGCTTCCATTCCAATTCTTGTAACGTCTCGAAAACGAATACCTAATTACGAGCAATGGGATGCTCCCTGTAAGACACTTCGCATCTGTTCCAAAGGGGAACTATGACAGAAGCGTGCCGGTCTCTTCGAAAGAAAAAAAAAACGGAAGGCTCGCGCGTATCATGAAGAAGAAGTAAAAAGCAACTAATAGACACCGGTACATTATTAATTCCCATGTGGCCCTCGACGAGCCATAATGTGGTGTGTAGTATATATGGAAGAAGGGCGCGCCATGTTGTCTGGCTACCCCGCATTGCGCCAGTAAACTCGGCGAAATCCCAGACGTAACCCACCCGCAATATCAGTTCGTCTCCGTTTCTCTGTCTTCTCGTTTGTTCTGTCTCCATCTAGAATTATCGCCACTCGGTGTTTCTTATGGGATTTTCTCCCGAGTATAGTATTTCTATTTTTCAAGTTTTGGCGAAGATAAAAGGTTGAGAGTAGCTGGACAACAATTTCGTGATCAACTTGGTAATTTCGAGTAATGAGTTTCATTATTTGTTTTCATTGTGTATTTCGTGGTGAAGCCGAATGGAGCTGAAGTGGAGTACGTTTCACACCACATCGTTATTCATATCATACACACATTTCCAGAATAACAAATTATGATCATATCAACATTTCTATTTTGTTCGTAAATGCCAAGAAAAACACGGAGATCCAGTCACGAAATCTAATCTTGCATATATTGGATACTCCTCACATTTCGTTATTTCTTTCGTTGACGTGTTTCAAATTAAGGTACTTACTAATGCACGTAAACTATACCTGTTTGTCATATTTTAAAAGGTTGTAAATATATAAAATAACAATTATTAAAATTTTGTATAAAACAAGGTTATTCCATATTTTCTTAACGATACTTGCTTTTAGTGATACTTACAATTTAAAAAAAATTGAGATGAAGCTGAAACGTTCGAATTTAAATTTGTAAGATATGTAATTGATTGACTCTCTCTGTCTCTCTCTCTCTCTCTCTCTCTTACCATTAAATATTGCATTGTTTAATTAAACTATATACTTCTTACCGCGCCGCCTCTTTAATCCTTTCTTGAATGCTTTGTTCAGAGAGAAAGCTATTACGTTAAGCTAAAGTGTATCCAACATATATGTATATACATGTATACACATACATATAATATTTATCTAATACATAAGGAACAAATAGAAAGTGAACAAATTTTTGAATTTGGCCATGATTTGTATGTGTATACAAAATCTCACTCCCGTATCATATTTATCTCGAATAGACTAATGGAGCAAAAATTCAGGGCGATAAACCAGCAGTATTTGTCACGATTTCATACCAAGTCTCGATCAAATTCATCTTCTTTCTTTTTTCAGAAAGTAACAATCTGGCTCGTTCACAATTCTTTCTTACTTCTTTTTTTCCATCTCTTTCTCATTTCTTCTTTTTCACTGTGTTAATACTTCAATCACAAATGGAAAACCGTAAAACGATGGAAAAATAATACTACTGGTCGCTATATCTTATGTGTCGTTGTGCTCTTCATTGTTATAAATTAGCCTTCGTTTTGGTGCACACACGGATGTTTTTAAAGAGTCTGAGTAGCTTCCAAGAAATTCAACATCGGCGAACGCAGTCATTTGATAAAACTGATGAAATTTATTAATGTTTTAGAGATTATATTATTATTTGCACACACAATATTTATTTGTTAAAGCATATCTTTAATGCACTATCTTGAAATCTTACGGAGAGTCTGCTACAAGAGAGTCTACTTCTTTGATCGTCTTTCTTTCTTTTTTAACTTCCTTAAGTGATTTGCAAAGCTTTCTTTAAATACGCTTTAAATCATGGAAGTATTAAAGTTCGATTTTAGAATTTATAAAAAGAAATAGTATTTATAAAATAATATTATACAAATATTATTTACTATTTTATTTTATTTCAAAGCTACATTACAGGTATATTAATGTAAAGTCCTCGTTTAATTAATTTTATACAAATTATTTATATTTCTAATTTATATTTTTAATTTATATTTTTGTTATGTGTTAAATACTTATACAAGATGCTTCTTAAGTTTCCAACATTTTTTTTATTTATAAATTATTCAGCTTTTTTCAAAAAGTAATAATTTTACTCCTTTCTTACTTCTTCTCTTTCACTTCTTTCTTATTTCCTTTTTCTCTGTGTTAAGATTTCGATCACATGGAAAATTGTAAAACGATGGAAAAATAGTACCATCGGCTACTATACTTTATATGCTATTATTCTCTTCATTGTTATAAATAAAATTTTGTTTCGGTACATACATGGGTGTTATACAGAGAGACCCGAGAGACAAAAATTAAATAATTGCTGAATCCACTTGTTTCGTATTTCCAAACGCCATACAATATTTTTACTAACTATCTTTAATGCGATGAGCAGAAGACGTAATAAGTATGAAATATGAAATGCTTTGATAGGGATCATTAGATTCGTTATCCTTTTTTATTTCCGTAGTAGCTTGTAAAACGTAGCGCTCTACTTAGGATAATGGAGATAGCCTTGACATCCTCGAGAAAAAGCTGTTGCTATTATGTTGGTCTTTTCGCAATCCCACAACATGAGAAAAAGAAAAAAGAAAAAACTGCTCGAGTACTTAGAAAGACAAGTAACTTGATGCCCCATTCTGTACATTACATCGAAGCCTTCACGGCGCACAACGTGAGACCAATTTAAATTTGCTTTACTTAATACCACTAGTGTCTTCCATACGCCGTTTTTTTTGCTTCGCAAATTCGTCGTATCAAATGACGATCTGTTAATTGAAAAATATCAAATTCCCCAAGAGCTTTACAACATTCGTTGAGATGTCCTCAAATATCTTTCACGTTCTCCTTTTGTTAGCACCTTACCATTACAAATGCAGTAATTGACGGAAATACGTTGCGGATGTCACCGACTGAAATTATAAATTCGCACATACAATATCCCATTGTAATTGCTTTTTGATGGTTCTCGAACTAACACTCAACGTGGTCCGTTCTTGGCGTACACTACATAGAACGTTATATGGGGGCAGGCCAGGTGTCGGCATATCCGTGCGATCTACCTGTCCAACACCTGCCTTCGCAGGAGGTGCGCTCTTGGAATCCACATGAATTAATAACGTGTTATATATAAAACGTTATGTAGAATACATTTCAAAGAAGAATGAACAAATTCGATTACTTTCGATTATGTTACATTTGATATTAATTTAGAATATCAAGTGCTTAATCTACCAATTTTTCTTAACATTGACGAAATTAAGGCCGGAGCACAAATCTTTACGTACCTAAAACATAAGAGAATCAATTAATCCTTCAGAATCCTTTATTTCGTGGAAAAGAAAGATTCTGATTAATCGACTCTTTTAATGCATTATGCGTTATGCATTTGTACTCCGGCTTTTTAATTTATTTATATGTAGAGAGGAGAAAGCTTAAGTACATCATATAATAAACAAATAAAATGATTGTATGTCATCTTTTAGCTGTGCCATGTTAACCCTCCATTACAGCAATGAATCATTTGGATCCGGAGCGAAAATTTTAGATGGTTGTATAATCTGTACGATTAATATAAGATCCTAAATTATAAATTAAAAAAAACTTCGAACCTTCTTCATTCTCTCTATTAATTGCCGTAAAACGAAGGTCTACTCGCATTTTTACAAAGAGAACTTTAGGACTTAGGTGTAGGTTTTATAACTGTATTATACGAAAGTTAATTTTATCATAGAGAACTTAAACTTAATTTAGATGAGCACGAAAAGATTCAGGCTGTCTTAATTTGAGGAGGGAAATTTAAGTAGGTCGTAGTCGCAGAATTATTTTACGGCGCGGAATCCTAGCCTCTCTTCTTTCTGAATTCGCCTGTGTTTCCCTTCTCCCTTTCGTCGTCTGCACTCCGGGATCAAGTGAGAACGAGAGGGAAACGGGGCTTGAATTCATTATTTCCCGTCTCCTCGAGCCCAAGTAATTGCATTCGGCTCCACCGGACTGTAATTTCGTGCGACCGACTGTCCCCGTAATTTTTCAGGGCGCGTCACTCGGCATGTCCGAGCATGTGTCACCTCGTTGATAAAGTTTCAGTTACTATTGTATTAATCAGGGGCGAGTCAGTGACAATTAGCTTCTGCAGTGGAAACGGTCTTTGCATCTGATGTCAACTCTTATATTTTCTTTCTGCTTGTCTTTTTTAATTATCGGAATTGTCAGTCCTGACGCATTAAATTCTGTATTCTTAATTCTTTCTTGTTTTTTTTTTTTTTTTTTTTTTTTTAATTTTTTTATAATCTCTATTATTATAATTTCCTAATCTAGTAAATATTCTTATACAAGATCTACTTAGGGCACTTTCTTTTCATTTACTTGTCTCCCATCGAGCGTCTCAAAGACTCTCCTCTTTTTTTAATGTAACGCTATACTGTTTCGACTGATATAGCCAGTTATAACTAATGTCTCAAAGACAATAAGCATCATCATGATGTATTCAACGTTGCTGTTGCGTCGTTTACAAAACAGCGCGCTGACCTTCGGGACGAAAATCACCTGTTCGCATACTGCGTAGCTATCAGTTAATTAGTTCAAGATTATTTGAAAAAAAAAAAAAAAGGAAAGAAAGAAACAGAGAGAGCAATCTTGAAAGAGCGCGAGGGTCAACAGAGAGAGCAATCTTGAAAGAGCGCGAGGGTCGGGTTGTGGCAAATTACATTTGACGAGCGCTGTATAATTTATTTACCTCGTTAACTTGGACCGAGTGGTCCGGCCATGTATCTCGTCGCATTATCCGAGATTGTCTTCCGCCGTCCGTGAAAATTTTGCTTGACGATCACGGAGATCGTCTTTGACGAGAGCAGACAAGGCCGTTTGAGGGCCACCAGCTGTTGTCACAATTACCGTCTCCGTCGAACAAGAAAGACGAAATAATTCTTGACGAATCTTCTTTTACCAAATGCTAGCAAGAATTATCGCACAGGTAAGAGTTATTGCTGCATATGGCTGCTTTTACATGAACAGAAATTATAGCGGTATGCTTTTCTGTCACGTTTGATTCGAGCTGCCACATAGCAGTTTTTGTAAAAATGTTCTCCAGGAGAGAAAATTGTGACTCGTTTTTTTATCGTCTAAAACTGTTATCCCTGCGTTAAATCTTTACGTTTATGAAATAATTATATGTGCGTATCGTAAGAATAATTAAACACGTATTCACACAGTTTTGTGAATATTAAAAGAGCGAGTTTTATAATGAACAGTCCTTGAAAATTAATTTAATTTCATTCTACAATGTGCAATCCATTTTTCCTTTATATATACAACGTTGACCGTAGTTTTTCGGCTGTGGCCTTCGGCGAATGTACGGAGAAACGGCACAACGCATTTTCGTCGTCGGGAATGGAAACGTCTGTATATTCAGAAGAGGACACCTGTCGCCCATCGTTACGCATCGTCTCGACGGGATTACTCATATCTCGGTAGGGGGAAAAGAAACTCGAAAGGAAAGGGGGAAAGGGGTGGGGGAAGGGGGAGGCGAGGAAGCGCGGGAGGAGGTGGTAAACGTGGAAGAAGAATCGTCGCGAATATGTTTATTGGTCGCGGAAAGAAAAATTGCTCGTTTCTCTGGCGCCGCTCCACGAGAGAAATCAGCGGCGTGAGACGAGATATCGAGCGACGTCGACGACGGCTGTTGCCTCATGTAGAGCTTTCGGAGTAGCTTTCGTCATTTCACTCGACGCCTTCTTGCATCTTTGCTTTGCAGATCTTCAATCTCTACGCGGTCGTGCAAGGTGCACAGAATCCCCGTTGTGCGCGAATGTTTTTTTTTTCTCGCTTTTGTCCGCGGTAAAAGTTGCTCTTGGCCTTACCAATTTTCTATCCGCGCCCAGCGTGCTTATTTTCATTCTACACAACCGGGAATATAACCGCCAATTAGTATTTTAGCTACTGTAAATTTCTAATCGGACTGTTGTAAAAGATAGTAAAAGCCAGTAAAAAAATATTACAAATGATATGCTTTTGTAATAAATGTTGATTTTGATCCGAGTAACTAAAGTCGATAAATATATAATTATAAAGTTGTGTGTAACAATCTCTCTTTTGGACTTGATATAATAAAATCTTTCATCGAACATGAGTATTTAATTATTAGACGACAAAGAACGGTTTTACTGAAATATATAAAAATTTAGTTAGAAAATAATTCTTTTGCTTTATAATAATTATATGTGATGTTGGTTGTTAGAATATCAAAATTTTTTGTAGCATTTCATCATACTTGAATTTCCTACGTAATTAATTTTGATAGTCTAACCAAATTATTTTTAGATCTGTATCTACTTAATTGTGTTAATACTTCAGCGAAATTGTTTTTTTCATGATAATAGAGAAACGAGAATACATATGATAATTCGTACTGTTAAGCGAGGATTATAATTATCTTTAACTCTCGTGATTATTATGCGGTAGAGTCAGAACGAGTTTATATAAGCGATCAGATCGGCCATTTACACCGACAAATATAGCTCCTTTTTACACTCGATTTATCTATGCGACTCTCACATTTTCGTTTCTTCGTCTCAGTCTTCCGATACGGCGCCGAAGATCCAGCGTGGGTGCGTTGGATTTATCTACATTAAACGATTCGCGATTCGTCTGGTCGGCGTCTGGTAGCCCGTCCCACTCGTAAAGTCACCAGAAAATTATCAAGGTGTCTACGAGCCTTCTCGAGAAAGTTGACTCGTTCGCGAACGATTGTATCTTTTTTATAGCGAGACAGAAGTGTTTGGAACCGTGGTCTCCTCGATAGAGTATGGGAATAAAAAAGAATCAAAGGAAATTGCCGCTTCAAATTTTCATGGCGAGCATATAAGCGCTCGTACAATAAATATAACTAGATTAAATATAAATTTTAAAAGTGAGATTCATAAATAAAAATTCAAAAACTTCTTTCATAAGTGAAAATAAATTTCTTACAAATAAATAAATAATACAGTAAATTTTTTATACAACGTGCAAACGATTTATTGAACTATCAGACTACTAAAAGATTAGAGAAGCTTCCCAGCAAACATCGTATGTAGAATATATAACATAGTAGTAAATGCAAAATGTACAGGGGAGATCCTTTTAAAAACACCTCATTTTTAAAAAGTAAACATTAATTAGCTATTGAGAGATAAAGAATAAAATAGATTGAATATTTCTTAAAATTATTTTATTGAAAAAAATATGTGTTAATTGAAATACTTTTCTCTCAAAAATAGGATAATATATTTGAATTATTATACATATCATACATTGAGAAAAAAATTTGTTAAATTTTAATAAATATTTCTTTGAATAGTTGTAGCGGAATATTTACTTACGGTAAATAAATATTTAAATAAATGAAAAAAATTATAGTTGAATCAAACTAATATTTGTATTTGGTTTTTGGATCTAATAAATTTGTATTTACATTTATTAAATATTCCGCGCACGCGCACTAGGACTACTCAAAGAAATATTTATCAAAATTTAGTAAATTTTTTCCACAGTGTAGGAAATGAAAAATTGTATTATTTGGATGTACAAAAGGTATTCGAAAAGTCGAGAAATTTAGTTTCTAAGATCATGAACATGTGAATTTGCTTTGCTTATTTAGGACAGAACATACTTATTATATAAAATTGTTATTTATTTTATATAGAACCTTTTTATATACACTGAAAGAAAAATTTTCTAAATCTAATTGTAAGAAATATTTTCTTGTACTAAATAAATATTTCCTTATTACTTCAAATAAATAGTTAAAATAAACATAAACATATATTATTTGATTTAAGTATTACTTTTTTTCAAATGAATATTTACACAATAAAGAAATGTTTACTTAGCACTATTGAAGAAAACATTATTTAAATTTGAGAATTAGTTTTCAGTATAAAAAAATGTTTTCTCTGTACAAATATTTGTTGCACTCACTGTGAAACGTGTATGTTACATAGAAGTTACGTTTATTTTTACTAGATTAGTAAATTGTAATAATTATGTAATAATTATACACCGAGAACACTTTCAGGAATTTCATTATGGGGCCACATTATCATTCGCAGTAAAATAAGACATAAATCGCTAAGGAGGGCTATGAAAAATTTACGTGAGATCGATAGAAGTGGCTCGTGCGGATGGGCCGCATGTAAAATTGATCGACAGCTGCTGGGACCCTGCTGGATGCCTACGGCAGGAGCGGAAACAAGTCGATCGAAGGACCTCGACTTACGTAAAACCCTTTGCGCTCGATCGAATTTCCCGACTGGCCGGCCACCCGGCGGTCGCGGCTGCGGCTGCGGCGGCGGCAGCGGCGGCGGCGGCGGCGATGGCGGCGGCGGCCTGCACAGTTGTGCGCGCCTATTACGACTCCGTTTTACGATCGCCTCGTAAACGTCCGGATCCGCGAAATTGATGGACCACTATACGCGACGGCGCCGAGCACATGCACGCACGTATGCACGCTCGCGCGCACGAATTATCGCGCCGATTCGCGTTACCCTCAAATGCGCCCTCGCGTGAGGCCTATATTCCTACATGGACGTTCATCCGATAACGAACGTCGAAGGATTGTGGATGTGGAATTAAACGAATCTTCACGCTCGAAGGTATAATTTCACATATGAAGAACGTTTAATTTTTCTGTCACCCTCTACCGGAATGTTAAACAAATCACAATTTCAGATTCCACGTTCTGAAAAAATTGTGTTGAGTTTCTCATGACTTTATATTGTCTTCTTTCTTTTCAATAAATTTCTTATTAACCAATTTTAATTAATAAATTTTCTTTTATTTTAATAACTTTATTACTGCATTCATTGATAAATGTTTCTCATAGAGAGAATGTTCTTATTGTCTCGTGTTGTTAGACGTGTTTAATGGAGAGAGAGCGAACAGATCCTATCAATAAATTTATTAACAAGATTTTCCTCGCCCTCCATTAAACGCATGAAATAACGAGAGGAATTTATGTCTCATCGAGACAATAAGTAAAAGATTTGTTCTATGAGAAATTTATTTCTGGCTGATTAATGGTCAGCGACGTATACCAGGTGCTCGACCATTCTCTATCGCGCTAAGCATGATGCAATTTCTTTCCTTTCGCAACTTTATATAACGTGTCACACAAGATCATCGTGCGTTGAAGAATCAGCGATATCAGCATTTCTTATTCCTATCGCTACTCTGTTCGGAAGTAGAGGATTCGTTTCGCACGTCAGAGCATTTTGGTGGAGAGAGAATTTTACGCTCTAATGCGATGATTTATAATACATCACGAATTATGCAGAAAAGAAAATCCCCCGAGTGCGCGCGGTCGGTTTTGTAAAATGCATAATCCGCGCGCGAGGTTATCGAGGAAGTGAATAATATAATATCCAGCGTCATACACGGTCGTGGTACGTTCGTTAGTCCCTGGCACGATATCCCCGCTGTCGTAGGCGGTGATCCGCCGGATCCGATTTTTTTAAATAACGCTGCACTAGGTGGTCGCGCAACGGTTCGCCGTCGCGGCCAGCAGCAGCGTTATTACTCGCGACGTATGTTACTCACGCACCGCAGTAGAATGGCAGAATGTTACGATGTTTCTGGGTTACGACCGAAATTTCCGGCCCGAGCGCGCCCATAGTTTCGTATTTCATATTTAAAGGAGCTGTACCGTGCGCCGCTCCTCACGTTGCCTCGGTTTAAAAGGCGTGTCGCACTGACCATCCTCTACATTTCGCGCTTACATTATTCATGTCGCGCACTGGCGACACGATTTACGATGTGAAGTTTTACCAAACCCGACTCTCGTATTTGAACTACATCTTGCCAAAGATTGCTTGTCTTTCCTCGCCATTTAGAACGTCTGGAATAAATGTTGTGCGTAACTATCACTTTGTTTGTTGAGGAAAAACTAGGTCATCAAGAAAGTTTTGAATCATCCTTTCACGTATAAATTTATCAAGAAAAACAATTACTTCTCTAAATTTAAACCGTTATATGTTCAATAATTTGCTCCATTATTCTGCTAATCATTCAGGTTCCTTAGATACGAAAAACTCACGCAAGCTACTTTAACTTGCTTAATAATTTCGAATCGTCGTCCTCGCAAGAAATGTTTCATTGAGCGAAACAGATTTGATCAAACGATGCAAGATCATAACAGTATGCTGAATGCGATAAGATGCAGTCTATTTAGGCTAAATGGTCTTCATTTTGAGAAATAATTGTGTCGTTGTTTCTGCATGAATTTATATGTAAAAACCATGTCTGTATGTAAAACCGAAGGGTGATTCAGAGCTTTCTTAAACAACCAAGCATTTTACCGCAACGTGCGCGGCGCTTCTCAAGTCGTACTCGGCGCCCCGCGTGAATTCCTTCCTTTTCGTCATACTGGGAGCCTCAGGGCCGGTCATTTATCTCAGATCTCTCAGCTCTGGAAGATCAGAGCGGCTCTTATCGCGTAGACGGTCGCGCGAAGCAGAAATATTCGAGAGAGATGGAGAAATCGAGCGGGACGGAAAAGGGAAATACGAAACACGTCTAGGCCTATTTTCGGTTCCTCCGGTTCTATCCTTCCTTCTTTCCTCGCTCGTTTGTTTCTGTTATTTGCCGGTTACTCTTTGATTTCATTCCCTTGGCTCTTGCATGAAGGCTCATTGCACGGATATAGCCATCGTTCAAATGATAGTCTTATCGGACTGCAATCTAGGTAGTTATTACGGATCGAAGGATTTCAGTTGGCTTTAAACTCGGAGCTTCCTTCGACAATGTCTCATGCACGAAACGACCTGGTTCCTTGAGCGAGATACAACGCGCTCGATCGATCCGACCGCATCAGGTCGATAAAAGGTGTTCAAGAAAGAATTAAATTCGAGAACGTTTAAATACGTACGGTAAACCTCTATTCTTTTTAGATTTTATACGTATAATAATGTACGATGATTAAAATAAAGTCTGATTTGTGATATTTTAAATTTTAAAACCAATTCCAACATTTTTGGTATCATTTATTTGTCGACTGATAACCGCGATGCAAAAAGCGACTTTTTTCCTCTTTCTTTTTGAGCAACCTCGCCACTTGCAGAGTGGCACTCATCGCAAAGATGACGCAAAGAAGAGGATGAGGAGGAAGCGGAAGCGATGCTAGACAGCGCGTGTCAACTGTCAACGAGAGTAGAGCCTCTAGTGTCAATAAACACGCGGCGTCTTTTATCCGAAAGATATACTGTCGTCATTCTCGTTGCGATGCAATACGAGAAAATGACTGTGGCCAAATATTTACGAATTTCAACCTTGACTAGAAACATCCGTTGTCAAGTTGTGGTGCGAAAAAGGAACAGTAAAGATTAGGGAGGGTAAGGAGAATCTTTGGTACTGAAGTTGAATCTTGAATTCTAGAGGAGAGTACCAATACATAATTTCGATATTATGTGCAAACAGCAATTATTTACATCTATACGTTAATTAATAAAAATGAACTAACAGAGATAATAAGTTTAAAGTATAAGTTGAAAAAATGCGCTAACAGTGTCATGTCTGAAATGTGTTTCCCGTTATTAGTACACAAACAGGATGCAATTAATGAAAGAATTTGCAAGTACAAAAAAAGTTTCGCTAATTTTCAAATATCAAATAAAATCTAATCAATTTCTCTCAGGGGAAGGATTTTTCTTACATTTAGAGACATGCACGCGAAAAGAATGGTTTTGCTGAAATATTAAATAATTTAGGTATTACAGATCTAAAAATAATATTTTGTTAATCTATATTAAAATAATTATGTAGAACCGCTTAAATGTTGACGACGAAAAGTTTTAACATTCTAGCCACAATTTGTTGTTCTACATTTACATAATTATTTTGATAAACCAAAACAAAATTATTTTCATATCCAGTTAAATTTTTCGATACTTCAACAAAATCATTCCTCTTTCATGTGTTCGCGATTATATTAAGTAATAAAGTTTAAATAAATATTTATGTTAAATGTTCTCTATACATTTTATTGAGGAATAGACGAACACACACGTGTCGGTCTAATATATCTCGCGTCATCGTCAAATCTCGATTCCCCGTAGAACTTGACGAAGGCGCGATACCTCGATACCCCTCAGGTCCCGTCCCGTCTCGCGCCATCATGCCGCGTCGCTGCGCGGATATTCTGCTAATTATAGACCGCCGTCGACGCTGCGGCGCGCGTTCACGTCGCCCGACGACGACGACGACGACCACAACGACGACGACAACGACGAGAGCACGTCGACCACTTCGAAGGCTTGGACTTGAACCAATCCTGACCTTCCCTGCCGCCGTGTCGACCTAGAGAATTGCGTGCGCCGTATGCGGGCCACGTATAGTGCATGACGCCGCCGGAGCCGCGGAGACCGGACGCTTCTCGCTCTCTACACTACTCTCATATTCCGCATAATTAAGACCTGAGTTAAATGTCAGGAGCGTCCTGCAATCGAAAATCAAACGAAGGCGAGAACTTGACACAGCAATTGTCGAACTACATGAAGCATCTTGAAACAGTTGAAATCATCAGCCCTGAGAGGACAATAATCCATATTATTGGAAGAGATGATTGCAATTAGGATTATTCTATGGTATTTCTTTTATACAAAGGACTCTATATATTGAGTTCACACACACACACATTATCGAAACAACTTTATAAATAAGCTTTCAATGGCGAAGATTTTTGTGAAGCTGGTTATATAATAATAATATTAATAATATGATGGAAAATAAAAATAAAGCGTAGAAATCGAAGCTATTGCGTGTATACAAGCGTTCCTTATTATATATAATAATAATATAGCAATCGCAAAAGATCTGTATTTTTTGCAAATCCAATTCTTGCTACTGGCATTCTATATATTGATCTGGACTTCGTATGTGGTATATCTCCAGTTCAAGCGGGCAACTATTTAAAATACAGTCAAGACTTAAATTTAATTTAGCACTTAGGGTGCAAGCTTAGAAGAATTACGTTTCACCTTTGTATTCTTCAGATTGCAATCCGTGTACTTATCGTTTTCCGGTACTCTAGCGTCTCACATTACAATCTCTAATATTATTCACTATAACATTCAATTAAGTAGTTACTATCATACTCTGCGGACGCGGAAGCCAAAGCTAAAGAGTCATATCGCGCAAACGACCCTCTCCTGATACTTTCCGTTACATATTCATAGCATGCACACGTACACAGGAGGTCTAGGCGTATTTGGAAAGGTCAGGGCCGTAACGAGACATGAAAATTCACGACTCGCCATGTTGAACCTTTAGAGCATTCGGGCTCGCGTACCCCGATGTGCCGACGCTCCATTCCAACCCAATTCCTTTTCTTTCATCATGATTCTGGACGACTTCCAAGCGGCCGAGCGGAAATTAATATCCTCGGGAAATTCGAGGGAACCTCAGAAAGTAGCCGACGAATGAAAGCGCGGTATCGATCTTTCGCAGAAAGAAATGCATCGGTGAATCTAATTGGGATGGTCTCACGGGATTATCGTCGGATGGAGCTCAACGAGATTGGAGAAAATCGACGAAGGAATAGTTTGGTAGAAAAGTAACAAGATCAAGGGACAAGAACAAAGATAACGGGACGCGTGCCTAAATGCAATTTCGTTGAAAATTGGAAAATCTCTGGAGGATCGAATCCCTGTCAGAGATGTTCGAAATGATTACGTGAAGATCTAAAGAATTGACAGAAACGAGCATGATCGAAGATATCGTCGCGAGTTAATTACAAGAGTACGGAGAAACTATTAGCAAAGTCGATGAAGTTTAATACAGAGAGTAATCAAAGAGAAACATTTGATTAATTAACTATAAAAATTATTGAAAGTCACATTAAAAAATAGGACAATATTTTAAATTTACCATTTTATATTCTAACAATAAGTGAAAAGCGATATTATTTGAATATTAACAAGTCGTATAAATTTGCATGCCGTCTGGAACTTCATATGATACGGAAGGATGATGAAAGTAGAAAATAGAAATAATAAATTTCCGTCTTTGAAAGCAACCGACAGCGAGGAAAATGACTCGAAATAAAAATAAATTTTAGTGAAAACTGAACGATTGTGTGTTCTAGGCTCATCGGCGCTCAAAAAGACAGCAAGGCCAGGAGGGAAAGCTGTGAAAATTCTTACCGCGCCAATAAAAGCCCCATGCCGGAAAGAAAGCGAAAATGAAGACATCAGAGGGCAATCGGTATCCCCTTTCAGCACGATAGTGTGTAAAGAGGCGGAAACGCGCGCCGAGGGAAACGCAAGGCGGCGAAGATCAAAGACGGAGGAGAGAGACGAGGGCAACATCGGGTGTCATCCCGAGATCGCAGAAGTTAATTTCGATGGAAGGCCGGCTCAAAGAGGGGAAAGGGGGGGGAGGCCGGCCTCGCGCGAAGAGCTTTATCGTGCGCGCACGAAGGGAGCCGAAAAGCCGCGAATGAAGATGAAGTGAGAGAAGCTTGGGGGGGAGCCCAAGGGAAAAAGACGGGCCAAAGAGATATCGGAGCTTTCGGAGGTTTTCAAGGGGATGGCGAGGCAAGATGGCAGGTGATTGGGACGATCGATGAACCTCCGAGGAAAAGCTTGGGGTGGTGGGTACTAGGAGGCGGAAGGGCGGGAGAGGAGCGCCTTGGGGCGGATGCTTCGAGGGGTTGCCGAAGGGTGGTCGACGGGCAGGGGGTGTTAGGCCGGGGGCAGGAGGTCACACGAGTTCGCGTATGTATAATATGTAGCTCTTTCTCCCTCGTGTGTGTGTGTGTGTGTGTACACTCTCCTCGTATTCTCAACGTTGTACAAATAGCGCGACTTGCACGTGCATGCGATGCACCGCGCACGGCCGAAAAGAAAAGAGGGCGAGAAAACGAAACGGAATAAGAGAAGTGCTGTTGGTATATAAGACGCGGGCCCTTTAGCGCCGATTAAAGACGAGAGGTCGGTACGATTTTTGCTCGTCTCGTTTAGAGGTAGCTTTTCTTAATGTCGTGCTCTTTGCATACGATAGATATTGAAATCACGTGTACGGCGAGTAATATAGCGAGAATCGACGATGAAAATGATCAATTCTCAATTGATTGTATCGAACACGTGACTATCATCACAATCGCGCTTATGCAGGAACTGTATATATCAATTCACATCTCGAAAAACGTGATATCATATAGGAATTTTTAAGTTGCTGCGTGAAAGAAATGTCTTCCCGAATAATAGATACATGTAACGGAAAGTATATCCCCACAGGGGTTAATCTGCAATTCCAAGAATTCCCCCAAAGGAACAGACCCGACCAAATGGCCGAACCGGTGGGACCATTAGGAACAATCAGAGCGAAAACTCGGGGTCGAATGAGCAGGATAAATGTTCAAGGAGACAATCGAGCTCGGTGTCCTCCTTGGATGTCATATTACTTATTGATTTCAAAGGAATTCCGCGTAGAGGTTGCCGGCCGGCAACCAAACGCTCTTAAATGGCGGTAATATTGGTCCGGGGGCCGGGCCGGTCTTTGACGGGCAATCGAACGGCCACGTCGTCGTCGGTTGGCGGTAAATCAAAGCACGTCTCACTCGTCTGAATTCCGTGCAGATGATGTCACGTTTCGTATCGAGCCGTGAGAACATCCAAAAAGATACGAGAAAGAGAGAGAGATAGAGAGCGATGGAATTCGGCGCGGTCGAGAAGCCACCAACGACGTGGTGTGCGAGCAATTAAATTAATAAACAACGAGCGGGCACGCCGATAAGCGTCACACCATATACCATATACCGACAGAGAAGGGGAGCGAAAAGGTAGCGCGATCGTGCAATTAGGATTATCGGCGATCACATGGCGCGGCCCTTTGTCCGCCCCGGGGCGATCTTCGGGCGTTTGATTAGAACCCGGGTGGTCGTGAAAGGGTGTAGCCGTTCGCAGGGGGCACGAATTTCAATGCGCATTGCGTATGCGAAAGTTTCCGGCGAAGGCGATTAATCACGATCATCAATTCCTGGTAGAGCAATATTGCGGGAGAATGGAAGCAATATTGCCATCTCTTGATGAATTCTTGGGAGCAATAAACTATGCAGATATTTCCCACTGTAGAATTGCGAAATCACATTTATGTGTGTGTCTCGACGTTTCATTGATCCGGTATATATTCTGTTTAGAATGATAAGTATAATTATAATCTGTACAAAATGATATTTCTAGTGTTTGCATGATAAACGAGCTGATAACGATCTAATCTCTTCTTTCTATAATAAGATGATAATCATATATACTCTATTCTCTTCTTCAAGAACTTCGAGGCCAACTTTACCCATTTCCAACCCATACTTCGCGACTTGGAGTAATTTGCTATCATTTATCTCTGTTAGGCAGTAAATGGGAACGATAAAAATGATAATACGAGTGGGGTGGATAGAAAGAGGAATTATAAAGGACTGTGTATGCAATTGCATGCACAGTGGAGTTGAGTCTTAGGACATTCCTCCCGTTATATATAATCGACTTTTTACTAAACAAAAACTGTATGTGGAGGATCGATAATGATAAATGATAACTATTACCACTGTTGGAGAAAATTGCGTCAGTATGTTTGCATAATGTATGCTGTTCTGGATAGCTGGTAATAAAAATGAAAAACAACTTTGTATTTTTATCGTGTTAATAATTACTTGGAATTAATGGACTTTCATTTATTATAATATAATTATCGATCTAACATAATAAAATAAATACAATTTTTAACGTATAAATGCAAATAATTCCATTATAAAATTAAAGGGAAATATTTGATTTAAACTAATAAGTACTAAGTATTTAACTGTTTAGTATATCTGGAGCAATAAGGATTCTAACAGAACGGAAATTTCATTATTCGATAGAAACAATTTTGGACACATTTCTGCACGATCGTGCGCGTAAATTCTCGCGTGCATTAAAAGTAGACAAACAAGAGCAACGTAGCTGATAACGGCAATGAGGGTGGAGAGGGAAAAAGCCAAAGGGTAAAGAAACGTAATGCTGCACAAAGTCAACGCCCTGCCAGCTCGACGCTCGCTGCATTATGCAACCCTCCCGAGCGACCAGTCAAAGCTCTCCCTCTCTCTCTCTCTCTCTCTCTCTCTCCCTCTCTCTCTCTCTCTCTCTCTCTCTCTCTTTCTTTCTTTCTTTCACTCTTTTCCTCTCTTTCTCTATAGCTATATACGCATTACCATCAGCAACCCCACCATTACCGACACGAGCGACTTCAGCAAGGCCACAGTGGCATAGCTATCTAGAACCACGACCACCCCTGCAACTGGATACGCGACTATAGTAACAGGCCCAAACCTATTTCTATATCTGTCGATGAGAGCAAGCGTAACCGAGTTGTTTCTGACGGTAGAAAATGTAAATTTATATCATTTACTTGACATCTGCAGAAATGCAGACAAGAAGATTTTTCATCGAGAGGAATTGTATAAAAAACGATAATACACGCTGTAATTTAAAATTGTTATCAGCCACGTTGAGACTTGTGAGCCGTTATTATTTAGCAAAATGTTCGACTTAACACGCAAATATTTCAATTATCATATGATTATAAAAATTTTGTAGACTTTTCAGTAACATTACGTTTATTTGTGATCTACAAGAAGATATGTTCTAATGAATTCCCTCTAACATGTTTTCTGGACAGTTCTAATTTTTAATTGAAAAATTAAAAAGATCCTACAGAGAGTTGGAGATTCAGACGAATAAAGACCGAATAAAGTGTATTCAAGGACACCACACAATAATTTAACAATCGATAGAGCTTTTACGGAACCTAATAAAACAAACAACGCGCTAAAGCTGGCATCGATCGGAGAGTATCGATACGCTATTTACAACCGCACCAAGATTGCTGATATTGGATGCACGTAGCAATTGTCTCGTTAGCTTTATGATGCCAGAAAATATTTTTTTTTCCATGACGCAGAGAAGAATCATAACTTCTCGAACATCAAATACCTATAGGAAAAAATATTTTTCTAATTGATCGAAAGAATTAATTTTCAAGAATTTTTAACAGTTCGCGGAAGCCAGTTCTGCAAATTCAGATATTAAGGACATTACGTGGCAATTTAACAATCAATAGAACCGTTACGGTGCTCGATAAAACGGACAACATACTAAAGTCGGTATCGATCGAGGAATATCGATATATGCTGTTTACAATCCAGTTGAGATTGCTAACTACGAGTCGTTCTGTGTTCCTAACACGGTTTGCCCTGCGTAGCGAGAGGTGTGGGCACTATCGGTCTATCCATTCGCGTGGGTGGCAGCAAGGAGGCCTCTGTTGGAATTATGGAATTGAGATCCTATCTGGCCGCGCGAGTTGCACTGGAATCGACCCGTAGCTCTTCCGACGAGTCGCCAACCTACTTACAACGTGATCGAGATGAGACTTCGCTTGAAATGAGACTAGGAAGGTCTAATTATGATAACTTCAAGAAAATTTTAATTATCGATCGTGTGAGTTTGTATCGACTTAACACCTCGCTGAATCTACTTTCGCATGCCGTTTGTTATAAATATTGACAGATAAATTATACAATACTCAGTAGAACATATAAACATTTTTGTTGCTATATATTGGTTGCGTTTATTTCTAGATCGTGATGAATTATTTTGCACTCTATACGATAAACAAAGCGTCATAGTCGGTATATCAATTTAAATGGTACATTGCCAACAGTTTTATGTCTAAAGCGTTATTGTTTCCGCGAATTTCAACGAAAAATCGTCTGTAAGATGCGCACAATGGAAGAAATATATAATATATCTTATATCCTATTTGTATCCGTTGTACTACTATTCCTAATTTTTCGTTTCTTTTAATATTCGTTCATGTTCTTAATATTTCTTCCATTGTGTGAATTGTTTCCCACCAAATTTACTTTTTATGAAAGAACGTTCTCTATTCTCGTCGCATTATGACTTCAGTGCTTTAGCGTATAGCACTCGACGGACTCGAAACTTACTCTTTGTTCAACAATTTGATGAAACACTTTAAATGAAAGAATTACATACGTCTGTAATACACAGACTTTGATAACAAGCCGCATTGAATATTCGATCCTATCAGGATTTTCATCACGGTCGAGGTGTACTGTACTCTCGCGATGCGTCGAGGATGGATATAGGAAATGCTCGGCGTGCACCGAGCACATGGTCGGAGCACTACCCGTGACAGCAGCTGTCATATACCGAGCGCACGAACACCATTGTACCGTTTCCATTTTTCTCTTTTTTTTTCGATATCGCACAACAGCGCTTCCTATAGGCACATATTTGCAGGTGTTTTGCCCTCTTTGTCTCGTTTTTCTATCGTCTATTTTATGCGTCATTGTCCTTACAATCTCTTACGCTTTATATTTCGATTTTTCAATTATGGTATATTCCGTGTAATTTCGCTCAAGTCTCGAATTCAATATAACAAATGTTTCTTATCATTTGATATATAATAAATTCGAAAGTCGATTAAATCTGAATGACATAATTAGGATCTGCAAAAAATCGTCCTTCTTTAATTTTTTACTGGATGTTTGTGTTACAGAATAATTGATTATTTCTTTTACGTTCTTGTACAGCATTTTTAGATTAACTCGGACATGATTTTTATGTTTTTAGGACTTGTGTATTATTCCTTGAATTTGGGTTACACACCGTTTGTGGAAGGGGTTGACCTGCATTTCTTCAAACACTTGGGAAGGAGAAGCTGCATTGAATGTGAATAGAGGAAACTCTATCCCTTCTCGATATATAGAGTGCATACTCCTTTAATGTAGCGATGCTCTCTTTACAGGAGCAGTGCAGTCTTTTAAACTAGAGTGAGCGCGGTAGAAAACTATAAATACTATCGGTAAGATAATGAGAAAAGTTCCGTGAAAGTTTCTGTATTGTTCTGTGCGACCGTTGAATTTTGATAAGCGGTTTTCGTCCGACCTTTTTATCATATAATACATAATTATAATTAAATACTTTAGGAAAATAGTGAGAGTTTGTTTGAATCCCCTCTTTCTCTCTTTCTTAAATAACTGCCGGGATCTTAAATATTTGAATCAATGAATTATTCTCTGCTGGTTTAATCGTCATGAATCGAGAACCTAATTCATATTTCAACATGGGGAATTACATTAATCGCGAAACAGCTCGGCAACTCAGGACATTGCTTCAGTTTCGCTGACGGGTCATTTGAGGATAAGCCCACTAGAATTTATGCTAACTCGACAGTAATTAGAGCTGGAACATCCGAGAGCTGGATCAACGCCTGCCGAAACGGGCATCGTACGATTTTCTTTGATTACGTTACATAATGTGAGAAAGCACGGAGAGACATGAATCCGACTGACGGTTGCACATTCCGGCCGTCATAATTATTACACTGATTAACACAGGTCTTTTTTTATCTTCGTAGAATACGTGAAAAGAAATATGTTTGGCGCTTTTTTTTATAATTGACGTTGTTCTTGCGATTCATAAAAGATTTGCTGCATTTAATATTTATGTATAAACGATTAAAATATAAATTTACAAACCCCTTTTCTCATAAAAATGGTAGAACTATCCGAAAAGTTCACTATTTCGAGTGACAGAATAATAGTTCCGTCTAGCGGCTCACTTCCCGGAACACATGGCAGTGTCCAAATATACCGGGCGTACTATTTTAAACTACTCATTTCTTCGAATTAAATCGTACGAGCGAATCAAAGCCAAGGCAAATCAAGGCCGCTAAATGTGGAATCAGGTACGTCGAGCCGAAAACTGCGATCCCGCTAAAAGTCTGTTAAATATTATACTTATAATCGTATTGAATACCGTATTATCGTTAAACATTTTAATTGTTTTTTTTTTTTTTTAGAATTATTTATTAGAAGCAATAAAACATAAGGAAACTCAGTTTTTTCCAAATTACTAAAAAATAAGATAAATTAATTAATTAATGCATATAATTTAGAAAGTGCAATATACATGAATACGTCTTCTCTTTTTACTTATTACATACATATATGGTATATATCTATGCATCTATGTATCTCGGATTACAGTCTATATATCCAGTTTCCTTCGGAGGGGACATTGCAGAACTGCTTCTTCGTGTATCTTTACGAGAGATACGCATTGATGATACAGCTGATCTCGCCTGCAGGCGCAAATCGTCCAAGAACAATGACGAAGATGTAAGGGGAGGCTAACTTAAGGGTGAGGAAGGACTTCGAAATCATGCCGTGGGAAGGGCACCGTGGAGAGCGATCGCCGCGTTTCATTTCGTTGTTCGTAAACGTACGGGTGTGTGTGTGTGAGGGTACACACCTAAAGGGACGAATGAGAGGGTGGAGACAGCAGCGCACCACGTCATGCCACCCCGAAAAACCCTCGAGACAGTACCGTCTTTTGTGACCGGGCTTGCGGGCGCGTAATTTCATCACGCGGCTGGCAGACCGGCGAGAACAATTTTCTCTTCCACGAAAATTCGTGTCGTTTATCGAGAAAACGCCCATCAGACCGATCGGCATGCATGCCGCATGCAATTCCAAGGAGTAGTTAACGTAATTCTGATGTCGGCCGGATAAAGGCGTAGGAGAACCACTTTCTTTGGCGGCTGAAGGCCGATATTGCTAACGTTATTTAACTTTGGTCTTCATCTTCTTACTATAATAAGAAGACTTACTGTAATAAAGACAAAATGTATATATATAAATTGTTCTTAAGAAATAAAAGCGCTAAAGTGATAAGTACTATTCCTGGAAAAAATCGGATACAATTTTCCGTGTTAATTAAAAATTACGATAAAATAGTACAATTACGATACGAAACAATTATTCTCTGAAAGGCACAATCTCAATGCGAGAGACATTGATATCTGAAGCTAAGGCGAACATAAAATTATAAACGCGAGGGGAGCACAGTGATCGTATTGTTAACACGCGTGGTACCGTAATAATGTAACTGTCGTTTGTCTGGCGTCTAAGGGTACACAAAGAGAGGTCTTACTGCAATATCGGTAAACGTTCAATAATTACAATTATTAACGTTATACCTATTAGCTGTCGCAATATTCTTGCGTATCTCGGAAATGCAGCTTTAAAGCAGAGCCAGCTAATATCTACGTCTCCTTGAATGTACTGACGCTACATATTACTCACGTACATGCGACTGTATATAACATGTGTACTTTACGTGGAAATAAAAGCAAGCTTTAATAGTATAATAAATATTTGTATACGTTAAATAAAGGTAATTCGATATTTCGCTATTTTTACGTTATCTGTATTTTATTCATTAATGCATATTTTTTTTTTACATTTAACTCGTTTAATCGATGTAACGTACCTATTTTTGTAAAATTATTCCTGATAATAAAAACCAGACATTTTTTTACAATCGTGCATAGCATCGCATTGTGGTATTTTAATGTTTTATGTCTGCGGTCGTTATATTGCACGCAGACCGAATTAACATCTCTCAAGGCCGTATCGTAATATGCATCTGTATTTCAAGAGTTAATTTACATCCAGTAACGTTTACACGTATCCGAATGTATTTATTTGAACGTGAAGGAGGGTGCGACTCTCCGGGGTACTCTGGAGTGTGATGAATGTAAGGCAACTGCCGTTAACGCTTCGTTCCGCTTTAATCGAAGGCTCTCCTTGAAAATCGAGAGCCATTGCGGAGCCACGTTCAATTAGATTCAAGCCATTCGAAGGCGAGACAATGAAATCCGATCGTTCATCGCGTCGTGATATGGATCGCCATCGACGTCTCACGTCGCGTGTACGTAACTAATTCATGACGAGGTAAAATCGGGAAAGTAACCCGCAGTCTCGGGAGACAGGAACAAGGGGGATGGCGGTGGCACGTTCTCTCTGACTCACCCTAAGAAGAATTATGGGCGTCGAGTGTGTTCACCTTCTCATAAAAATTCAGAGATCCTCCTCTACGAACGTAGAAGAATCCCGGAGAAAAGTATTTATTATTACGACGCGCTAAATACGAGCACTAATTGCTTTTTCCCGGGAATAGAGGATAATGCCGTAGCTACGGTTACGTCCGACATGGGAAAGAGATCTCTTGACTGGATCTATAAATAGATCACACGTTGTATCTACATTGTCAACGTGGTAATTTTTAAGCTATACGGGCCGCGTGCAATTATGCTGCTGGCTACAGAGCCGTCGCAGTTTTATCGCGTTTCTAGAAACGAAGTTGCGAGAGACGCGGTTTTACGAGCGGACTTTTCTCCGGTGGCGATTATTATACGACCACCTCCGCGTCGCACCCATGCAGCAGTCTGCTTGCTTTAAGAAGATACTTAAGGAAGACGGATGACTACGCGAAATTATTAATTGCATTGAGACTTGTGCATTTCTTTTCTATACGCGTGTATGGGGCTCGCGTTATTTCGGAGTATTTTCCTCGTGAATAAATTTACGAAAAAATATATGAGCAAACGGTTGTCTCTGGTAACGAATGATAATTTCTGGTTATACGATTTGCAATGGTATGATATTTTTACGGCAAGTGACAACGAAAGCGAGGGATTACTGTTTCGGTCCCTTGATCTGAGTCTTAAGTTTAATTAAAGCACGGATCAAATAGAGAGAGAGAGAGAGAGAGAGAAATTAAAAAAAAATAGAAGATTCATGTTCACTTTTTATTTACACGTACACATGCATATATTCTCTCTCTCTCTCTCTCTCTCTCTCTCTCTCTCTCGCAATTGTACAATCTCAACTCAGCTAACAAGCTAATTGATAAAGTCAAATAGCTCTTAGAAAGTATCTAAATTTAAGAAGTGGTGGACCATCGTCCTCTCTTCGATACTATTTCATCGCGCGGCTCGTGATCTGTGCTTCCTCGTAACACGGCGGCGAGGCGAGCATTGAAAGTAGAAAAGAGAGCGAGAGTGTGACGTAGGAAGGCGACCAGGGGGTCCAGGGGGCCCTGGTCGCGTTAACAGAACGAAAGATAAAACGAGAGGGAAAGAGAGACACGAGAGGCGGCATGCGAAAAAATACTCTCTTGGCACTCGGCTTCGGCAGACGAGATAAATAGCGTGCGTGGGTGCGGCTCGACGATGTCTACGGGCCACACGCCACGTTTCAAGCGGATTGAGCGAGCGAGCCACACGAATCCGTGAGGGGGACAGCGCGAGAATGGAGGAAAGATCGAGAGAGAGAGAAAAATGGTGGAGAGCGGTAGGGGGTGGGAGGAAGGAACACGCCGATGCTACGTAGACGAGGAGAGTTCTTACTCACGTTTTAAGTGCATCGATGACGTTTTAATGGCGCATCAGGTAGGAGTAATGCGCGTCGCCCTTACGAGATTACTTCGCAAGTCCCCTTTGATTGTCGTCTCGCGAGGATATTTATGCGTTGCCGGATAAATAGAAGAGCCTGCGACGAGTACGGGCGGCGAATGCGGAGGGGGGAGGAAGGGAACATAATTAACGATCGAACTGTGGGGGTGCTTGTGGGTTCTGCGTGAGTAATACGCGCGCGATTGTCAAAAAATCTCACCTGATTAGCGAAGCTGTGACAGCTCCGTCTCTAACGAGCTGTCTCGGTAGCTTTGATGAGAGAAAATAGATTTTTTTAATTGGCTGATTTTCGCGATTTTTTTACACGTTATGGATCTCTTTTATCTTTTATTTGACGAACCGAGACAGAAAACAAAATAAGATTAAGCTTTATTAATTATTGATTTTGCGAAAGTCTTTTTACGTTTAATAAAAAAGAAGAATTTATATATCTAACTTCCAACACTACACGATAAGTGAAAACGTAAAATAGAGTAAATAAATTGTGTACCAATTAAATCGAAATGGCTTGTTAATATGTGTAATCTCTTTCGGGGAATTAATCCGCTTTATATATCTATAACTTTTAAATTGCCAATTATGAATCATTATAGAGCACAAATCATTTCGGTAGATCACTGAAGTGCGACTTGCCGAGTGTCTCGTGATTTATACGACGTCATGTCATTAGCTCACGGGTGGCAAATTACGGACTAACTATAATTTATAGCCAATAAATATGGCGCGCGTATTGTGCGCGAAGCTGCTATCGTCACATATTTGATGACCACGAAATGACGATTTAACAGACGAATAGAATGACGATTTATCTCAATCTTTGCTGGAAAATACAAGACATGTCTCTCCTGTTATTTTTTTTAATATCACAGATGCATTTTCTAAGGAATATTTTAATTTTAACTAAATAACTCTTATATAAGATATTATGTACCCTTGTATAATGTATTACATTTACATCAATATTTTACACTTTTTTTTTTAAATGCACAATTCTTTATGTTATTTTAATATTTTCTCTGTGATTATTTAGTTCTATTAATTAAGAAATAAAAAGTGATGAAAAATAAAACTTAACTCTCTCTCTCTCGCTCTCTCTTATTAAGTAGAAATTATTATATTAATATAATTTATTAGTGAAATTTCCTTCACATCGAAGAGTTATTATAATTAAATTATCAAAATTTAACAATTTAATCATTTAAGGATTAGTTTTGTCTTGAACATTTTGAAGATCATTCAACTTATCACTTGTCTGCCAAATGGAAGCGGAAATCGAGATACTCGAATCACGCCACCGACACAATCGAATTCTGACGCAATGCGTCATGCGATTGTCGTTCATTTACCCGCCTCAGGATCGAAATGATCCGAGGGTAATCGTTCCTATAATCTCTTTCAGACCTTTCACTAAATAATAATTATACAAATAATAATTACACAAAATAGATATCAGTTTTTATTATTTCCATCGTTATTCGTTTGCGATAATATATTATAATTTTGTTTTAGCAAAACACCAAGCGATATTCTTGATCTTACGATCAGCAGTCGCATCGAGATTTCAATATCGCTGCAGTTTGTTTCGATACGGATGTAAGAATAGGACTTTCTGTGGAAGAAACAAACGGGAATTTCAGGAATACTCTCTCTCTCTCTCCCTCTCTCTTTCTCCATCGGTGTTTGAATAATACACGTGCCTGCATACTCGCAAATGGACACGATGCAGACGCACGGTATGCTAGGAATATTTGTCTTATTTCTTCAATAAAAGGCCGCTCTGTTTATCCTTCGCATTTCGGTCGAGCCGATCTGGGGGTTCTCGCGGGTTCTTTTGTTAAAGAACCTGGGTGAAGCGCGGCGTCGATACGTGGCCCGGGGTGATCGTATCTATCGCAGCGAATTTTCATGGAAATCGAAATACACGTCACCTTTTGATCGTGGGGTCTGATCGATCATAGATAAATCCGCGGCCGTTCGTCGTTCGTCGATCGCGCGAGATATACGGGACATTCAATTTCGATTCAATTCAATTCGGTTCTGCGAATCGAACGTTGGTGAAAATCGGCTTTAAAGATTACTCCCGCATTGAAAAATGTTTGAAAAACCGACACGCCTAATTTGTTAAAACATGAATGATATTTGTTGGAAGCTGTTAGGAGAAATTAATTATTATATCGAATATAATATATTTGTTTATAGAAACCTATTATTACGTTCGTCATTAATTTTCATTGAATTACTTCGGTTTTTTTTTAAATCTTGCTTTATATCTTCAATGTACGTTTCTTATGTATATTATTTCCATGTATCAATACGGGGGGATAGGATTTATCCACTCTTCGTCTCGCGCTTCAATCAGCTGACAATAACGCAACTTCCTGAAAATGCGGCACATTCTCGGAACAGTTCGCGATTCATGTGAAATAATTGATTAGAACATTTCAAAAGAATTGTTTAGGCAAAGAGTAAATTATGCCCGTTTCTATTAATGCAGATTAACTTTAATCTCGGATTAATTTATCTTTCTCTAATTCTAAGAATAAGAAAATGATGAAGAGTAAATTGAATCAAGCTTAAAATATGAATCTGTATTTGTAAATGGAGATGGTCAGATTACGGCTGGCATCTCGACAAGTACAAATATACTATTTGATCTTGATTTCTAAAATGAATTGTTTTCTATTCTACCGAAGTTTTTCTTTAATAGAAAGAAACAAAAGATACAAAAGTACGGTTTTCTGTACTAAAATTTTTATGCTGAAGGCTGAGAAGATTTTACTTTGTTTCTTTACAAGACTTCCTTTCCTAAAACGCAGCTGGAAAATGCTGGAAGAAAAGAACAAATTCTATCGTCTATTCATTAGAATAGACATATGTGTGAAACAAATAATCACGGAACAGGCATAAAATAGAGAAATAATATTCATTTTCAAATAGCCAAATGTTCATCTTGGATCGATACCAGGAAAAACTTTTGCCTCATGAATCGTTAAGAAAGGAGGTTTAATAGAGGAATAAAGTAAAAAAGATAATATTTTTAGAAAATTTTCATTCGTTTGGAGTTTATCAAAAATCGAATGTACTGATATCGAGCGAATTATTTTTCGTGTTTTATTGAAAAAGACATGAAAATAGAACTTATTAAATATTTAATTAAGATATATGTAAACGAGAAAGTGAAATTGTAACGAAATTCCAATTTCTTATTAAAATTATTTTAATAATCTTCCGACTATTTAATTTTTATGAAAATTACTGTTCTTTCCGATTTACATTTTTCGTGATACTAACAAATTTTTTTCTCACGAAAGAAATGTATCTGACCGAACTGTAGAATCCCTCTCACGCAGAAGCTACGAAACTTTTTTTCTGCCAAATGAAAGCAGCCTAAGACGTTTTCTCACTCGATCAACGTGCGTACCTCATAATAAAGCTCAATGTGTCGTTGCAATCGACTACATCGTTTTCATACCTGGTGAGACGGCAAGCGCGAGAAAGGCAGCGGCGGCAGCGACGTAAAGTATCCTGAGCGCATTTCCCGAGGTGCACCGTCTTCTACCCGGCCTCTTCTGGGCGGCGCGACAGCAGCAGGAGTCGTCATTGCAGCATACTCTCGTCGCGGAGTCGCCGAACAATCGTTGGGGTTGCACATCAAGGACGACATAGGCCTCCTCCTCCTCCTCCTCCTCCTCTTCTTTCCCGTAGGGCTCTTCCTCGCCGTCGGCGTCGTCAGGCAGGTCGGCGGCCGCCGATGCGCGACGTCGACGAAGCGATCTCGGCCGGCGCGGGTCGCCGGTACTGCGGTTGCCGCCGCCGCCGCCGGCACGGTCGATCGCCGGCTCGTCTCGATACATGGCCTGCGGGAGCAGCGACGACAACGGTGGCCAGCAACGTGCCACCGGGGTCGGCTGCGCTCGTCAACGTATCCTGCCCGCGGTGCCCGCAACTACACCCGCGCCAGTACTACCTTCGTCGGCCCAGTCCCTCACCCTACCTGCGACACCGTGCGACCTGGCGACACGATCGCTACTACGAGGCATTACCGCTACCTGGGCCGTCTGAGCCGAGCCACCACTAGCCACCGGCACACGTAACACCAACCGAGCCCGACCAAAATCAATCAACCACTGACTTTCTTCGGCCCTTCCAGAGTCGTCGTTCTCTCTGGGCCGAGTCCGCTATCGAGATCAGATCACTGTATCGACGATGATGAACTCCGACGGTTGTGTGCTATTCTTGCAAAATGACAGCGGATGCCTATGGTGCAGCGACGAGATATAGTTCTTTTCGCGCGAGGACGCTCTTGAATTTCAAGTCGTCAGGACGACGACCCTGGCGCGCCGCGCTGCTTCTTTCACGTGACACACGTTTCGGAGTGCCGTCGTACCGTGACGCGTGACACACACCGACGAGGGTGAAGGCCTCGAGGAATCCGCGTATTATACCCGCGCCGCGTCGGAGGGAAGAAACCCTCCAAACGTATACGCGCTACGTATTAGCGATGACACGCGTCGAGCGCGAAAGGAAAGAAGGGGTTCAAACTGTCTCAGTCCCCTTCAGCACCCTCTCTCTTTCGACCGCCTTTGTCCCCTTTTGCTTTTCTCTATTCGAAACTCGACGACCACCCTTGCTCGCGCGACGAGCGACTACCACCAAGCGCCATCAACAACGTTCTTCCTCCACCCTCTCTGTCGAGAAGCGAACGACTGACGACTAGTACAGCTCGTGCGTCGTCCAGCGCGCCTGGACACTACCACCGTCCGGTAGGAAGTGTCGGCTGCCACGAGGTGGACACCTCTGCGAGGTCTTGCCAGCGGCGGCGGTGGCGGCGGTGGCGGCGGCGGCGGCGGTGGTGGCGGCGGTGGCGGCGGCAGCGGGCCAGTGCTCCGCTCGTGCACGGTGGTACCGAGTAAGTAGCGGACAGGCAAATCAGTGGTTCAGCGTTCATTTAAGCAGGACCTATCCGGTGCGCGGAAGCTTACCCCCTTTCTCGCATTTCTATAAAGTTCAATTAGTACAATTTGCCGGAGTTTGCGTACGCAAACTCCTTCACGACGACCTCGCCAGACAATTCAACCCCTTTTTGAAATGGAGCCTCTGCGCGAAGATCTGCTTAACCGATCTCTCTCTCTCTCTCTCTCTCTCTCCCCCTCTCCCTACTTTCTTTCCCTCTTTTAAACGATGTGCTCCGTTTTCTGCTGTCGCAGAGGAGCAGACCGCGATCCGTCACCGTGAACTCTCGCTCGCGCACTGCCGCGGCTCTCTCGCTTCACTGACTGGGGGGTAACGCGCCTTCGCGCCAGCAGGCCAGCAGCACGAGCAGTGGCGAAGCTCTCTAGCACACGGCCAGCTACTAAGCAGCACCACGCACGACGGGCAGCCTCTCGACTGCCCTCGACTGCCGTAAGTGTATGTCTGCTCGCCCGCCCGTGTCGGCGCGGTGCGGCGCGGCGTGGAGCGGTCTCGCGCGCAGGCGGCGTCGGCGTCGGCGTGCGTCGAGCGGAACGGCGACGACGCCGTTAGTCGGCGGAGCTGCAAGCAAGCGGCTGCCGGTTAAGGTAGAGGCGGTGAGTGCTTCTCCTCGCTCTCTCGCTCTCTGCGACGACGACAGCGACGACGACGACGGCGATGGTGGAGGCGGCAGCAGCGCCGCCGCGACGCTCGCGACGACGACGTCGCGATGGCCCCGCGAAGGAGTGCCCCGTCGATGCCATCGGCCTGGGCCGAAATCGATGCCCCAACGCGGCGTCTGAAACACGGCACCCCCGCGACCTGAGCCACACACCACCGCCACCACGGCCACACACGCCTTACCCCCGGCGCGGGTATACCGGGTGTTCCATTTCGCCCATCGTTTACTGAAAATCTTGAGAAAGTTATTGCCGTTCTTCTTTTATTCTTTGTGAAAATCTTAGAAAACAATTTAAACTTTTCAGTCGTGGAAAATAAGGTTTAAAGAAAATTCCATAATAAAGGAAATGCGTAGAATGGCTTGGAAAAAAAAAATTTATTTTTGAATAGCTACCTAATTTAAAATGTGAGATAAAATAATTTTTTTTATTCTCGCGTTTTTTATTTATTCAGATTCAGTTTTAACGTAATTGCAAAGTATGTGATGTAAGATACACCAAACTTTTGTGTATAAATTTTTCTTTCCATTTTATTATTCGTCTTTTAGCTTTTAGAAGAAATAAATCTTCGGTTTTAGAATAAAAGTTCGACACCCCGTATATGCAATCCCGTGCACGAAGATTACAAACACCACTTGCTATTATGTAAACGTATATTGCACAAATATAAATGTACATTTATGGCCATGTGTAAATTTGGCCATGTCGTGTCTAAAGTGTTACACAAGTATGCGGCAATACACTGCACACATTACTCACTGAAGTACTCATACATGAGTATACATAATCGAAGTCGGACGCACGTACAAGTACACAGATACGTTGAAAGTGTTGGATGGGAGAGACGTGCCAGGAGACGAGATCCTGAGGAAGAAATTTCCTTCGATTTATCGGTACCTTTAAATATGTGTTCCCTCGTTCTATATGTTGAGTACGTTACTCAACAGAAATAGAGAGTCTTCCCTATATTTGTCAAATAGAAAGGTCTTATCTTTAAGAAGATATAAAGGAAATATGTCACGATTCACGTGACATCACGACGCATCCTTTTCTTTGAATTATTAAGTTCTTGAATTTAGGATCAGCTTATATGTTTACACATTGCGTAAATATATCTAAAAGATAGACATATTGTTTTATTTAAAAAAATATACAATATACACGCATATATATATGCGGGTAATAAGAAGTAATATATGCCACCCGTAATACCCAGTCCGCAGTTTACGGGAAAGTTTTTTTTTTTTTTTTTCCATTTTTATCGTATCGCGTGAATATGCATATAGGCGGAGCGATAGAATTTTCTGAAACTATAGCAACCCTGTACGAGGCAACAGAGTGGAGAATGTAATACGGCTGCATTTCAACGGCGCATACAAGTGCACGTATACGCGTACATGCTGCGACGACAAATGTAGAACGTTTCTGTTTATACGTCAACTTTGTGGATAATTCGATTTGAGGGTTCTGAATATCTTTGACCGACATCCAGAACCGAAGAAAACGTAATATAAGAATAATATAAATCACAATTTTGTTATTACACACAAATTTGCTTATATCTTCGCAGTCTGTTGAATCGATCTACAAATACTCCTGTTTTAGCCGCACATTTTAATACACTCATTTGTTATTTGCGAACAGCAAAGATTTTTTCAATTCAAACTACTGTGTATTGCGTGAAGTATTGCCAGCAAGCATCACTAAGGCAGATCAAACGTTATTCTTTAATTTACACTTTACATTAAAAAAAAAAAGAGAATTAGATTGTAGTTGAATGACCCATTCAATAATATCCAAAATTAGATAATAATTTTATAAGTGATATAAGTAAAGAAGAGTCAAATAGGATTGCTAGACCTGGCCTCATAATATGTAAATTTGTAACTATATTCTCTTCCAGTTATATAAACTGCGCACCAATTACTTGAATACGTAACCATAAAGTGAAGCTAAAATAATATTACAAATTAAAATGATAAATTTAATGATAACGCTAATAAGAGTATCTTAAAACACTTCAAAGAACTTATTGATGAAAAATATTATCTGGGCCAGAATAATTGTTATAAATATTGCTGTATGTAGATTTGGAAAAAATATGCCTGCGTGTCTTTTCAATTTAAGATCCAGTCGAAGTGTCATACGACATTTATCGCAAACCAATCTTATTTAATCTTAGATTTAGTTGGTAAAAAATTTAAAATTTACAAAGCATCCTCGAATTTGCTGAAACGTTGTACAGGTGAGAAAAAAACACGAAAAAATACAGTACTCCGATACGATTGGTTTGTAACGATTGTAACGGCATCGAGTGCATCTCCCGGCTAATTTCGGGCGTTCAAATTCGCATGGGATTCCCGTTCCCTCGATAGGAGTCAATAGACTCTTCGTTGCGACAGATGTGCGTATCGATTTCGGTATGTCGTCGATTCGCGCGTATCCCCGAACAAACGCGGTATATCGCACGCTTCGCTCTTTGAGATGCCGGCGACTCCTCGTGCATGCTGTCTTCGTGCTGCTTCGTCCCCGCTTCACGTTGCGGCGCGGCGGCGCGGCGTCGGCGTCAGTCAGCAGGCACACGCAGCGCGAAGCAGGGGGTTCCGCAGGGGGAGCACCTGGAGGGGCCACTGGGTGGCCGGCATCACCCTCGCCAGGTGGCTGCAACTTGTTGTTGCGGGACCCCGCGACCTACGTGGGCCTTCTTTCTCCCTCTTTTATGTGCCCTTTTGCCATCTCTCTTCTCTAGGTACCCTCTTTCGCGTGGTTCCACACACATGTTTATGTGGACATTATACATAAATTGGTATTCTTGGGTTTGCGTAAAAGCGAGGACATCGCGTTCTCCGTTTTAAATCGGAAAATTGAAATTTTGTGGAGAGGGGAGTGGAGGAGCGACATAGAAACAGATGCGAGATGAACTGTGATGAACTATGAACGAGCAGTTGCCGGCGAATATGAAATAGTACACACGTGAAATTTTCTAAATTATTCCTCCTGTGTTTTACGTACTCTTTGATAAAAGCAACAATGATATTTAAAAATTTATTCACTTATTCGACGATAACGTCCCATCAACGAATTCTCCTTTAAACATGTATGTTTTTACATTTCAATACTTTTGTTGATGTTCATTTCTTTATTTCTCATTCCTTTAGCGGCATTTTTCTACAAATAATTTTGTATGCATGATTCGTTGCAAATATGAATAAAAGTAGATCGTTATGGTCGAAGAGCTCAAAGAACAGCTGCTTTTACGCATCATTTACGGCACCCGTTGCCGTTATTCTGAGATGACACCTCTTCCAGGTACAATCACACCACTGAAAGAAATGCGTGAAACCTCGTGTCACGCGATCTTCTAAAAATAAGGAAAGGAATACTCTTGGAGTGGCACGCGCTATAATGTCCTCTTTCCTTTTACAGTCGTTGACTTTTCGAGACTGCAAGTAGAACGCTTTTATTGTGCATCAATCTTCCGTCTCTCCGATTTTTAAGTTTAATGTTTGTACTGTGATTCATCCCCTTTCTACACTCACTGATTCATTAAAAATTAAACAATCTTAATAAATATATTTTTTTTAATATTTGTAAGTAAACATTTATTCAATAAAAAAAGGATAAAAACAACAAAAATAAGATATTATAAATTTCGGTATTATAAACAAGCAAAAAGAAGCAAGCGGATGACAATCTTTATTACAATAATCTCATAATTTCAAAAATGTAAAATTAAATTCATGATATTTAAATGGAATATTTCTTTCACGCATTATTTCAACCAGCGTATGTATAAAAATATAAATGTTAAGGTAACGCTTGTTATATTAAAAAAAAAAAAAAGGATAGCTAAATCAAATTAATCACTTATGTTAACATTAAGTAAATGATTACTTACAAATAATCAAAGAAATATTTATTAAAATATCTAGTATATTTTTTTCCAGTGTATACATTAACTCGAATCGAATATATAAATTAATTCGAGCTAATACCATCCTTCACTTGGCGGATTTTCTTTCGCATACTGTCGGAGAAAATTCGATCGATACTCTTCGCAAATCGATGAAACAGTCAAGTTCGCCCGAGAGAATACGCGAGATTGCTACAACAATCTATTAAACTATACGAATACATTACAGAATATCTGCGGACAATTTAATTTCCGTCGTGACGAATGTTTGAGTGTATGTGTGCGTGTGTGTGTGCGGCGAGTTCCATTTCGGCATTGTCGCTGTATATCGAATTGCATTTTGACATTCTGCAAAAGAACGTGAGGACAAGAAGAACTCCTCGGTGGGAATCTTGAGAGGGGCGATGTGCGTCGGGGGTTACTGAAACAGAAGTGGGACACTCGTGGCGAAAGGGGTTGGCCCTCGCGCACTCTGTGACAACGGCAAAACTCAAAACGACGTCGCCGTCGGACTTGGCTTCCGGCCATTTCCCGGCTATCGATCCATGAAGCGTTACGACGAAGCTGTCCCACGTGCAATTATAGGTGTATCGTGTGTATATAACACGCATCGGCAACCGGCCGCATTAGCCTCTTATTCCCGCAAGGATGATCCATGAAATTTATGCATCGCCCAAATAAGAGACTGATTCTTCATTGATTATACAAGGAGGCGAACTCTGTTCGATCAAACTAACTTATCAGTAGGATTATCTTGTCTGTAATTTGAATTCATTAAATTGAATCGTTTAATCGAATTTTATTATATTCAGTCGTTTTTTTTTTTTTAGAAATAATATTGCAAACTAATTGCATTCCAATAACTGCGGTAACCTAAATTTCTTTTCCATCGTTTCAACTTCTTTTGTTTATTGTTTTGTATTTACTATAATGATAACATAATGATGTGTACGTCACTATATTATAATGTCTCTGTAACATTGACATTAACATGCGTTATATTAATATATCACTGGCCGCACGGAAAAGAAACGCCAGGCTATTCTTGGCGCGAGATAAATCGGTGTGAACGACTCCAGGTGCATACACCGAGGAAACCCCTCGCAATCGTTCACAAACCCGTAGCCGGTGAACAGCCGCGCACGTATACAGTCGGAAGCGACCCAAATGCGAGTACAAACGTAGATTAATAACGCCGTTGCGATAATGAAATTGTTCACGTGATACGTGAAATTTGCGGCCACGTTCTCCGCGCGACTTGCCCAGAAATCGATCCGGGAATCTTCCCAGTGTGAACCAACGAATATACTTTTTACGTAACATTCTTACAATCGGAAACGAATTCGCGCAAAAAGAGGAGAACGTATATAGATACGCATTGTGGGAATCTAAAGATCCAGATTTGCCGTCAACATCGTCGTCGTAATTGCGTTTCAGGTGTAAGGAACACGGTGAGAGTCCGCCCTACATGAGTACGACACGAGCGTACGTTTCCACGTATGCGTGAAATCGATAACATAGGAATTAGTCTGCCTGGCTGTCTCCCAGAACTAAATGCGAGCGTACGGCGGGAGAAAAATTTAGTCGATCGCCCTTGGGAACCGATGTATTCGCACGAGTTCTGTTTATTATTGCTATTTGTATATCAAAAGAAGCAGTCGATTAATATCAAAATTTAATTTTACTTGCAACGATTCTGTAATAAAAAGTATGATAAAAGTAACTTTATAGCGTTTTTCCATTATCATTAATAGTGAGGAAACTTAAGAGACGCACAATAAGTATAATAATTCAAATAATAATAAATAATACACTGAAAATTGAATGTAAGAAATCTTCTCAGGAAAAGAATATAAATTATAAATAGACATAGGTCTTAAGTTGTCTTCGAAAAGATAAATTGATAAATGATTAAGTAAAATCTGTCAAAAAGATTAAGTATATATAAAGATATTAATTTAAAATAGACATTTTAGATAAAAATTAAAATGCACGCCAAGTTAAAAGTGAATGATAGAAAATAAGTTTAATTGCTTGCTTCTCTGTATCTTCTAGTGAGTCTTCAATCGAGAATTTAACTCAATGAAATATTTAAAATCTATATTTTCTAAAAAATATGTCAATTTTTTAATTTTTAATAAAAACAAATACAACATTTCTGAAAAATATCACGATGACAAATTTCCAATACATTTTTATTTGAATTATTTTCAAAACAAAAATGGTACGATTTCATCAATATTCAATTTATTTGAAATATCGAATTAATTATAGAAGAACCACCTGATTGTTAAATAATTTTTAATCCATCAAATATTTTAAAGTAATTAAAATCAAGAAGCTGTCTCGAACAATTTTTATGACTAATGGCTCTCTGTTACCGTATACCGCGCATTTTTTTTCTCTTTTTTCGCGTTTACTTTAATATGCCATATATATGTCCGAAGATATGGTCCCATGATATAGATATACGTGTAAGAAACACTAGCCTGTCACGAAAGGGGTGGCAAAATAAACGCGTGACAGAATAAACGAAAATGTGAGAAGAAGAAAAGAGAGAACCGAAGAGAGAGAGAGAGAGAGAGAGAGAGAGAGAGAGAGAGAGAGAGAGAGAGAGAGAGAGAGAAGAGAGAGAGAGAGAGAGAGAGAGAGAGAGAGATATGGAGAAAATATCACTATAGACGGTACGGAGGATCAATACGTCACGAACACGGTCACAACTTTCGTGCATACACGCGAGATGCACCCCTCCATCCACCTTCAGTTCATATTCTGAGATAATTTTGCACATTAATTATAATTACTTTTATCACTGAACGTGTATCGACTTACTTCGGACAGCGTATTAACGTATGTGACATATAAGATTACAAATATATTTATAATGCTCGATATACAAGACAAATCAGAGATCTCTTTTCCCAATTTTATTTTAAGGTTTATTCATTCCTGATTCTTATTATTGCACTCCAATAGAGATTTATCATGTTATTTGTGCGAAATCATAAAGCGAAGACAAAAGCTTCTTATTAAAGAGATTTTTCTATTATATATTGATATCTGTAAAATTAAAATCCTTAATTACTTTGTTTGTTATCATCTTAATGCACAAACATCTTTGTCTGTTACAAAAACTTTAAGAAAAATTTTAGTTCTAATGTCTAATTTCAATTCTAATGTTCTAATCAACAAAAAATAATTAAATTTAAAGAAATTGTGTATGAATTATTCCATCTGTCGTTTTTCAAACATTTTTATTAAAATTATCCTACTTTAAATCGTATTACTTAAAAATTGATATTTTAGTAAAAGAATAATGATTGCACCTAAACAAATTTCAGAATTAAATCATTATAATCTTATAAAATATCATAAAAATTGATAAATAATCCTATAATAATTATTCTGATAAAGAAAATGAAAAAATTGGAAGCACATGTATGAAATATAATTGTTATCTTCACATAAAACACATAATTAACAATATTAGCACAAGTAATCTTAATGTATCTATAAAAAAATATTCTTATCGACTAAATTATTTAATACCTATTATTATACAATAATATTTTGTTTTACTTTCTATTTCTTAAAAATATTAATTGTTCATATTTCAAACGCGCGCGAGCGCGCGGATAAGTATTTTTATAAATATATTTCAAAAATTATCTTCTTTCAAATTCTTTTTAATATTATTTACCGTTTTCGTTAAAATAATTGAGTGTCACACGAGTTTGTTAAAAAATAGCAATAGCAATAATAATAATAATCATAAAAGCTAAAAACAGCTTCCAAGATCTGTTTCCTTATGGCGTTCACTAATTACTCAGGACTCAAGATCATAATAATCTTAACCAGATAATATCCCATAAGAATAATATAGATATATTCGCTTTCATTTCTTTTAAAACCTCAAACTTTTATAAATTATTTGACGCATTTATCTCTTACATTATTATTATAAAAAAATATTATATTATTTTATAAAGTTAGGTTTCTTTTCTTTAATTTTAGTTTGTATTTCATTTTAATTCAAAATGTCAGTTGTTATACTATGTGTGTGTACACACACACATACACACACACACACACACACAATTATTTCTATTTACTATATTGTACTTTCAGTTAAAAATGTACAATTTTGTGATATATTGCATTTTATATTTTTTTAATCGCAATGCGATATGTAATTGGCTCTTAAGTCGCATGCGATTTAAAATTACATCTGCAATTAATATTCTATACTTACTTGTTTTTCAATTTTTTTGTCGTGCAAACAATTCGATTAATGTGCGACAAAAACTGATAGAATTTTTTATTTTGTGAGAGTATTTCTTTTTTTTTTGAAAATATATTCCGAATTTTATTTAGGAATTTTTCAATAGTATTGCACTAAAAAATAAATGCTTTCATATTATCTGCGTTTTAACAATCGATATTTTTTATTATTTTGGTTATGTTGTTGTCGCTCAAGTTTTTTCTATGTGTATATAATATCTGTGCGATAACGACAATATAACAATACCAAAACTATCGTCAAGAGTTAGAGAAATTTGAACTTACCAAAAATTTTTAATATGATAAAAACTGACAGTTGAACAATGTATAATACATACATATAAATAAAAATCACAATCTTCTCGCAATTGAATTGCATTCATTGTGATTTTTGAAAAAGGTCGCAATTGTGATACATAATTTTGAAAAAAAAATCGCACATCCCTACTTCCAGTAAGTTTTATTGTGAAACTCATATTTCACAAGTTTGCTGGATGAAAGTATATTAGTTGAAAAAATCTTCAACTTCTGCCAATTCTCTCACTCGTGCTTCTTGATGGGCCCAACGGGCTTCTGCCAACTTGTCAGATAATCCCCATTTGTCATGATAAACGCGTTGACCGCAACTTGGACATTTCTTACCCCCTGTAACATAAAAAATAAAGATTTTTAATTTTTGTATAATATAACTATTTTATAACTCTTTTTTTTTATTAAATAGAAAGCGTTAATTGTTTACCATGGAATGGCGGAGTCTTCATGTATGTCACGAGACATTTTAAGTGGAAGAGATGACCACAATAAAGTCTTTCGGCGTGGAAATCCGCATTTTCGTCGATTACAATCTCTTTGGGATTTGTTGGCAAGCACTTTACTTTGCAGTGTTGACAGGATTCTTGTGGAAAAGCTTTCACACTCCTGCATAAATTAGAATGTAATAAAATAAAAAAACTAATATCTAAAAATACGTAATAAAACTTTCATGTAAAAATAAAAATTACTTTATGAGAAATGAAGCAACTGTGTTTAATGATGGTGATGGTGTAAACAGGTTTTGCTGTTTCTTCAATGGTGGCTCGACACATTGCCTCGCTAATTCCCTTCCTTGTCCAACTAGATAGCGTTTGAATAGTGGTGGGAAATTCGTATCAACATCACCAAAACTGTAAATAAATGATAAATTAGTCATATTGGATTTAATTTTGTAATAATTTTATAAAAAAAAAGACGTACGTAACACAACTGGTAGGATAATTGTCCGGCACTTCAAGCTTGGTCTTGAAATGATACAAATCTTGATGTAATGTTAGATTGATGGACGAATTCTTTTGCTTTAACTTGAACTCGTCTTTATCTCCTAAAAGCTTTTTCAACGTTGCTATTTCTTCATAGCAGCAAATGAGAGGATTGTCCTCAATGAAATTCCTAATAAATTTTAAAATTGGCAATATCTACAAATAAACGAATTTATTATATAAAATATAAATAACTCGTGTATGTATAGCTCTCCAAGTATAAACCTGTGCTTTGTTTAACAAACGCTTGCACTCTTTTTCGCAGACCTCTGTTAATCCATCTAGCAACTTTGTGGACAGAGTTTTACTTTTTAACTCAACAAATAACGGCGATGCAGGATAATCCTTTTGAAACTGGATGCACACAACAAGCTGTTTGAACGGTGTTTTTCTGCAAGACAAACAAATCATAATAAGCGATGACAGAAAACTATTTTGACTGTGCGATAAAAGCACGCTGTACAGTTTTCTTACGTTATTTCAACGCGGACCATGTTCCGTATGCAAGAGACGAGGCGACTTCCGTCAACAACATTGTGACAAAGCTGTGATACTTCTTGTAATTCATCATCAATAAATCCCATGAGCAAGTGAGGACAAGGCTACGAAAAGGGATTGATGATTTTTACTACTTTCCGGTTAACTTAACGAGCTGGTTTTTTTCATTATTCCATTGACACTAATTACACTTGTCATTAAGCAGAAATTATTAATCACCGTTGATACTTAATTGAGTAAATTGATAAACTGACCTCAAGTGAAAAAGATCAAAGAATTGATGTAACCGCGGTGTAACATAACCTTCCAGTCATGATCGAACGAGTCGAATTGTGGTAAATAATAAAGCGCGATCGGTTTTTACGTCGATATTATTAAGTGATATTAATAAGGAGATCACCTTTCAATCGATACCTTTTTTCTCTTCGATGTTTTTTGCAAAGAATCACAAGATTTAAAGTTAACTAATTATACGTAAAGAACACAAAAAATTCGAAATACAATACCTTTCAGAGATGTCACGTGATACCGACGTGTGTGTAGTGTGTACTATTTAGGATCTTAGAAAACAATTAAAATGTGTTAGGAAGTTAAAATTAGAATGCATTTAAGTGACGACCCGAGGGTTAAGTTTTTTCGGAGAAAAACAAAAAAATAAATCGAATTGAAAAATATATAGAAATTTTTGTTTCGTATGTTCTGAATATTCTTCACTATTTTTTACTTTTTTCTAACAGAAGAATTAATCAAAATAATTATACCGACAAGCGCGACAAGTGCGACAATACTAAACTAAACTATATGATTCATGAATGCACCAAGTGTACCAACACACCGATAGTCGGTGTCTGAAATTGTTGAGACAGTCGCGCTATCTGGATTGGCTTATTTTCGACAGAAAGTGTATACCTCAAAACACCTAACCTATTCTGCATGCCGTACCACGTGTTTACCCTTCCAAAATGAACCGAGCGAGTAACGCGAAAGAAGTGATCCTGACGAGCGACACCACCGGGGAGAGTTGGAGCGCCGCAGTGTGGGATCCCCGGAACGGTTCTCTGTTGTCGGTGTATAAGAACGCGACGGCACTTGGACATCGCAGCCTTCAGCTTTTGAGCGACAGCTACGTGTTGGGCGCGGACGCGACGAGACCTCGTATACACATCTGGCCGCTGAACAGCCCGTTACCGTTGCCCAACATTCGATTGACCACGCCGGGCAAAGTCAGCGCCTTGATCTGCACGCCAAATGGATCCTACATAATTGCCTCCGTGGCCGAGAAGCTGTTCATCTGGCAGACATGCAACGGCAGGTTACTGGCGAATCTCACCGGGCATTATCAGACCGTCAGCTGTCTCGCCACCACGAAAGACGGTTCGTTATTCGCCAGCGCTGGCGAGGACGGTCTGGTGTTTGTATGGTCGCTCTACAGTGCGCTGAACGACACGCGTTCTTCGCCCGTTCATGCTTTCTCCAATCATAGTTTGCCAGTCAGGGATCTGTACTTTGGTCACGGTGGTGCTCGTGCGAGATTGTACACTGTCTCGCTAGATCGTACCGCGAACGTCTATGAGCTCGGCAGTGGAGATCTTCTGCTTTCCTTGGTTTTCGACGCGCCGCTCACAGCGGTCACCGTCAACGTCCGCGAGAGCGAACTCTTCGTCGGCTGTATCACCGGCGAGATATTCCAATGCAACCTGCACGAACCGCCGCGCGGAGTCGAGCATCACGTCACGGTGAGCTCGTGCGAAGAAAGCGCCGTGTTCCAGGCGCACAAGTCAAACGTGACCGCCCTGTCGGTATCCATTAACTGCTGTACTCTGCTGTCTGGATCTACCGACGGCACGGTTCATGTCTGGGACATCGCCAGCCGGCAGGTACTCAGGACACTCCAACACAAGGGACCTGTCACCGCTGCGTTCTTCGCCAAAGGATTCGACAATTTTCGCGCCTCTGTTCTTAAGCCGCGCCTGCAGGTGCATAATCTACAGAGGACATCGGACGACGGTGGCAGGGACAGCATCGTCGAGGTCGTCTCCAGGGGACGAAATTCGGCTGAGATCCTGAACTTCGAATCTTATGTAGAAGACAGTAGCGATTCTCGAGGATTGGATCAGACGACGAAGAAGTTGAACGATCTACAGAAAGAGATTAACAAATTAAAGAAAATTAATGCCGCATTATATCAATACGGCGTTACTCATATCTTAAAAAAGTCAACGACTGATAAAGAACATTGAAGGATAACGTTGGATTTTGTGTATTCTTGTAAAAAGACTGAAATTCTTATTGTACATTGTAGAATACATAGATAATATATTATCGCTTTCTTTCTATAAAAATGTTTTATCTTTGAAAAATGAGCAAATATTTTATATTGTAAAAATACAGTCATATAAAAAGTAAAAATTAAAACATTGTTCTCTATTCGATATTACCTGAAAATATTCTTTGTCCATATAAATTTTTTTATATTTTTAAGAAATAGATATAAAAATGAATGGATGTGCGTGTAGCTTTCTATTTTGTCCGTACTATGTGTATATTTTTATACTTTTTTTCGAACTATTGCAATATTCACAGACTTATTGAGCAAGATGTCTAGGAAGATCTATTTTAGATTAGTTAATTTTATGAGATATTTACGTTGCTCTATTATTATCTATAAAGGATATTGCTAATTATCTTTATCTATTAAAGTGCTAGACCGTAAATTAATATCTTTAATAAAACGTATTATTTATTATTAACCTACTTAAAATAGAATATTGTGATTAACATCTTTTATATTGAGGTGCCATAAAATAACGCACAGATAAAAATAACATGTTATTGCCAAGTCCAAAGAGATACTTGCTTCTCGTTATTTTTTCGGCATTAAACTACCATTTCTTTTTTCTTGTAGTGATGTATAAAATTACCGACTGGTGAAATGCGCAATCTCATTATATGCATTAATCGAAATCTTCGAGAAACTCAATCTATATGACTTCGTTTAAAATAAATCTACTGAATACATGTCGCATGTCTCCATATCTGTGTTCCTATTCATATCCGTATACAGGATACACGTGCACAATTAATTAAATGGTAAACTGGCGCTAAGCGTTAGATACGCTCCTCATCGACGCTCTTTTATATTTAAATGAGCCGTTATACGCATACAAATGAAACGCTCACTACCAGCATATCGTGTCCATCGAAAATAAATTAAACTGCGATACAGAAGCCTTATTTATTCACGAGACAATAAATCACTGGTTTATCTAATTTTCCTTTATATATACATTGTAACTTTTACGAACCAAATTTCACAAACGTATCGATCAATTGTATGAAATTACGAATTAATCGTAGAATATCGCTTATTAATTTTTTTGTTTTTCAGTCTGCAGTTAAATCGACTTCTCTCTCTCTCTCTTTGCTCCAAAAAATTCTTCACGGAAAGATTATTCCGTATGAATTCTTTTCCCTCTCAAAATTGACTTGTGTAGATATACAATAATAACATATTTATATTAAAATAATATATTTATATATATATGTGTGTGTGTGTGTTTTTTGTATATAAACGATAATATATACTAATATATTATCATTCCTAATAATTTTATTATATATTAAGTATAAATAATATACAGGTATTATATATATTTGCAAGTGCTAGTTCTGAGAGGATATTACATATACAAATTATTTATGTTTTATCTAAAGTTATGAATACCTAATCTTTTTTTGGAGAGGTAAATTGACTTTGCCGGTGCTGACATTTTTTTCTATACATTTTTAAAGAACCATGTTCTGCCTCTATAAAATCGGAAGTATCCAGTTGTGCAGGAATAGTGTAAAAAAGCATCGCGAGAACATTTACACGCGTTAGGAAGATTACTCTCGGTGGAAGATCGCACGGGAAAACGTGTCGAGAAAATGTCACGCACAAATAATGCGTTATAATCTGTCGCACGATAATCTCATCACGCGTACGTAAATCTATACATTATCCTGCATCATTGTAATGCGGCCTCCTTTTCCACCTACGTCGGCATCGACCGAATTACCAGATATAATACCCGATAATTGATGTCGCATGCGATGTTCTTGCTGATGCATTTAAAAGTGGGTTTGAGAGAAGAATTTTTTTTTTACTTTGCTGACCCCCGAAGGATCACGTGGTGTATCAAAATCGATTGTATCATAAAAATTAATAATATAGGTACATGTGTTTTCATCATTATGCATAAAGTATTATAATAATATGTATGCATATAAAGTAACAGATATTGTACATATAATACACACACATGTGTATAGACACGATGTTTAAGGACAAAATTTTTGAAAATTGGAAGTTGCAAATATTATACTATATTGATAAAATGATGTTTTCGCACATTTCATATATATATATTGTAAAAAATGCTATTCACAATACAGATTGTCTTTATTGCATATTTCATCAAATCAACTCTTTGTACGGTACAATTAAATATAAAAATAGACTCTCGAAAATTTCATATAAAAAGAATAAAACGACTAATGAGAGTAAAATCGCTGTTAGTGTTGCGAATAACTTATAATAAAAAAATATATTTAATAGTATTTAAAATTAATACAATACAATACTATATTATACTTAGTATAGTATTTTATTGTATTAATTTTGAATACTATTAAATATATATTTTTTTATTATAAGTTCGCAACACTAACAGCGATTTTACTCTCATTAGCCATTTTATTCTTTGTACGGAAATAATTTTACACGATCTGTAAAAAGAACCCCGCTATAATCTTATGGAAATTGGATTTCGGCGGAATTGTCTGAAACATGTTGTAGTTCTCGACATCCTGAACAAACGTCCCCATAGGCACAACCCCACACGCACGTACGCATGTACGCGCCACACAAAAAGCGTGTCTAGGTGGAAAATGGAGGTGAGGTAGAGGAAGGTGCGAATGAGGTGGAGGTGAGATATATATGAGAGTGATATTGTAGTTGGGTCTGTAATATTAACCTTTATTTTGCCGATTCATAGCGGGCGAAGAATTGATTCTCGGAGATTGTGCCTACAGTGGAGACATTTATTCAGTCCGAAAACCACATCATATCAAAATTTCAGACAATTCCGCCGAAACTCAATTTCCATGAGATTATAATGGCGAGTACTTTGCTATTAAATAAATTGAAAATTCTGATTACTATGATATTTCTAAATTATAATTGATAAGATTGAACTAATGACTTCTTCTAAGGGAAAAGGTTTAATGGCGTTTTAAGTAGATCGTAAAAAAAAAAAGGATATAACACATCATACATATAGTGATATGTATAAAGCCCTGCTACAATGGGAGAAAAAAAAATATTAGCAACAGGAACAAATATTAAATGTTAGAAAATTAAGAAATTAAAAGTAGGAGTTAAACAAAAAAAAATTAAATGTATTGCACAATGGATATATATGAATAAAATATAAGAGAGATAGATAAGACTTATTAAGTGTCCCTTATTTATATATATTCACGCTATGAGTTATAGGCCTTCTACAATAAGCCATAGGTCATAAATTATAAGTCATAAGCTAGAAATGGACTAATCACAGTCGTCAATTTTCTTACTTCTGAGATTTATGACTTATGGTTTATTTTGTAGAAGGCCTATTAAGTTTAATTTCTATTTCTGTAATTTTTTTCTTTCTTTACTACTTAATATTTGTTCTTGTTTTTAATGTTTCTTCCATTGTGCGTAAAACCTAACATATCACGTGCAAATACGCGTATGTATATATGTGTATGTGTGTGTGTGTGTGTGTGTCTATATACACATATCATACATTACGTTGGAATGTGTGCTAATAGGACAATCTTGCGAAAAATACGATTTCGCAAAGAGTAGGGATGAGAGGCACGGGGACACGCGGACGACAAGGGGTTTGAACTGTGGGGTGGCAGGTTCATAATCGGGTAGAGTGGCGGTGGAGGGCGCAAGGTATAAAATCGGACGTCCAGTAACAGGAGACATTCAGTACGATTCTAAGCTTCACATCGTCTACTTAGAATTTCGACCATCGGGTGTCACAGAAATGCAGGACAACAGGTTTTTTATCTTCGTGATTCTCCTGGCATTTTCTACGTCTCTTAATCGTAAGTCAACGTCGCGAATTTTACAATTTCAAAATATACGTCTCCTCTTTCGTTCATGTAACTATTAATATCTGATTCCGTTAATTCGAAAATCTTTATTAAAAGATTTACAGTATATTGCATTTCTTATATAAACATTTTCATACTTATTATTATCTAATATATTAAGGAACACGTTAATTAATTATTCTTGTAAGTTATACTAAGAGTTAAATTGTTTTGATAAATTAAGATCGTCTTAAATTAACCGCAAAATCGATTCACCTGGTCTAGATATTAAACTCCGATTTTAATTTGAATCTTAGTCCAAAACGTACATCATATAGAATTAGATAATATAGATGTAAAAATAGTTGGTACATGTTATCAAATTGTTATTAAAGATGATTACAGAAATTAGAAATGAAAAAAATTACTGACAACATTGGGAATTTCTAATCTAATATTAAAAGTCACAATTTTTATTCTCTCGCGAATAATGTGTTAGATAATTCATTCTCATTGAGGCCAACAACAACTTGGATACAACCCTGCGAAGCGAAGTAAAAATGAAGTAGGACGGGGAATTAAAGTGCAAAAAAGTCATAGCGCGGATAAAAAAAAGTATCATACTAAATTCCCACAGGAAATCGTTAAGCGCCACGAGTGCGAGTGTAGATTAAATTGTTAAGGATTATGATGTCCGACTTTTGATGGAAAAACGTCGACGATGTCCCGTATTTATTTTGCAGTTGCCAGATGCTCGGTCGGCCAGCACTTCGAATCTACCAGAGGCAAGGAACTCGCATGAGTGTCGTATACTTTCATAACTTTTGTGTGACATTTTTTATATTATAACTCTTTACATGACTATAGTCTGTTATTGTTTCATACATAAATATCAAACACATGCACACAAATGTTACAACTATCATCAATAAAAACATGTGTTACTCTTTTATATATATTTTTTCATGGGTTTCAGATTTTGGACGTTTTTTAAATTCTTGTGACACTGCTTGAGCGTATTGCTGATTGCACATTTAGTTTCTTTAAACTTATTACGATGCTTCACATTTATATCTTATTGAAAAAAATTAATACAAATCTTTATCTATTTTTTTGTTAAATAAAGAATGTGTAGATATTTATTTGCCTTAATAACGTTATTGTCTTGTAAATTATTATTTTTTTTTTTAAATTATTTTTAATTTTATATAATTTTTTATGTTTACGAAGCACGTATGTTCGTATGTGTATAATAGTACATGCACAAAATAATTCACTTTAGTATACATATATTGATTATGAAAAGAATTTATTCGAAATATAATAACACGTGAATTGTAATATCTTCTTTCCAGTGTTTTTTTTTATTCGTGTTATTGTATTTTATTTGTGTAATGAGAAAATTATTAGATGCATTGATGCTTGGATAATTAATTTTCAGAAGAAAGCAGAAAATATTGTTCCAAAAAGAACACAACAAAATAATTTTGAGCATTTGATATTTTTTAATCACTTCGCATCGCTTCACGTTCTAGAGGGTCAGAAATTGAAAATCAACGATAGACGTTCCGCTGGATTGGTGGCGTATCCAAGAATCGGCCGAAATTCGGAAATAGCGAGTCTTCCTAGAATGGAGCGTGCTTTTGGAATAATACATAAGCCCCGAATTGGACGATCCGATGAATCGAGTAATTTGAATCGATTTCAGGATTTACCAGCTGACATCGATATGGAGTTCTACATTCCACGCGACGTAGAACCTGAAGTTCTCCTAAATCTTGATTACGAAGGTGTGAAGAATTTAGAAAAATGATGTTAGAATATTAAAGAGTACACTAAACCTTTAAGAATAATTTCATATTATAATCATAGAAGACTATCGGAAAGAAATAATTCTTATAAATAAATAATTCTTATAAATTATTACGACTTATTAGAATATTTTTAATAACGTTATTGACAGAAAAACTTTTCGAAGTAAATTGGAAGTTTGATAATCCAATTATTGCAAAATATTTGAGTATGTAAACGTTGGCTGTACGGATGTTACCTTGCAATAAACGTTCAACGCATTTCACGTCAGATCAATATCCGCGATGCCGTTATTAATTAAAGCGGCTTTTATTGGATTGAATAAAATTTATGGAAAAATACGAGCGCAAATGTCTGCATTCGTGCGAAACAATGCTGTATTATGTGGCGTGCGCTTGCAGTTTTTTTAATGAGTGAATTTGGACGACGTTCTGCGGATGACCCCGCCTCAGGATTCATTTGTCGCTTTTAAACGAAATGCATGCAATAAAACGTATATAAATATTATACATTTTGCCATCTACAGGATCATTTGTTAACTGTACTCTTTTGTGCAGATTACGCAGATAAATCGTTCAAACATGCTGATAAAATTCAGAAAGATGGTGCCTGGTTAATGCCCGATCATGTACACGGATACAAGGACCTTCGTTTTGCACAAAAAATCGACGATCCTCGATTGTATTACTCTATCTTGCGAGGTATGAAAAAAGCATCCTATTTTTATCTTTTATTACGATGATATTAATTAATACTAGAAGTATCAATGTTTCTCACTAAAAAAGGATTAAGCAAATAAATTACCAGTACATTAAAGAAAATGATAAAAATATCTTATCAGTATAAAAAACATTATTGAAAAATTAAAAATGGTCAGAATCCTATTTTTTTACAAGAAATTTATTAATCTAAAAAAAAACATAGAAACTGTTACCAATGATTGGTCGATACTTCTAGTGTTAATCCATTGATTTATTCTCGTATTTTGCGATTGCGAAAGTTTATGAAAGTAATCAATTGTTCCTTAAATTGATTGACTCGTTAAAAAAGGAATATTGAAAATGTTTCAATTTTATCTCAAAACCTATATAATGTTAAGAATGCATTGTTCAAAAGAGCATTGACAATACGTTCGCAATAATAAACGCCAACATCTTTAAATGTTACAGAAGGTATTGATCATATTTTCGCTAAATTAAATATTCTCTCGGAATACTTGGAGCACGTCGCGTATGTTGAACAGATATCGACTGTTATACACGACGTCATATTCATTCTTTGACATTATGCGAATCGCTTTTCCATGAAGAATCACGTCGTATGAAGAACAGCGTCACTGCGCTTCATTAATCCTTAAATGCGAGCAATTTAAGACAGTCCACGTGCGATTTTTCGCGTTCTGCAATGTGATTGATCTCTTTCCAGGTTCTCGAAATAGTCAAGGTCAAGGAGGATACACTCCGAGACTAGGTCGCGAGAATGAACACGACGCAACGAGTTTCCTGTAGCTTGCCATCTTAATCACGATTCGCGCCTCGCGGATTTGACGGATGTTGACTTGAGACAAAGAAGGAACTTACTGTCAAAAACGTCAGAAACGTAACGTGCGATGCTTTTGATTGTTTTCCCTATTTACATAGGCGATCCATCTTACCCTTGCACTTTGTACGCAAATTATGCAACACAATACATAATCTGCACTTGAATACTGCAGTTTATAATCTTACATGCAATCCTCTCGCCTAGTATCGTCACGAAATAGCAATTCTCCGATGAAGCAACCGATCTTGGTGTAACTTGGCATGCTATTTTAAGCAGATTTTCATTCCGAAATACTCGATCCAATTTAACGTTTGTTTTTATATCAAAATAATAGAGAATAGAAATCAAAGTTTGATTTACACGCTCAACTAATTGGTGATCTGTTTTTGACGACCGTACACATTTCGAAAATTCAATGAAAAATAACGCGTTCCTTATAATTATTTGATTACATATAACAATTTACAAATAGATTCTATTATTAATAATAATTGAAATTTGATATAACACTGATTAATACATAATATAGAGAAAGTCATAGCCAATTATATTACAGGTAAAATCTTATAGGAAAAGAACAATCCTCGTAGTTTCGTTTTATTGTTAGCGTATAAATTGGGTACAGAAAAACAATGCCATATTGTTTCAATTTTCAATGCTTCCGGTGACTTTTTCCCTCTGAAAAAAAGAAATGCGATTTACACGCCGATGAATGTTATAATCAAATTCGACTGAACATAATACGATACGCGCGGTACATCACATTTTCTCACAAAATCCACAACGAACGTAATAAGACAATACGAAACAGTGACTCGATGTGTATGTAAAATTCAATGATTTTATTAATTGACAAAGTGTTCATAATGAATATCTCCGTGTATAAACGCACCGGCGTGCGCACGCGACACTCATAACGTTCAAGTCGCAGGTGTACACGAGTGTGTGATATAATAACAAATATGTACACACGTAGAGAATACGTAACAAACTAGTGATACACTTTGGAGAATGGATGGAAGGGAAGATAATGAGACGCGACGCGGCCGGTTTGCTCGCGCTAATCAATTAAAGGTCCGTTCGTCTTGAAGAAGTAGTCGTGAAGTGTATATACAAACAGTCGCCTCATTTTACGGGTTATTTGTTAGCAGACTAAAAGAGACTTAGATCTAAGAGGTTCTTCACGCACCCATCCATCATTCGTACATACACACTCATTATGGGCGCAAGCGGCCGCGGGCAGCTGGCCAGACAAGTGGGCAAGGCAGGCAGACAAGCATAGACAGACAGATATTCGATGGGTCGGACAATATCGTGGCCGATATCAGTCTCTCGATCGAATGCTCCGTATACTGATCTCGGTGACATACGCCGGCCGCGGCACGGCGAGATTATCGATTTTCTCTCTTGGCGCTTTCTCCGCATTCGTCGGAAACGCGCTGCATGCCGAAGGAAAGAACCACGTCGACTTAAACTGCACCCGCGGGAGATGTCTAATCACGACTACATTCTCGTTGTTTCCCAAGAGGTGTCCGGCTATCCGCCGATAACTACCTATTCATGCGATTCGCGAAGTGGCCACCAAAAATGGGTGTTTTCCATTCGCTGAGCCAAGTTAATTATGAACTTTTCATTAATTTTGCTTTCCATTTGTAATTGATGACACAAATCGAGAATTAATTATGTTAATTGCGAAGATGAAGGTAAGGGGAAAGAAGATCTAAATTATAAAAATAAAAAATCTTTCTATTCATTGTGATGTAAACAATTGCAAACGACTATGACGCAAGAAAAAAGAAACCAATTTGATAATGATAATTCGATCTATTATTTATAGCTAAATTAATGTAATTAAAATGAAACAGATGTTTGAAATTTGGTGAAAACTTTATAGTACAGTTCATACAACAATGAAGAACAGACCTATTGTTATCGCTATCGTTATCATGATTATGGAAGTACTATTAAACTTGCGAACAACGGTGAAAAATAATTGTAAAAACACTCGAATTGATTATTGTACATTATTTGTTCCAATAGTTTTCTCTTATTAATTAATAGTATATTTCCATAAGGATGCTGCTATCAATTTCTCAATAATTACATTTATATAAGAAGCAAATAATCTTGATTTATTCGTTAAAAAAATCCTAAAATTTATTAAATTACGAAATTAATATCATACATCTTTCGAGTGTAGACGTAAATACAAATATATTTAGAATGCAATTAAAATTATAAACCAACTTTTTATGTTCATATTATTAAATTTTATGTTTATATTATTAAATAAATTAAATCTCTCGTACTGTCATTATGAAAATTATTATACGTTATATTGTACATATTAATTTTGATGCATAATAATTGTCTCTATAAATTATATGAATAAAAAACACCCATTGTACATCAACACGTGTTGATCATTTCCTAGAAGTTGTTTACATTATCCTTGTCAATGTATAATGAAATACTTGAGAGTCACTTAGAGATATGCTCTACTCATTACATTTTTCTAAATGCAATGCGGAAGTCCAGAAGATGTGTGCATGCATGTATGTGTGTGTGTATGTGTGTGTGTTTTGTGATGAAAAAATATTAAAGACACTTCTTATGTCTTTAAACATTCGAGTTATCTGCATTTGATTATTGATTATTCATTGAGTTTTATATCATTTTTTATATAACAAATAGAGATTAGATACACAAAAAGCGACATAATATTCAACGTTTAATGATAAAACTTTTAATTGCTAACAGATTATGTAACTTAACTTGATAAATAAATGATATTTAAAAATTTTGATTTTATAAATGGCAGTCCAGAGTTGCGATATTTTGAGGCTGCAGAATTTGCAATGTCCAAAATGACCCAACGAACGCGTATAATGTTAGGATAAAAATTCTTCGATACAATCAATACGATCTTAATTCGACGTCAGTGTCAAATTTGCGACATCAGTACATGTATAGGATAATTCGACGCGTTTTTAGAACTCCACCGAGGGAGCGTATACGGATCACTCGTTCGAAGCGAACGCGTGCGTTCTCAAAGAGTCGATCCGTGAGCGATTCCTGACACGATTAATATTACCGGACGCTAATTGATGTTATCCAATAATACACGGCCGCTAATGGATGCTCGGCAGTATATTAGGATAACACTATTAGCGAAATATTATATCGATTGCGAAATCAGTATTACGCGACAATACGGATCGATGTGGAAAGGAGAGTCCGCTGTTTTAAAGAGAAACGAACTCATGCGGCGGTTGAATGATCCGCGGCGGTGGTGGCGGCGACAGCCGCAGATCCATGTCCGTTATGTCCGTTAATGAGAACGCGGAACTGCCGTTTGCCGTAATGCGCGGCCCCATATTGTCGTAAGGCGAGCCGGCGGCGACCTCGGTGGAGCGCAAGGCCCGACGCGGCAGCGTGGCGAAGCTGGAAACGTTGATCGCTGCTGCTGACGGCAAAGCCGCGGCCTTGCCGCCGCTCGTAACGGTGGTCGTAGCGCCGCTAACCGCGTGGACGGGGATGTCGAGGAGATCCGGATAGCAGCGCTCCGACGACGCATCCTGTGGCAATGACACGGAGATGAAGATGTTGCCGAAGATCCCAGCCGGCAGCACCCCGGTGGTAAATTCCGGCGGCGGGGGCGGAAATACGCCGGCGGTGGCCGTGGCGGCGCATGGAACCGCGCGAATGGTGTTCACCGAGCTGTCGGCGGGTCGCAGCCGCTCGACGGTGACCGCGGCCGCAGCCATAGGATCGCAGATAGAGCCGCGTTCCGCCAGCTCGAGGTCACCGGTGCTACACGCCTCGCCGATGCTGCTGTGACCGCTGCCGCGATCGTTACTATTGCCGGGCGTCGTGGTGGTGGTCACCGACAGGTCTAGCAACTTCTTCTCCTGATCGCCGAAACTGCTGCTGCCTTGCAGCTTCACCTTCTCCCGTTTACTGTGCCGTCGGTTTCCACCGCACAAACAAAGTATCAGCAATACGGCCGAGATGAAAGCACACGCGGCAGCCGCGCCGCCTCCAGCCAGACTTACCCAGAGCAGCCAGTTGTCGCTCTGAGAGAGTGTTGGGGCCGTATAAACACGAGGTATCGCCACGTTGACCGTGTCTCGCGCGAGACCAGCGATATTCTTCGCAAAACAGGCGTACTCGCCGGCGTCGCTGTCGCTGGCATTGTAAACGGTCAGATTACTCCATCGATCACCGACGGTTCGGGACGCAGACTTGTCGTTGGAAGACACGCCAGCCTCGGACGTCGCGTAAATGACGAGAGTCCCCATGTAGGGTTGATCAGTTGATTTGGTAGTATTGACTGGTCCGCCGTTTAATTGCCACCAAACTTCCGGCTCGGGATCGCCGCTCGTCCGACACGCCAAGCTGAAGTTACCGTTGGTCTCCTCTTGTATACTGCTCGCCAAAACGAATACTTTTGGTTCGCAGGCAAATTCAGTAGGTTTCACGTCCTCCCATCTGCGGCCTTCCAATCTCGGTGGACCTGAGCAGATTTGTGGCACGGAATACAATTTGCTGGGTACGTCGGGGATGAGCCAGGTGCGGAAATCTCGTAGTCTGCAGTCGCATCTCCATCGGTTGCCATCCAGCGTTAAAGTTTTCAAACGAGATAAACCAGATATCACCGAGGATTCTAAATATTCCAGTTGGTTAGTATCCAACTTTAAGAATTCTAATCCGGTTAGCCGGGCAAAGGCCTGTCCGTGTACTTCAGTCAAGGAGCATCGTTGCAGTTCTAAATTTCGCAGATGCTGTAGTACAGGAAACTGTAGATTACGCAAAGTACCGAGTGGATTTCCGCTAAGTATCAAAATGCGCAGGCGCTCATTCCCAAGAAATGTATTCGGCTCTAAGGTTGTCACGTGATTGTCCGACAGATCGATCTCGATAAGTATTCTCATATCTTTGAAAGAGTCCGCATGGATACTGTAGATGCCGGCATTACGTAGAAAGACCCGTTGCAGATTCACCAGGCCGGCCAGCTTGAATATCTCCTCTTTCAGAGCAGGTATCTTGTTGCCAGATAAGTCGAGCACCTGCATGTCCGGATCGAGGGATGCCGGCAGCGACGTTAAGCCGGCGTCCGGACACAAAGCGGACTTCTTGCCGGAGGTCCACTTGCATCGGCAAACCGCGGGACAGTCGGTCCAGTCCGGGAAAGCGGCCGCCCGTGACAGCAAAGCGAAACACCCCGTTAAAAGGAAGAGGGCGAGTAATATGTGCCCTCTTAGAGGGTGAGGCCCTGTCACTAACATAACACCGTCCTTTTATCGGTGTCCACCCGATGTCTACTGATCTCCCGTCTGATCCTCTTCTCGCCTTGAGGCGAGAACAGGCAGCTGGCTCCACCGCAACACAGTAACGACGACGACGACGACAACAGTTCTCCGTTTCACTGACGACCTGCAAAACAAAGGCCTCGCATCAGCGTAATCGATTGTTTGTGTACTCAATACTTTGCGGTTGTCGCGGCATCCCATCAAAGGTTCGTGCTTGCGTCGCGTCAAATTTATAGTCGTCAGATATCGTTAGATACGAGTAGGAAGCGAGCGCGAACTGCTATCACTACCGGAAAATAGGAATTTAATATAGGCAGAAGAATAGGACGCGGCGGCCTACAAAAGATGTCGCGCATAAAAGGAGAAATATTACATTGCTGGAATAACAGATGGCTTGTGACAGATTAGAGGAGAACTATCTCGAGCTGTAAGAAAGAACTAATACGAAACGATCGTTAATCACAATTCTTGATTTCTAGCATCTATATTGATAGACGAATTTAAAATGCAAAAGCTACATTTTTACACGTGCGCGTGAAAGTTCGTATAAACTATTTAAAACGAATGACAGGGCGGAATGCGTGCGGAAATGTCGGGCAGCATTGCGCGAGTAGAACAAAAGGGAGGAAACAGAATTACGGACGAGAAGTTTCTCAGTCTTACTCAAGAGTCTCATTTCTGGCCGTCTAAGCGTGCCGTCCGCGACACCGAATGAGGCCGTCATGCTCGCGTGGACGCTTCCATTGTTTCTCTCAGGGGTATTCATTTCGCCAGACCAGTTCTCCAGGTTCCGTCGCGCCAGCAGCATTGTCAGCGAGTTCTCAAAGCTCATCCTGATTAAGTGAGCGCCATAAGCGCGCGCGGACCGTAAGCCAGTCCAGCCACTCTCCTTTATAACCGCTGCGACTTATAATCTGGAAGAAGATTACGAGTCTCATATAAATTATATTCTTAACGTTATTACACACCGGCGTCGGGAGTGGAATACACTTACTCGCGTCTGAGGTACCAGGACAAGTCTCCCATTTGCGACGATCGCACACGTTGCTGTTTATTTAATATGCAGCTCGCACATAAGTAGAATCGAAATCAGAAAGAGAGCGCGCGTGACAAACTATCGATTATGCGAGCGATATGAATTTTAAATCCCGCTTCGGTGCTCGTCTACGCGGTCAGCATATTAATCAACGACGGAATATGCCTGTCTCGCCATATTAATTGCTGAATCCGCTAACGGTGCTACTAACATGCCGCCTCCTCCTCCGCCTCCTCCCTCCCCCCCCCCCTCCCCCCAAAGCGTTCGTAGTATCACAATTAGCTCTTTCATGGAACACGAGTCTGCCGAGTTGCGGCGAAGAGTAGGTCGGTGTCACCTTTCCTCTGGCTTTCGCAGGCGCGGAATATGACACGGTTGCAGCGTAATTGAGTTGGGCGAAAGTTTCTCGTCGAATTGACGGCGGGCAGTAGGGGTAGTTTCAGTTTACTAGAGTCCATCTAGCTCGTGAGGTACGTCGTCGAGGTACCTCGTCGCGCGAATTAGCGACGTCGGTCGCGGTACTGAACTTCGCCGATCAACTGAGATCCCCTTTGGCCTCCCTCCGGCTTCCCCCCCCCGCTGCTCCCTCTTTCCTCTGCGGTGTTAGCCGATCTTTGGCTGACCTGACGAACGCGATGTCGGTCGGCCATCAACCGCAGGCCCTCATCAGTTTACCTCAAACACGTAAACTCGCTTCGTGGACTCGAATTAGCGCGTGTAACAGGGCGAAAAAGAATCCCGCGGACGCGTTTAACCAATCACGGGACCGCTTACAGCTTCCCACCGACCTTAAAGACGAACGTACACTGTGCCCCACACCCTTGGAATTCCATCGACTCCATGTCGCGCAGTCGTTCTCTCCGCAACTTACCGCTCCGCGGTCCAGCGACTTCGCGCAATAACTTTGTCGTCTACTACACCACCACGGTTGCGTACCGAGAGATCAATTGAGACGAACGACCTTCGCGTACACGATGTGTTTCTCAGCGTCGGAATATTCCCTGCGAGGGGTGAAAGAGTGAACGAAGAACGTTCTATTTCGTTTCTTTTTCCCTTCGAAACAAATGGCGATGCGTTCCGACGTCGCTATTATACACGCACTTGTCGACGTTTTTTCTTATCGCGCGTACTACTCCGTCGTAAACTTCTCCGTGTTCGCTCTCACGAGAGAACACCCCCCACCTGCGCCATGAGGTCGTCGACTGACATCGATGTCCTGCAATGCTTTCCTCTCTTCGGCGATCAATTAATCTCTGTACCGGCGGAGCCTCGGCGACAACGGGTATCCGCACAAGTCGCTCTGGTGAAATTCGATCTCTGCTGGATTGCGCGAGGGACGTGACAGAGATCGCGCGGAGATCGTTTCATCATCGGCGCCCATCATCTCTTGGTCTCCTTCGAGGGGGAAGGGGGAGGGGGGGAAAAGATACGGCCTTAGGTTTCCGGGAGACACACACCAAGGCGACCGATTGAAGGATTGCGAAACAGCGCGCCGGCACCCAAATCCAGGCCGGGTGCCCTGATAACACGTCACTCTCAGTCTTTCGACGAACGGCCGCGGAGAGCCGCAGATTTGCCGCAGCGGCCACCGACACGACGGATCTGTATCCGCGTACCCGTCCCTCTCGCGCACGCGGCGCCCTCTCCTCTGCGTCCTCCGCCTTCCACCCCCGCTTAAACTCTTCTCTCTTTCTCTCACGAACCTTCCCACTTTGCGTTTCCCTCTCTATCCTCCCTCTTCCTCCCTCACTACACCCCCGCTGTGTGTGCGTTCACCCTTTCCGGTTTCCTAGTCGCATAGTCGTTTGCGGGCAGCACCGTCGAATTCTGGGTAGCGGTTCAATGATAGTAATATCCTCCCCTTCCTACATTTAACCCCCCTCCCATTTGCTTCTTCGAGACATTCTTTGAGACTTTTCTTCGGTGCGTCTTGGTCCCTCGCGATGAGGCAAGGATTCCGAGAAGATTGCTCTACGTAGTTCGCGTACCTCAGTGGAATCGCGGTTACAACAAGGACGTAAAGCGATAGAGGCGCGACAGCGCGGAATCCGCTGAAAGCTGATAATGGTCTGCCTGGTGCAGGCGCAACTACGTCGAAGAGAAATCGATTTTCCCTTCGGATAGCCGCGACGTTAAGGCTGCCGTTTGAACGTCGAGCTAGGATTAACCGGGTTTTGCTCGCGAATTCTGCGTTATCGACTAGGTGCACTCGCGATATTCAGTTCAAGTCTCTCTGCAAACTTTAACTTTGACCTATCAGTAACATCACTACTTTGCAGATAGCAAACTGCTTCGAAGTCACTAACAATATTGAAGAGTAGAGACTATTATTTAGATAAGAAAATCCGTGAGGAATATCAATCGATAATAGCAAAATGTGCAACAGTCTCTAATCAGCGAAGATGATGAAAAAATTCAACCGAAATTTCGAATATTTATTAAAAATAATGCTAGGATATATATTATCAACAAATAAATATTGTTTAGACGGATTTTGCGAGGATAAGAAGAATTGATTTCTTTATGTAGGAGAGAGCGGCTAATTGATGGGTAGAGGAAAAATCGAGCAAAACTACCGGGGAATGTCTCATTTTCTGCGTTTTTTCAAGCTTTTATTACAAGAATATAGTATAAACTTTTGCTCGCAATAGCGCTCTCCGTTGCGCGTGAATTTTTATACATATAATTGCATCTCTCAACCCCTCGCGCAGGCCACGATAGTCATAGCTTTTTTTTTCGATAGTTTACCGATATATATATAATAATAGATCTTATGATTAGCTTATCTCGTCTAACTTGTGATCTATAGGTATATTTGGTTTTTCTTCTTCTGATTTAACTGGAAACATACTTGGCAATTCACGTCTAATAAGTACAACGAAGCATTTTTTTTATGTCGACCTCAACATGGGCGTCGATGGTCGTCTTCTTCGCGCGTTCTATCTGCCGTAATTTTTTTTGTGACTCGGCGTCATCCCGCCTGTAATTGATATGTCAATTTTTTTTTCCTTACAGCGAAGTTCCAGCTCGTTCCGGGGAGAAGCGTAGTTACTGCGAATGTCAATCACCTCACGGCAGTGCTGGGTATTATTTCCAGCTATTGGCTGAAAGGATATACAATATGGAATAATTTATCAGAGAAAAATTATGCGTTTTTACGTATAAAACTGTGACAGCTCCTAGGCAAAGAGATTCTAATAATAACCCAATAAAAATTCTCGTAATTAAAAAAAAAAAAAGAAATGTATGTATTAACTCTCTATTTTATTGATCTGTATGAGTCTGATCGAGTTTGCTTAATACCTTTGTAATATATGTCCCTGTTCATCGTCGGACAATTCTTCGGACCCTGAAAATATGATATAAAGATTAGCGAGATCATTTTTGTAATAGAAAAGATACATATTGCGCTATTATAGCATACCTGAACATTGAAATCAATGTTTGTCCGAACGGGACGATGATGAAGGGGTTGCGGTGGTCTAAAATTATTTGCAAGCGGTGCGTTTGGCTGTTTTTCGTCCCCTTGCATTAACTGCCTCAGAGCGTGTAGCTGTAATAATTATAAAAATAAGAATTGTAACGGCATAATATAGATAATTTCGATTTTAATATTTGGAGGTTGTTCTTCTTTTGTAAATTATTTGAAGTACAAGGTACAAGTAAAACCATTAAACTATTTAAATTTAACAGAAAAATAATATTGTATAATATTTTTATATAAATGATGAAATTTAATATAATTCGTTCGTATAAAGAGATTGTATTTACTGATATATTTTTTGTATTTATAATCACGAGTGAGTGTGAATATTACATAAACATTATGCCTAAAAAATAAAAAATGAAAATTATCTCTAATCTGAATCAACATTCGTTATTGAAATAATTGAATGGTATGAGGTACAAGTGATTTTATTGCCTGGCTGAATGCGATCGATATCAATAATAACAGGATTTGCAATTCTGATGAATAACTAATTTAAATACGTGATCGATTATCACAAATATTATTATATGATTATGAGGTTGTTTAAGTTATACATCAGAAACAAACATTTGTCGGTTTACTGCACGAAGCTATTTTTATAAGGTTTCTTAATGAAACTCGATTCGATTAATAAAGTCAGCCGCTGACTTTATTAAAACCTGAGAAAAACTAAACAGCAACTCACTGAGCTAATTACGTATTCGCAATATGTTTCATGTGCTACAATAAGATTATCGTAAACAGTCAGATTTTAAATACTTAGTTATTTTTACGGTATAGAAAATTTTCCCATTCTCTTAAAATCGAAATGTCTCTTGTTTAATTTTGACGCTCGAAAGAACAAACGAATAAATATGGAACACTTTTTTTTAGAGCAAAAGGATTTCTCCTGTAAAATCCGTCAAGCGTGATTTATGATAACATTACTCCGAGATACGAGCTTAGTAAGTGCCTTATTTCCACCCTTATTTCGCAACTTACTTTAGTTATTCGCAAAGCACGGTCGACGTTCCTGTTTCAAAGACTCTGTCTCTCTTAATGATCGGAATTGCATAATTGAGTGGGGCCGCCGTACTTGGCGTCGCGCGCGCGAACGCTCGAGTGCGGGGGCGTGTGCATGCATTTTATAAGAGCCGGCGATACTTGCCTGCTGCTTAGTGATGTATATAGGCTTGTTGAGGATGATCCATGTGGTGGTCTCGTGACACGCCGGCATCGTGGTGGAGCCGTCGTACGTCATGTAATGCTTCGTGTCCGGCAGAAGTTCGCGCACCCCGAAACGTTTAATTTCCATGGCCTGCCCTGTGCAATTCATACGATCGATAACGTCAACTTCGTTCGTGTATACGTATTGCATACACGTGCAAGGTACGCGTGTTACTGCCCGATTGCTGCCCGATGCCACGGTACACACAGCTGATAGATACGCATATTGTTACGTATCGCTAAACTTATCGTGCATACACCGCTCGATTGTATTTGCATACGTCAAAGAACACTCGCGCTCCCTTAAAGAATGATGGCAATTATCGATTTATCTTCTCGGTAAAAACTTGGCGACAATAGCCCGTGCAAAGTTTTTAAAAAGTTATAACGCATGCTGCCATCGAACTTTTCAAAGTACATCAATCTTGAAACTTTTTCGTTCGAATTGTACTTTTATCTCAAAACATTAATTTATTGAGAAAAGAAAAGGAGAAACGAGAAATACATGCGTTTATTATACATACATATTTCAATTTTTATTAATTATCAATTTGTGGAAGGAAATTCTTAATGTATCGTTAAAATGTTATTCGAATTGATCATTTGTCACTGCAAAAAACAGTATTTTATAAATATTCGTCGTGTTGTTATGAAAGAAATGTAATCCTGTATTAATTCGTTCGATATGCTAATCTTAACTGATATGAGAGAACTCTCTGAGAATTTTTAAACTCCATGCAGCTAAAATTCGTCTGCTAAAACTAGATTATCGTTTTTGCTGAATTGATCGCCACTCCTCCGCGTAGTACTGTTATCCCGGAATTCGTTACGTTATTGGATTTCTCACCTCCGTATTTGATTTTATCCAGCTGCTGCGTGAACGTTCTCAACTCCGGGTTCGAGAGGTCGCCCACCTAGAAAAGGACCGAGTTGGCCTATGACGTAACGCTTATTCCGGTCTTTATTTAACGTGTGATAAGAATTTACGGGAAAGATTGAGAATGTGTACCTGCAAAAGAAGCGATACCGCCACGATTCCCTGCGCCCTGTGCAGAGCGTCCGAGAAGTTGTTATACAGCTGCGAGTTGAAGCCGAATATCTGCAGCTACGAGAACAAAAGGTTTCGAGTGTATTTAGAGATTCAAGAGATTAAAAAACTTTTTTTTTTTTTCTTTTCTTTTCAACTTGGCACATCAACGAGAATTTAATTTCGAATTAAATTTTTCCACAAACAAAAGCTTCGAAACGGAAAAGATCGCGAGGAATGTCGAAGATCTTGAAATACTTTATTACCTCGGCAGGAAATGCGTGTCCATCGACGGTGTGCTCGCTGCCGATGCGATCGTCCGCGCCGAAGTGCAAATGAATCTCGTGAAATTGATAACGATAACTGAGCGGACCACCGGAGATGTTGACGGGATGGCGAGTATCGTTCTCCACGGCGAACACGACGCTATGACCGGTGTTCGCTAGTACGCCGTTGATTCTGTGCTTGTCCAAATGAAGCGGTTGTAAATTCGGGTCGAAAAGCAGTTGACTAGGCTCGAGATTGACTGGTGATTGTCTTCGACCTTTGTTACAGAGCCACCATTCCGGGTTGATGAGACCCCAGAAGGCAGGTCCTTTCGAATAATCGAGGGAATTTTTCAGACGACACGTTAGATAATAACAAGAGAGAAGGATAATGAAAAATCGCTATCGATATATTATCGATAACGATATCGATCTGACTTACCAGAAATACCGTCGTACGTCCACCATTCCTCCCAGCTAACGGGTGTCGATTCTGCAAATGTTTCGTCGTTAACAAGTGACATAATCTTCATGAGAAATCCGATAATTCAGCATAAATTTATGAGAATAAATGTATTGTTTGGCGTTAGAGAATGGACAAAGGATTCTTTGTATTGATTGAATCGCATTAGGTAAATGTGCCGGACGTCATATAATAGCTTCTATAATAGCATAATATTATTTATCCACTGAATTATGATTCGACGAACCAATGTGAGTAAAAAGCTTTTAGTACTCGAATCACTTATGAAGAAATCTAATAATAGTAGCGTAAAACTTTGATAAATATACGTCGGAATCAAAATACATTGTGAATTAAAATAAATTAACGTTTTATTATATGTATATCGAATATGCCTGTTTCATTTTATATAACATTGTTTTAAATAGAAGAAGAAGAAATTTTTACGATACACGTTAAAAATAATATTTGCAAGATGGTAAGAGATACGTTCAAAATAATGTTTACAAGGTGGTAAATGTAGGACAATAGAAAGATTTTTCTATTGAGATGAGATCAATCACGTATTAAAAAAATACTAGAAACGCATAAAAATGTTGGGTATACAAACCTTTGATCAAAATGACAACGAACACTCCCCAGACACCCAGGAAGACGGAACTGAAGGGGGCCATTCCTAGCGCTGTGCGGTCTTCGTCAATTGAACATCATTCGGCTCGTTTCTGCGGCACAGAGAGAAGGAGAACCAGTTGATTCACGGGGCTGGGCTCGAAAGTGCTCGCGTGTCGCGTACCCTCTCACGTGCCCCTCAGAGGCCCGCGGAGGTCGCGACTTTTGCCCTCTCGGGGTAATTTTCAACAGCCTGAACCATCCACGAGAGACTCCGATGAGCTCCGGTAACTTTCGAGGGAGAGAAACTTGACGATCCACGATAACGTAATTGATCCGTCAACCGTACCGCCCCCTCCGAAAAGGAAAAAGAAAGAAAGAAAATCCGCGAACCACCGTCGTCGGGTCTAATCTAATCGTTCGACGTCACGCAACGCGACGACTCCGACGCCGACGAACATCGACGTCGAATTTGCATCTCTGACGCTCGTTCCGCACGAGAGGATTATCGTGTGGCACGATAACGTTCGCGGGGTGACTCGCGTTCGTGTGAATTCTCGCGTATCGGCGTGCCGTTACAACAAGTTCGAAACCGGATCAGTCATCCGTTGTCTTCAGCAAGGGGAAAAAGCTCTCTCTCTCTCTCTCTCTCTCTCTCTCTCTCTCTCTCTCTCTCTCTCTCTCTCTCTCTTTCGCCATTCGCGGTTTTCTCGCGGAACGCGTGTAACAAAGAAAGTATCGAGTGAGGCACCGCAAGTCCGAGCAAATACGAGTAAGAAAGAAGAGACAAAATCCGCAGTCATCGTTGTCCGGCGTCGCTTAAATGGGGGCGGGGTTCTCTCTTCGCTCGATCCCCACTCTGGTCCATTCTGTGGAGTCCACTTCACCCCGGGTTCCTCCACGGTACTCGAGCGGTGTATTCTTAGGTCAGGGAAAACTCGAGTGCGCGGCTCGCTTCGATCGATCGATCAGATCTCCACACGTCCGTCCACACGAAGAAAAAAAAAAGAAGACTCCAGCTAGTGTGTGTGAGAGAAAGAGAGAGAGAGAGAGAGAGAGAGAGAGAGTACGTGCTCTCCTCACGCTCGTGAATTTCAAAGGGTGGCCACTCTTCGTCGTCGCCGCGTCAGCCGCGCGGCTTATTCTCTTTTTCTCTTCCTCTCCATCTCCCCCTCTCTCTTTTTTCCCCTCTCTCTTTCTCTCTCTCTTTCTTGCCTTGACTTCGCGCGATGTGTCTTCGAGATAGATACTTTTATCGCGCATCGAAACTCGCCGTTGAAATATCTCAAGCCTTCGAGCCCATCGATCGTGCTTCGCACCGAGCTTCGCACGTAGCCACTTCATCCTGCTTTAGTCGCCTATCGACCGATACAAACGGACTTTCTCCCAAAACGCTAGAAGTTTGTGCTTGAATTGTTGAATTTTCGCTGTTCTCGTTAGAAATAAATGTACGAAATACGAAATATAACTAAAAATAGTCAATTAGATTGTACAAGGTAGATTCGTTACAAAATTCACTTAGAGAAGGAGGATTAAAATTTAACAATGAATTTCATAAAATTGAAATATAAACTCATTTTCTCTTTCTAGGCTAAAATAAGTAATATTCTATGTCATATGTTATAAAATTATATCCGTGACATAAAAAGAAAAAGAGAATTGGGCTAATCTCAGTTAAAAACAATTCTTGCGCCAATAAAAACCAGCTCTCTAATCACATTGTCATTGTTTAATATTTTTCATTCTAGACGAATCGTTTAAATTTCTAAAGTGAAACGCTTTAAAACTGACGAAGAAAAATTCGATACTGTACTATGACATTTTTTAAATTTGTCAACCTGTTATCTACCATACAAATTACTTAACATTTAGAGAAATATCAGTGTTATTTATATCTAGATTTTTAGTACAGTTTAGTTTGTTTTTAGAAGCAATGTGTTGCGATTATTAATCGAACAATAAAGTCGAAACATAAAGTTTTTTACAAGAGAGAAAAAAAAATTCACAATATATTTATATATATATTTACTATCACTATTTATTACTTGCAGCAGTTATTGTTGAAAACAATGACAATTATACTTGGCGTTATACTGACTAATTCCGTGTGTCTCGTATTTTGAAAATCAATACATTATACAAATACAAATTTTAATAAAATATCACATGCTTAATCAAAGAAACGTGATATCCAATACAATTTAGTCAATTTAATTATTTTCACGCGAAAAAGATCACATCAAATTATCGCTATATCGTTCGAAATAATTATCACTTGTGGTACGTTCAGCTTCGTTAGTTTTTATTTAACGAATCGAAGGGGGATCGACTCGATATTTCGCGAGGTCCGTCCATACCCACGGGAAACGATGCGCGTAGGAATCTTGATCGATTTACCCCGTATTACCAGAGTGCAAGCGTTCATCTCTTGTTGCTTCGCGTTTCCAGGCCGAGCGAGTGGCTAAACTCAAATTGTTATCACCGCTAATCGATTAATCGAACGACGTACCCACCGCCGGCGAGCTTCTCTCTATCCCGAGCAACAAACATTCCATCCGCGCGTTCTGAATCCCAGACAACGCGATGGTAAGGACCGACGCGGCGGCGGCGGCGGCGGCGGCGACGGGTGTCTTGTTCGCACATAGAAGAAGAGTGTCCCCCTTTTCTCTCATCGCAATCTCATATCGACCGTCTCTCTCACGCTTCTCTCGATCGCTTCTCGCTACCGATTACTTTCCTCTCTCATAAAGATTCGCGCGATTCCTTCATCCCTTAATCGGCGCTTCTGCTACATACGTTGTATTCTCACACACCGCGCGTACTTCCCTTACGCGTCTCTATTTCCTCATATCCCGCTTCTACTTGATCGCTTCTACTTGATAGCTTCATGCTTCACTTGCTCGCTACCTCATACCTGGATCGTCTTGCTTTTCATATCATCTTCGCGACACCGCGCGCAGTCACGCGACGAAGACACATCCTGACGTTTATCCTGTCAACTAAACCTCCCTCGTCTTCAGCACATTCGACGCGGAAGCGGGTTACGGGTGCTGATCGAGGATGATTGAGAAATAGAGGGAAAGAGAGAACCAGAGGAAGTGAGGAAGATAGAGAGAAAGAGAGAGAAGGTACACGCAGGTGCGACAAGGGGGAGGGGAGGGGGGGGGGCCAGGAACGCGGCGACGAACGAACGGCGGTGTGCGGCCGAAAATTCGCGTGACGAGAACGCGAAATGGGGAACGCGCGCGGCGTCTCCCTTTTACGGAAATCAATAAGCGGCGATCGCAGAGCGTTGTTACTCCGCGCTGTCCTCACGCTTCCCGATTTCATCGTCGTGGCGATTCGACCTCGACGCGCGCGAGCCGGCGAAAAACTCTCCCCCGAAGAAAGAAAGAGGGAGCGAGCCTACCCCCCTCTGTGTGTGTTGCGTTTCGCTCGTAACGTTTAACTATACTCGTTAAGAAGATCACTAATAGGGGGATGTATAATACTGACCGTGGACGACGAAAAGGACGACGTCTTTCTTTTCCTCCTCCTCCTCCTTCTCCGCCGGCGCACCACTTCTTCCACCGATTTCGCCGTCGATCGCGGCCACGACGACGCGCGCCACGCAGGCCGGTGTCCTCTTCGAGGACGATGCCGCCGGAGGACGATGCCGCCGTGCGCGTCGCGGCAGATTCGCGACCCGGCGCGGCGCCCGGAAAGCCTTCTCCCACGGATACTCCCTGTTTTTTATTCTCCCGAATATTTTCTCTCTCTCCCTCTCTCTCTCGTGTTCCTCCTCTTTCCACCTGTCCTACCGATTTCTTTTTTCCTCGATCACGGAATAATTTCGTTAAAAGCGCACGGCGGCGAAGGAACGACGAAGGAGGAACGACTGCCCTACGAGGCGACTGTATACGTCCCTCCTCGCGCGTCCTCACCCCCTACACCCCTTCTCCCGGTTGAATTCCTTTCTCGTTCCCTCGCGCACCAGCTACCCTCGGTGTCTCCCTTTCACCCACGACGTTATCGTGGCGCACGCGCCAGGTGTGCCTTTCCTCTCTACCCTCCGCGTGTGCGCTCTCTCCATTCTCCCTCTCTCTCTTCCCTTTCCCTCCTTCTTCGCTCCCTCGCGCGCGCGATCTATTTCGTATTCGTTCGCCTCCTGCGCGTCCCGCTCAACTCGCTCGCTACGTTCGCGCTTGTACGGTGCCGCCGCATCGACGCGTCCGGACACGGGGGACGAGATTCTTGTGTGCCTCCGTTCGCTCGCTCGCTCGCTCGCTCGCTCACAGCCATCATCATCGTTTCTTGTCAGGACGTTTGCGCACTCAAGCCACTGGTATGAGTCGGGACAAGAGGAGGAATGAAAGCACCACCCGGAGAGACGCTCCTCCGTCCTTCAGTCATGAAGGAATCCCGCGCGCGAGCCGGCTCGAATTACGGCGAATTGACCTATTTGCCTCAAAGGGGTGGGTTGGCGCTCCTTCGGTAGGAGGCGAGAGCCCGCTCTTGCGAGAAGCGTCCGGAATCGTAAGCCGGATAAGGGCGCAATGTCGTAGAGCGCGACCTCGAAGCCGCTCTCCGCAATTTCCCTTCCCTTTGTATGCAAGCGGCGGCGGCGCTCGATTGCACAAAAGGGAGAGGGATCGAGGGTCGGAAAATCTTGGAGCGTATCCCTCTCCTCTCTCTCTCTCTCTCTCTCTCTCTCTCGCCTTTACCCTTCGTCCCTCTCCGGCCATCGGATTCGCGTTTCTTTTCTTCTCGAGACTTGCCGCGCGTAACCAGAGCGCGCTATTATATCGGGCGTTCGTTCGGTCGATCCCAGGGTTGCTCCCCGCTTTCCGGAGAAGTATGCCAGGAATTTATAGAATCCATCGGGGATATCGGCGAACTGATCCCATCCCGTCTGGATATTTCTTCAACCACCACAAACGCAGATATACAATTCTGAACGGATATTCGAATTATAATTATCGCGTTTGCGGAAATTAGATAAATTGCGCGAATTTATTGATAACCAACATGTTTGTTGACCATTAACCTGTTTTTGTACGTACGTGCTACGACGCGACGCAGATTATAACGGTATACGATAGGTATTAACGTATACAAGCTCTATAAAAAATATCATAGATATTTATACGATAAATGTTATGGATGTATATACATGTTGCATGTGCAATGCGTGTAGATTACTAGCGATATTAATATCGATATCATTTGACATTTCAATAATTAGCATAAGTAATAAATACGTACACACACACATATATATGTGTGATATATATATATATATATATAGTCTGAGTAAATAATTAAAAAAAATTTTACAGAGGATGACTTTCGCTTTCTAAATTTTGCCCGTATATGTTTCCGGAGAGAGAATGGAGACAGTTATATTTAATTCCACGTTCCGAGAATATCACCGTCAGAGAACTCTCCGCAGGAACGCTTCTATTTTCGTGAATTTTCTCGCGTTTTCCCTCGATTGAGGAAGCCTCTCTCGGCTCCTCCCGGGCAAGAGATGTAGGCGGCATCGCCTAACGTTAATCCTGTCATCGACATCGGTCCGCGGAACTTTACGGCGGCGACTTCCGGCACCGCTGTGAGAGTATATATATCGATAGACACATCGGGGCGAAATTACGCTCGGGGATCCTCTGGCGTTGGCGTTTCGAGGTCACCAGGCGCCCCCGCCAGGATCTCCGGCGCGCGGATACACCGAAAAGCCCCTGACTGGTCGACTCTACGCGGAGGCGCTTATCGATTTTCAAAGCGGCATTGCCCCCCCGTGAACGCCGCTCTTCCAGCAGGTCGTCGCCGTCGCCGTCGTCGTCGTCGTCGTCCTCGTCCTCGTCCTCGTCCTCGTCCTCGTCCTCCACGTTCTCATCATCGTGCACGCGAGAGAGAGAGAGAGAGAGAGAGAGAGAGAGAGAGAAAGAGGGTAGCTTTTAGACGATCGTGCGACCACCCGAATCGATAAGACGCGTCCGAACATCATGATGCCACCCTCGCGGCTGCATCTGATTGCCCATTGCACATGCACGCCTGTTTGTAGATATTGGATTTGCCACGAGACTTATGCCCGAGCCTCGCTTCGGCACGTTTCATAACGACGGATAGAGGCGGCGGCGGCGGCGGCGGCGACGAGTGACGACGATTATGGGTTATCGATATTGCGGACTTAGCTCACCGAGCGCGAGCCGGGACGCTCTCATGGATATGCAAAAATGTAAAAAGCGCTTTCCCAGACAACGTGGGCGGGGGGTATTTGAACGGCTATCGTGTCGCCCTGGCGTGAGCAAACTAGTTCGCCTCTTTCGGGAACACGTCAAGAGACGCCGTCGGATACGAAAGCCTATGGCCACTGGACAAATTCAGGGCGGTGTTTTTGGTCGATGTCCGATAGTCTAACGACGAGAGGCGGCATAAAAAGAGGCACTGCACAGGAAGGGTGTGGAGAGGAGAAAATTTATGGAACCATTACAAAGCGGAAACGTATGTTAAAGCGGAGTAAATTATGCAAACGTTTTGATATACGTTTACTCAGTTTTGATACGTGCGTAAATATACATACGTTTGTTTGTAAAGAGGGAAAATTGTGGATTGTCTTCTTCATAAATAAAATGCTGTTTGAACGAACAAGTCGATTAAGGAAATGTGGCGAATGAAAGTTTGTCTTGAAAAATATGAGTACGTGCCATCAAGATTTCTTAATATTTATCACACAGCTGCTTCTACAATTTCGTCTGACTAACACGCGAGTGTTCCACTTACACGAGAGATAGCGGTTCATCATTGCGAAAATGTATAGAGGCAATTAGCCGTGTCACGTGACATTATGTTCTGTCAAAACTTTAGGCAGCTTTAGAACCGTTATTAACGTCTACAACGTTTCCATATCGTATAATATTTCGTGAACGCTCTAAAATGCTCCTGTATGATTATTCAAGTCGAAAATACGAGTTTAAATTAGTGATTACCTTGCGAATTTTGGAAGTTTAAATTAGAGAGAGAGAGAGAGAGAGAAGTAATTCATGCATCCTGCTTGCTTTTCCGCAGGAGGGACGGTAAATATCTCAGAGGGCTTTCAACTCTTTAAATGATCGTTTGAACGCGTAATTGCTATAACTGGATGCTACAAGCATGGTGCGGCTTATGAATAGTAATTCGTGCATTATTATTAGCTTTGACTGTAACGATATAATTATACTATCAGTTTCCGATATCGTACTTATTAGTAGTCATTCAACGCAGATTGCAAATGCAAATTCCACAGATGAATGAAACAAAGAACGAAAAGTAAGAATAATTACCTATATTGACCTCAGCATAAAAATAGTTTGTCGTGTTTTTTTTTTTTTTAAATAACAGTCATGCCTGACAACTTTTTAAATCTTGTACAGTAAATATATATTTTTTATTTTATTGATATTATTATGAAAATTATTTATTTTGATTTGCAGATTTAGTTTGAAGATGTTATGCAAATATCGCAAAAAGATTGGATAATCGATTAATAAAAGCTATTTCTGTAGGATTAATTGTCCTACTGAAGTTTTAAATAAAATCTTTATATCTCTTATATTAATAAATTACATATCATTGTTAAATTAAGACAAAAGTGAGCATTTTGCATTGAGAAAATCAATATTTCACATTATAGGGAAAATATTTTTTTCTCTACTCTTAAGAGTGATGCTCTTTTCATTCTGCACTCGGATACTCGGAGTCGGCCGTTAATCGAAGTCATGGGTAATGTCCGGAAAATTACCTAGGCATTCGGGATAAGATCCGAAATGTCTTGATACTTGCCTGTAGACAGCATTACTCCCAAAATTCACAAGGGAAGTTCCAGAATTACAGACACGAATAGACAACGAATTGTTATTGTGTGTGTGTGTGTTCATCTCAATTTAAATAGATTTTTCAAAATTAAATACAAGATTTGCGATATAATTACGAAATGTTACGAAATTAGAGAGATATACAAGATTATAATAAATAATAACGCGTCTTCCGAAATTCCCTTCGAATTAATTATTCGTTAAAGCGAATTATTAAAGTAGAGCATTTTGTGATGCGCTGTGATAATTTATCAATAAGGATCTCCAACATTCACAAAGAAGAATACTTATTTATACATTTGTGCTTTCAATTTTAAAATCGTCAAAAGTTCACACATTGAATTTCATCTTATTTTCGTATCGTTTATAAGCATTATGTTACCTTCTATTTGAAATTCAAATTACCATAAAAGACATCTCGCCAAGAATTCCCAGCCGTGAGATCTACCCGAACATGCGGCAATAACAAGTAGTAGCTGCAATAAAAAAAAACAACAGAAGAAAGGAGCAGTCGCTCGAAGTTACTTCTTCGAATAGTAGCGATGAAACATTCTTTTCAGGAGTCGAATACAGAAACGTCGTCGGTCGCGAAAATCCAATAAAGACGGTGCTCGTAAAGCGAGGCAAAGAAAGGATTACCATACCGACGAGAATAATGCACGATGTAATGTGATGGTGAATTATAACGGAATATCATCACGTTCTTGTAACGTTAAGCAAAAAAAAATACGACCTTTTTCGATTGCGATTTTACATATGTAAAACTGTGAGGATCTAACGATTTTCGCTCCGTATAATGTCTCTCGCGCGTGCCATCTCTTATCTTCACAAATCCAATACTGGCAAATTTGATGCCGAAAAACAGTAATTACTTTATTTTAAATATTAACAGCATTGTCATTCAATGCTTTTAATATTACAAATAGCCCAAATAAGAAATTTATTACTGTCCTTCAATAATAAATTGGCCAATATTGGATTTCTGTAAAAAAAAATTGGCTCATTGTCATTATTTAAATAATTTACACGTATTTAAAACTAATATGAGAATAGGGCTACGAGCCTGAGATTCATTAAAATCTTTAATTCTATTAATTCTATTAATTCTAATATATTGCGAAGAATATCACGTAATGTTGGCGTTTCGTCCCGGCTTCCAATACTGGACTCATCAGTAAGGTATTGTAATGGAAGCCTACCTTAGACGCCTGTTTTAGTCATTAAATCGAGATTCTATATATACAGATATACGCGTATCAAAGCACTTGCGAGAATCTTAGCGAATATCTATAGACCTCTGATGGCGGGTCGACGTAGTAATATTCTTCGCAATATATTATTCAAAGTGATATATGTATATGTATTCCCTTCCCCCCCCCCCCCCCAACTTGCGCGCCGAACAATCGTCGGTATTACACGTATTTATTTGAATTTTCTTAACATTATCTTCTTTAACGTATATTTCATTTACATTATTTATAGACATGAGGTTTATATAAAAAATATAAGACTCGAATTTTGATTAAAAATATCTTGATACACAAGTGATGTAAGTTGTCTTGTCGAACATTGGCTCCTTGATTCTTCCACCGTAACTTCTGAAGTAGCTTGAAAGACGATACGCATAAAGCTATTGCGGCACAACGTCCCTTTATGATTTTCTCTCTTGTAGTGGCTGCCTACTACTCTTCTATAAGGCTCGCTTGAAAGGACAAAACACGCGAATGCACATTTCATGGATTCGATGCGCAGCACGGAGGCGCGAGCCTAACTTGACAAAGAGTGCGGGCGTCGGAAGTGAAATGCAGCGCGATATAATGGTGCGCCAGACAAATGTCGATGTGCGAGCAACAAGTGCCGAGAGGGCCGTCTACTTCTGACAATGAGCAGGAAATCTGGCCGGCTCTCTACGGATACGTGTGCAAGTAGAGAGTGTAGGAGTGCGCGCTGGTCACAAAGAGGCATTGCAGTCACAATTAGCGATCACGCAAATTCAGGTCTCGTTCCATTCAGCGACAGCTGTACTTTATATGGAGTCCCTCCCAACACCGGCATATCGCACGGCGACAAGTCGAAAGCGCCGCGGAGCACGAGAGCGCTTTGTTGTGTAAGAAACGTAGTGGTGGAGAGCGAGAATTGAATCAGTCATTCCGAACGAGCCCTGTCTTCACTAAAGTACGTTTTACGGAGAAGGTGGCAATGTCGGTAAAATGAATGATAAAATAACGTTCCAATAATGTAACGAAAGCGATCTGATGTTTGAAAGACAATGCTGGACGTTTCATGAAATATTCCTGTTCATTGACTCAATAAAAAAAAATCGTCCAAGCAGAAATTCGAAAATTCCGTAATAATGTAAATTGATTCGAACTGATGCAATTACCTCGTACCACAATTAAAAGAATTGTAGAAAAACAAATATTTATATTTGTTAAACAAATATTTATATTTTATATATTGCTTATTTCCTACAGCAAAACTCAAAAAGTTTTTCAGAGAATAAAAATTTGAATGTTTTGATTCATTAGACTTTCGTAAAATTAATTTTTAAATGCAATTTTGATAACAGATTACAAAGGAATGAAATTATGTTACTCTTATTCTTTTTTTTTTAATTTCAAAAATTACAATTATGGCAGCAAATTATAACATATGATTAAAAATATTATTACAATACTATCCACTGCATCAACCGATTTTTATTCATAAATGTGACTGTTAATTGTTTAATATATGTGTATGTCGCGAGCGCGTGGGTGTATTGTTTCTCGTGCGCGTGAAGAGCCGTGTCACGAGCATAATAATTGGTAATTGATAATTGAGGAAATACGCGGCAGATAAGGGAAACAATAGCGCAGCGGCGTTTTGTGCGACTAGGGAAGTAAACGATATATTAATCCTACAAATGTATACGCTTATCTATCTCCACGATCGCGTTTTTACAGTTTACACGCGATACAGTCATTAAAAGAGAATTCGATATGTATCGCCGCGTTATTATTATACCGCCTGATCTATCGCCTACCCTGTAACTCTCGTTTTATATTCGTGACAGGTGTAATTTAGAAATCGAACGGGTACTTAGCGCGAACCTCGGGTGCGAAATATATTACCCAGAGATCGTAAAAGAAAACGTTAAACGGCAGCAACGAGATTCCGCCTGATTTTATATGATATTTACGCGGACGTGAGGAGCAAGCGAGAAAACGCATAAACAATATGGATATATATAATTCTTAATTACGAGACGGCAATAAACATACTCGGAATGAATCGCAGATCCCGCGAGTATAATAGTACGTTAAATAGTAAATATTCCTTTAAAGTTGAAAAAAATTAATTACTAATTTATGTCAAAGTGTCAGTGGATGATATTACCACGCTAAAGTGTATAATTATGCTATTATTCAAGACTAATGTCGACATCGTGATTTACCTGATAAGCGTACCAGTATAAAGCATACCAGCGTACTACTATAAAATAGCTACCTGTGCTTTAAGTTTAGCATAGCGTTACGTAGAATAATGGATAATTATTTAACAACTAACACATTTCTGCTAATTGATATTAATATCATTATGAAACGTTTAATTACATTATCATTTGACGCTCTACGAATACATATAGCGATGTCACATAAATGAAATAGTTACATCTCGTTCCACAAATACATTATAGGTATCCTTAATAATAGACGAGCTATAATTGTCAAGTCACATCGCTTACTGCGAATAATTAAATTTTCTCAGAGCTATGCAATCTGAATAGATATAGACATTCTCTGAGTTATGTTAATGGATTATGATCATAAATACAATTTGCATTAATTAAAAAATAATATATTTCTTAAAAATCTGAGAAGAGTTCATTAAAATTTTAGAATTTATATATAATATAAGATTTTAAAATTACTGTACGTGTGATAGATAAAATTGTGAAAAATATCGGAAACACGATGTTTTCTGAAACCTGACGAGGCTTATCATCGACGAGCTTCGATTCTACATCGATCTTTTACTAATACATGATTAGGCGGGCATCTGATAGGAGCATTTATGATTTCCCGATAGTCCGATTCATTCCAACTTAATGGCGTCGTTCCGTTCCAGTTTGGTTCCAAGGTCGGTTGGATCGTTTCGGGATCGGCAGTCGAATGTCGGTAGAATAGAGAGTCGATTCCGGTTTTCATGGTACCCTTGATTGTCTGCCCGATGTTGTTCAATGTGTTTCCGATATCATTCCAGACAGAACGCCTCGCTCGGAGGCTGCTAGCTTGTGTGGCGCACGTCAAAGCGACGAGCAGCAGAAGCACGCTCAGAAAACGTTGAGGGAAATAAAATCTCATTTCTGTATTTTTCCTTGAAGGCGCAAAGAACTTCAACCTTAAACAAACCTTAAACAAGTTCGAAACGTTTTATCGTGAGATATTTCCAGTATAGTGTATTACTTTAAAAAATCTATTGTCTAACATTTTGTTATCTGCTTATACCTTTTGAATTTTTTAATTTCGAACTCTATTGCAAGTGAAGAATTATCGCGACGTTCCAACATTAAAACAACGATCGCCTCTCTCTTGGTTTATTCTCGAGTTTCAGATTCGCTCGAGTAATCAAGAGAAGTAGCGCGCGATAGTGTTGGAGGATACTGTGTATCTCTAATGGCTACAAACATCTGTAAACACTCTTAACAGTGGACGAAATTGAGTAACTGTGATATGATTCTTGTTATCAATTTATTTTCGAGTTCATAATTTATAGAATAATACGAAGAACTGGAGTGTATTATTTTAAAATTCTTTATGTAATGTATGACAAAGAAAAATTTATATTATATTATTATACTCTGTCAGATATCAAAGGAGCAATATAGTATAACTCAATCTCTTGAATTAAATAACATTTTGTTACTTTTAACTTCCATGTGTGTCAAAACGTAAATAATTTCTGGAGTCAGTTTCAAAATAAACGTCCATATTAATGTATGCACTTAATAATCAACTAAATTTAAATTAATATATTTTCTTGAATTAAATTGTTTAATTTTGCTGTTTTAATTAAATTAACAACACATATTGAGTAAGATTAGTAGCAACTTATATTTAGTAATGAATAAAAATAAAATCAAATTGGATATAATTTGATATTATGAATTTAACGATGTATATTAAATTGTATTAATTAATATTAATGATATTAATTATAAATTACAATAATTAATATTAAATTATTTAAATAAATTACACTACATATTATATCGAATTAAAAATGTTTATTTGTTGAAAATTTGCTGTCGAAAGAGAAAATGTTTAGAAAATGCATTATGTAATGGTACACGACTCACAAAATGCCAAAAGCGATCAGAAATTGACGAACTTGGAAAATGTTTAATTACGCTTCGAAGTACGTACGATAAGATGAATAATTGAAAACGTATAATGGGATTGAAAATGTGTGTACCCCCGTTTTCTATCTGTTTCAACTGCGTCTGAAAGTGGTGCGCAATCGTGGAGAGTAGGTTACGTGCCGCGGAAAACGATGAATGGGTTGTCAGAAATGAGTTGTTCGGATCACGGTGGTGGAAGGTTCTTATCGTGCGGAATGAAGTAAAATACGAGCCTGTTCAGAAACATTTATGTGCACGTGCTCAATAATGTTTCCTCGCCCCTGTCTGCGCCTAGTCACGCGATTGCGCTCTCGTCTCGCCGCGAATTCTCTGTATGTAATATAATACACACCATGTATTTTCTGTGTATTATAATACAGCTGTCGAATGCACTATGTGATGCGAAACCAAATGTTATTATCGCGCATCGTCCGTTTTCTCACGAACAGATTTTGAGCCGTAAGAGATACATCGCTAAATCGATATTGATGCATAAGTTGTATTGTCGTTTTAACGTATTTTTAGTAATTCTTCCAGAGAAATTGGAAAAGATAGTGATTATAGGAATGTTCGAAATAAAGCCAGAACTTTCAATAATTAATGAATTTTTTCGAAACGGCTCCTAATAAAGGATCTAAATTTTTTAATAATTAGGTATAATCTCATCTAAATATCGTTTAAAATAAGGACGGTTTAAGAGTTTAACAAATTTAAATTCACATTACGCTAGAATATGCTGTTTATCAAACTTATGTATAAAAATAAAACTTGCAATAAAATTTGATAATATATAAACATCAAGATAGTTTTACATTTACTTGCATGAAATAAACTATGCAATGACTACAAAGCGTAATCGATATTTTTGCATTTTCTGAGACTTTATGCTTCATCCATCTCCTCTCTTCGTTATTCGATATCGAGAATCGATCTAAAAGCAATGAATGCTACGGAGAATTTCTCGTTTTACTCTGAGCAGTTTACTTTTTTAATCACGGCGCTGTTACAGTAATGGTAATTACAGCGTAGCAAGATATCGATCAAGCTTACGTGCCGAGTGTTTTAAAAAAAAGAAACAAACACCAGAGAACCATTTTTGACAAATTTGTAGTTGATAGCATAAAAAATTGAGTAAATACTGATTAAAAAAAAATATTTTATTAAATTTTAGAAGAGTTTAATAAAATCAGTTTTTAAAACAAAAAATAGTAAATTTCAAGTTGGACTGTATTAACAAGAATTGACGTTCGAATTGACAATATTTTTTATAGACAGTAACAAGCAATTAAATTTTTGCTTAGGAGAAATCAATTTGTTAAAGAACGATAGTGATAGGATCCATTAGTCCTATTTCTTCGGAGCTGTGAAGATAGCTTCAGATTCTTCTACACGAAAGTGTTAGATAAATGAAGATAAGAAAGTTGAAGGAGAGAGGACTGTATATCAAACGTACGTACGTGAGAAAGGATTCCCTACCTGGTTGCGTTTTTGCACTTTGTATGCCAACGATGTTTTATATCTACCTAGCTGTAAAACCCCGTAGTGCCTGCTCACAATGTAATAAACTCACTTCCAGAACGAATAACGAACGTTATTCACAGGGGACGCGCAGCCGTGGTGAAGGCTTTCTTTGAGCGACGGCAAGACGTAAATGCGAGAGCTTTCCCGACCACCAAGTCCTGTGTACGTCTTGCCAACGAGAACGTATCGTTTTTTAACGGGCGGGTCAAAGGGGCGTTGTTTTATCTAAGCATATGTGAATCAGTAACGCGATAGACTCTATCTACTCTCTCGTATTTCCCATGCATGCCATTATTAGTCTGGATTTCTCGTTATTAATTCGAATGGTAAATCCAGCTTCAACTTTCTTATCTTCTCGACTCTCCACGGACAGACACGCGTGTATATAGTAAGACTTGGAATCTCCGCGTGTGCTCTTATCTACAATTAGCACGAGACTCCTTAATCAATCTAGAATCGCCTTTACATAAACGGGAAAGTTCCGATATTATTGACTGATAATAATTTTTACGGTACGAATGAACGACAAGATAATTTCATTATTCATTCAATATTAATCTCAAGCTATTTCAAATAAAAGTTTGTACATTTTATATTTTACAAAATGTTATTTTTGCTACTTGGAGATATATTCAGAATTGGATGTTTACTGTAACAAGAATCATTGAGTGGAATAAATATTGCGCTAAAAACGTCATTCGCGTAAATTGACTGTAAAAAAAATCCGTAGACGGAGCAGAAATATGTACTTCCGATGGATGTATTTTTTTTTTACTCATGCACACGTGTTTTCTATTAAACTAACTTTCATGCATAAAAAAATCTAAATTATTTGGTATAGTGATCAAAGGATTCAGGCCGTTCGTTAAACCGAGTTACTTAACCAACGTGTATGCGATGTACGTTTTTATTATTGGATATCTCTCCCGTTTTTGCCAGCTGTAATCTGACACGACTACAGGTCTCACGTGTATTACAAAATCCGTGTACACGAACAACATGTACCCGCATATTGAAAAGCAACTAAAGCCGTGCTGGTAACTACACGTCAGTAATAACTGTGTTACACTAACGGTGCGCAACGCGCGTTTGTATACACACATATCGGATTTCGCGTATACGTATATAATTTAAGCATCCGATATCATCGAGATCCGTGTGAAGCTTTTTCTCTGAAAGATCTTATTAAGTTAAAGTCGATAAGGATTGTTCATGATAAAGTCGTTAAACGCCATTTATGTAAAATATTATAGCGTGTAAACGACATGTGCACACGTGTCACTTATCAACAAGGGGCGATAAAAGTGGCATGATTACACGCAAAGTGTAGCTTTGCTGAAGCAAACGAGCTTCAAATGTGACTGTGTAATGCAGAGATGCCATCGGAAAAATCCAACCAACAAGATATACGTTAATAAGTTGATTCGGTGTGTGGATCTGATGTATCTGACATATTAGATATATTAACAAAATGTATTGCTCGATAGTGTTCGTGTTAAAGCAATAACACATAAAGTTCCCACTCGTCATCGTAAGAAGAAGTCGCATCAGTGAATATTGCAACGCGCTGCAAAGTTCAGCGCGGCGAACGAAGATCCGATAAATAATTCGAGTTCAGTCTTCCGTGGAAGTTTCTCAAAATGTTTTCGTAAACATCTGTTCGATATGTAAAATATATTCTCGCGTATTATTTTTTCCGCGTCATGCGTCAAATAAATAGGTTTTTGTTGCTCGGACTTGTTTTGCAATTATTCATAGGCTAATAAATATAAAAATATTATTATAAAAAATTGTACATAAATATCGCTTCAATAGTACCTTTCCATCGTCAAAGCTACGGGAAAAAAATCTTATGCTTATATCGTTAGATTCATTTCTCATAATTAAAATTTACAATTTTACCACAGCAAATATTGCTTGAAAACTGCGGGTATGCTAAGTGGAGTCTGCTCTTTATGGTCGTCCAACCGCAAGATAATTTTTTATAGCGCGCTAGAGAGCGAGAAATTTAATTGCCCAAGTTTGCTGCTTTACAACTTTGTATCTTGTACGTTTCAAGTATTGCATCAAAATGTTTCGTCGTGCTCAAAACGGTTGCAGTCGCGATAAGTTCTACACGAGTTTTTCTACAGAGCAGTGGAGTAGTTAAGTTTTTTTGAATCAGTATGGAAACTCTGCTGATGCACTTTTATAAGTTTTATTAATATCAAACATTATATTTATATTAATATCATTTTCATTTTAATTAATATTGAATAATTTTTATTGTTAAATATGGAATAAGGTTATTATATTTAAATAATTTACAAAACGAATTTTGTTGGATCAAAATAGTTATTAGAAAACTTAAGCATATGATGAACAATGCTGCAAAATGTTTTGACATTCAAGCAATCAGCTTTGAGCGTCCTACATAATCATTTTAATAGTCCAAAAACACTATTTTAGATCTATATCTATATACACTATTCAAAAAAATTAAAGAATCACTTGTTCTACCCTGCAAAAATAAACAATTTTCGAGATAGAATAACTTCGTCAAAAATCATCATATCAAGATGTTTAAAAAAAGCATTTTAAAGCTTGAAATCTCTACTTTTCAGACTGGACTTAAAAAATTGTATTACTGATATTTCATAAAGTTACACAAACATAAATAAAAATGTATCAGATCTCAAATTTTTTTACGAAATTTGCAAAGTTTAGCGGAGCTAAGTAAAAATTGTGCACAAATGGCGTTTACAGCTTTCAAAAGAGTGAATCTTTACCTTTAATTTACTTTTTTATTGACCTCTGTACGATTTTTTTTCATCGAGTTATTTAACGTTGAAGTAAAATTGACCTTATTGCTCCAACATTGAATAACTCGGTTATGAGTAATACCGGTCTGAAAAGTAGAGATTTCAAGCTCTAAAATGCTTTTTTAAACATTTCGATACGATGATTTTTGACGAAGTTATTCTATCTCGAAATTGCCTATTTTTGCAGGGTGGAACAAGTGATCCTTTAATTTCTTTGAGTAGTGTATATGTAGATCTAAATTTTAAATACTTCAATAAAGCTGCTCTTTCTGTGTTATAAATTTATACAACAAGGCCATTTTATGGTAAATTTAAGTAAAAATTTGCTTCCTCACAGCAAATGAGTTTATTAACAATTTTATTGAGGCATTCATTACAATAAATGATGTAATTTATTTCCGAAAGTGATCAAGAGATTAAATTGGTGTGATGACAGACGGGTTTAATTATGTTACCTTAATTTAATCGTCCCAAGTCCATCGTGTTTCATAATTATGTGCCTGGTAATGACCTTAAATTATAGGACAACAAATCAGACTGTTTAAGCATATGCAATTTACCAATATTTACACGTATCGATCCGCGTACCTAAGGCTGTTTATATCGCTTTCGTGCACACTGATGCAACTTCTGAAAAAGGAAATTGCATTCACTGAATGACAACGTGAAAAGTTTAATTTTTCGCTTGGTGCTTTCATTAAGTCCTTAAATAATTTACATTCACGCGCTCGCAGGTCGTTAGGATAATTTATGCGTTTTTTATACCGTTACGGTCACCGTAGCAAATATTTCATCCATGTTGATCGTACCTCAGAAACATAAAAACTGTATAGTTCTAACGTGAATTTTATAACAATCGAGAGCAGATGTTATAATACAAAAGTTTGATTATAATTTTCACTTTTCATATTAGCGCTTCGTTTAATTTATTTGATCATATTTCAACTGCAAGGCTCAAATTAATATTAAGTTAAATTTTTGAAATATTTTTATCAGAAAAATTTTGCTAGAATGTGTATACATTAAAAATAACTCCTTTTCTTCCTGTCGTAATACACACGAGTTAGTTTAACATCGTGAAGTTATGATACCGTCAAGCGGGGAATTTACGTCTAGTTACACGTGAAAAAATTCGCCGTGGCAATTATCGTCGAGGTTTTATTTCCGTTAACAAAGTTTTTATCGTCATTCACGATCGCGTCTACAGTAGGAAACGTTTTTAATGTATTCACGCGTGACTCTTCACGTTCATCTCTACGCGCAACAGGAATACAGAGGGAGTGATTTATAAAAGGGAGGATACAACGTGTGTGCGATAAACTTGATTCTTTTCGGTAAAATCTGCATGAAAAAAAAAATCTCAGGCAGTTAATCACGCCAGAGTTAATTAGCGCGTGATTAATTAAACGTATGTCAAGGTATCAAATCGGCTGATCTCCCGGGAGTTCGTTCTCTGACTCCAGTTCGGAACTTCGAATTAATTAACCTTTCGTCTCCCTCGATCTAATGGACAAATTAGGTAAACCATTTCAGTGGACGAGTACTTATGCGGCTGTATCGTTAACTCCTTATTTATTATCAGATGCATTCGTGGCCTCGGCAGACCGTCCACTCATATTTTACATAAAGTTGGTATGCACGCAGAGTTGCCGAATGTACCTCCTCATTCAATTTCAGTCTCTTCTTTTTAATTAAGACGAGGGTGACTTGACCGACTCGCAAACGCAGGGGATGTGTTTTCCAACACATGAAAATTGCAGATGCACACGTTTATCGATAGTGGAACCTTGCGACACAGATTCAATAGTAAACGTAATAATATAAATTTATCTACTATCGCAATATTCTCGACTGATAGTAATATTATTTATTCATGCTGCAGGTAGTACCGATAAACGATCTTTCTTACATACATTCTGAAAAATAATATCCATTGACATTGCAATTTTTAACCTTATTATTATCTGCTATTTTATTTTATAACAGTTAAATAAATGTTGATAATATTATACGTATTATATTTACATTGTAATTGATTTTTTAAAGTTTATCAGTAGAGCTTCTCAACTGCTTGATCCACTGAGTTATACTTAGATCGGAATGTGGTAGATGTCATTCAAAGTACCTCGAAGCTCCTTTAACTATTGTAAATAAATAATTGTCCTTTTAATATTTCAGTTTTAATTTTTATTAATAAAATATTTTCTATATATACATCCAGGAAATATTGTATAACAGTTTAAAAATATATTAAAAGGATCCATTATAGCAATATAATTTGCATGTATTAAGAAATAATTATTTTCCTGATTTCTCTTAAATATTACTTGAAAAGCGTATATTCAAATAGAATTAATAATTTAACAACTCTTGTAATTCTGATTAAAAGGTATCATATATGTGCAAATAATGCCATGTAATATATCTATTATCTCAAATATGTATTGTGTACCAGTCGCGGTATTTAACTAGCACATGACATATATTTCTATAATTTCGACCGCGTATTTATAGCTCAGCATATTAACCACTTACTACGATAATATAACCATTTTGCGTAGAATTCTTTCACATAACCGTATATTTGCTCATAAAAGTCGATTGCAATTCCGTCTATTACATAGTGCGGCGTTATTATCTCTAAAAATCTCAATTAACTGTTTTATAAACATCATTAAATTTACTATTTATTTAAGTTTTGAAACGATAATAGGAACCAACTGATAAGACTTGTTTAAATATTATAATATTTCATCCGTTTCAAAGAAGCAAAAATATTTCCAGGAGGAGAGAAGATCCCTCAATGTTAAAGATAACTTTATAAAAGTATGCCGTCTACTTTATGCGAAAATTTCAATTTTATTTTAGTCTGTCGTCGCGACGATCGATATAACGTTGCATGCGATTAGGAAATTCTCGCGAAATTAAATTTCCACGAGAATGAACGTAGTTTGTGCTATGCTATATTTATGTACTGTATAATATATCGCATGAGAAGAGGAATAATAATCTTGCTATGCGTTCCGCATCCGGGGGGGGGGGGGGGGGAATGGTTGTGGGTATCATAATCGGGACACGAGTCTCTCCTCCGTTTCCCTTCCTTGTATAGATGAGTAAACAATCGGTTGACACAAGCGAACAACATATCGATAATTGTGGACCGAGAGAGTAATGCAAATCGGGACTAAGGTAATGCCACGAACGCGATGCTACCGTTACCTGATGAGACTTCCTCTTGCGTGCTCGTATATCTGCCGTATGTATGCGGCTTTGAACATGAACCACACACTCGTACATACCGTATACGCACACATATACAGACACGGCTCGCACACATATATGTGCGGTATACGTATGATTTGCCGGAATCGGCTTTGCGGTCGACCAGCGAATATATCACTGCAGCTTTTGTAGCTTTGATTCCGATCGCCGACGAGAGAATGAGGGTCAGCGGTGCACCACCCGACTATTTTTGTGCCGTAGGTACCTCTCCGAAATGAAGCTCTCGCATTGGCTTTTCCACTTGTGATCGTTGCCAGCAGCGACTCTCCCTCGAAAATTGCCACTTTGAGTGAAGATATAAGGGACGATTTATACCCCTTTGACGTATGGGTTTTGACAGCACATCCGCTGTATGCCCTCGGCGTATAAACAATCGCTATTATTTACATTACAGACAGAGGGGCAAAGCAGTGAAGCTGTGCTGAGCACTAGAATTGTTATATGTATTGCGTGCGTTAAATATGATATATCATTCAAGAAAAAAAAAAGAGAAATAATAATAATAATAATATTAATGCTGAACTTACAATTAGTATCGCGTCGAAAGATAAGGGGGGGGGGGAGGGTGGTTTGAGTAAGCAGAGAACCATCAACCCCATTTCAGTAGCAAAAGTGAAACGACATAATCCGTTATTCTTGGAAATTGCAGAAAAAAGAACTATGAATCACCTGATGGACTTCTCTCGTTCCCATTTTAAAGCCACGTGGATTTGCATTTAAGTCAGTTGATACGGCCGTACGCATCAAAGTCTCGGAATCCCCGGTTAAGCTATTAAGCGAGGCTATCTTTTTCTTATTCATTATGAAGACGGGCGATAAAGAAAAACAAAGTTTGCCTCCTAATCGTATTAACGCGTAACGTAAAAGCATTATAGATTATTTGGGTCATGTAACATTGCCGCATTATCAAGTCTAGCTGCAGTAGTTGAGTTAACGAAGTTAAACAAGAAATTAAACAATGAAGGCGCCTTATCTCAACGTCACGTTAACAAACATGTCTCACCATATGACCGTCTTTCTTTGGACGAGGAATCATCGATCCACCTTATCTCCGCACGATCCCCATTGTGCCGCGGCGCTTTAACGAGTGCCGATGGGACCGCGTAAGCACGATGGCGCAAGAAAGAAGGGCTGAAAGAAGCGTGCCAAGCTCGAAGGAAGAGTAGAAGGGTGACACATGAGGGGTGGCGGCAGTCGTCGTGTGAAGGGGACTCCCTTTTCGCGGCCGGGCATTGAAGCCATTTCGCGTAGCTGGCACCGAAGTCTCACGGGGAAACGCTACGGCATTCGACGCGGCTCCCGGCGAGGGATTTAAAGAATGGAAAAGCTCGCGTATACTTACGCGTACAGACACCCCATCGAGCACGAGTGCGACGAGTTAAGGAGGATAGAACCTCCTCGCGACGGTGTAGTCGCGAATAAATAAAAATAACGTCGCTCCCTGCGAGAGACGGGTGGTAAATGAGCCGCTTCTCGTGGATCATTTGTCACCACGCCCCGGAGCTGAGCGCGCTTGATATTACCGTTGTGAGCCGAGGGTGTCATTACGCGACGTCGGTCGATCATCGGGCACGCAGCGTTTATGCGGACGTTAATTGTCGCTATTATTTTACGTTGGTGTTACATCCGCTACGCCGGGGCGGTCCGAAACAGGAGTTTCGGGTAAATGAAAAATTCGCCCCTACAATATCTCGTATACGTTCATGTTTGTCATTTTGTGTATACATCATTGATGTGTATGCATAAATTTCTAGAACGTTAATAAAAATACATCATGCATCCACAAATTCAAAGATTTCCATCCATCATAATACTCTCTGATTATTGTAATTATATTGTTGTAATAATTGACGTTTGTGACTAGAATGCATAATGATGGACAATTTATCAATTCAACCATTAGCGGTAATTATAGTTCACGGGCACCATGGCATCATTTGATTCTGGAAAATGTTATTGACAGATGGGTAAGCCGGGTAAATATATAACAATGTTTCTTGATCATGAATCATATTTATGAGACAATGTAAGTATATTTATGAACGCAAAACAAATATGAAATATTTCTCGGATGATTTTAACACAATGTTTCAATTTTGAAATTGAATTTTAGACATTCAAATCGCCTGTGTATTATATGATACATAGAAACCGTTAGACAGATGATTAAGCCGATATAGTGATGTTTCTCTTGATCATGAATCATATTTATGAAGTAATACAAGCAAGAGACAAATATAAGAAAATTCCTTAGAAAATTTTAATACCATATTTCACAATTTGGTATTTTAAAACATTGAATTTTACAAGTCGAAATCGTCTTAACGTATTACATCTTAAAATTAATAAATGTATTACAGATTTGAATTTTTACAATTCTTAAATCGCACACAAAGTTGGACAATAAATTCAATCAAATACATTCGTACTGTGTAGACCTACGAGCCGTTACGCGCTACGGTCTCATTCGACGACGGCGAATTAAAAGTTTGGGGCGGTATAACGGTATGCTTTATGATGCGCCATACGACGGGAAACAAGGCGGAACATTTTAGCGCTGCGGAGTTTTTTTCCCACATGACTTGTAACTTTTTGCGAGAGCGACTTGAAACTTTCGGGATACAGCGGAATACACGCGAGCTGTATGAAATATGACGGGATGCCATTAAAAGAGCTAATGAGTATATACGCTATGTTACGTGTTTCTATTTTAAACGGACGTACCGTCGGGATTTGACGTTTCGTGCGAGTATCGCGAGTACTCGCACTAGAGTTATCTTTGCGTCTCGTATGAATACGGTGGATGGGTTATGCGATTTTGCAGAGCAGGAAAGAAGTTCTTTTTTACGTTTTTTCATTAAAAATTCAAGTTGATCTATATTATGTTGTGTTGTATGAAAATTCTAACGATAAAAATGTAGTATTATATTATTACTGTAATTTAATATTTAATAATAAACATAATATTTTGATGCATTAAATCTCAATATTAGATGTACGACTGAAGAATAAGATTATATGGAAAGAACAGTTTTACTGAAATATCTAAAAGCTATAAGATAGAGATTCAAACATAATTTTGTCGAATCAAATCAATTATGTATAGGATAGGCTCAAACTAGTTGTAAGAATATCACAATTTCTTGAAGCATATTTGAGCGTTCTGCATAATAATTTTGGTAATCCAATGAAATTATTTTCAGATTTCTATATATTTAGCTAAATTTTTTAATATTTCAGAAAATTCGTTCTTTCCGTACATTTAATTAATAGGATTCTTCTTCAATAAGGTATTACAAAAAATATACAAAATAAAGGAAAAATACTTTTATAATGCAGCCTCTGAAAAATAAAATTCCAGAAATATAATATAAGAAACATATATTCTGTGTAAAATTTATTATGCAAAGATGAATTGTAAAGTTAATAAGATCATTAAATTGGTATTATAATAATACGGCAACGTAACAATAATGTCAAATTATCATTGACTCTTCGTTGAAGGAGACGGAGAAAAATTAGAATTCTTCTAAATTGAGTCTCACATGTGGTCCACCTCTGTTATAATTGGGCGAGGAGATTCAGAGATCGAGAAAGAAAGGGAGACATTATCGTTCACAGACACGCTTGCCTTTTTCGCCCCTTCAAGAGTTGCCGACGGTGAGCACTTTCATTTTTGCGCCTTTGGTAAAGTTCTCGACGCTAAAGTCATAGTGGCCTTTTGCCTCTCTATGTGAATGTGTGAGAAGGGAGAATTGTCGGTAAGTAACGAGAGAGAGAGAGAGAGAGAGAGAGAGAGAGAGAGAGAGATTTGGACAGAAGCAAAAAAGAGATGTGGAGAAAGCGACATCAAAAGGGGTCGTTCGAAATGGCTCGATTCGACCAACATCAGAGAATGGTTTAGTGTAAATAGCGAGCAAGTCGAACTCATACGTGTATAGATAAATCGACAAGTGTAACACATGATAAAACAGCAATCTGATACACGTGCTGTTATATAATAATAGTGACCGAAGATATATATATATATATGTATATATTTGTATTTTTTTAAATTAGTTAAAATATTTCGTATTAATAATATAACACAAAATGTCTTTATTCTTGTAGTTATAGATCTTTATATAATTAATTAATTTTTAAATTGTATACATAACATTTAATATACATATATTGCTTTTTTGCTTCAAAAGTGATATAATTCGAAAGAGTTTTCTAAAAAAAAACGAAAATTTCAACTGAGCATTCGTGAGCAAACGATGAGCAAACGAATCCATGAAGACAAAAATCGATTTTTTAATATTGGGGGGCTAAGTGTGAAGTTGGCCCCCCAAATCATAATTTTCGTATATCTTTTGAACTAAGGGTGAGCAAACGAAAATTCCAACTGAGCATTCGTGAGCAAACGATGAGCAAACGAATGCATGAAGAAAAAAATCGATTTTTTTAATATTGGGGGGTCAGCTTCACACGGGTTGATAGGATAATGTTTACCTAACTCATTTATGGTAACAATATGATAATTTGAGAATCGCATTTCTTTTAGTTATGTTATTTTTAAAATAAGAGATACGTATAATGTAGATACGTGTGTGCAATATTCGTAATTAGTTCCAACTATTGAGAAAGTACAATATCGTTTTTTAGTATCATAATGTTATTATACACATACAAGCAATAAGTTACGTGCGCATCCTTTTGTGAAAAAAAAATTTGAAAAACGTAATAATATCTTTTTCAAGCTACACTAAAAGGAACATTTTTTAACAATAAAATTGCTTTCGAATTCCTATAATTTTTTGCATGTCACGAAAGAACGTGGACATTTTACGCCGTTATCGAGAAGCTCGACAGAAAGAACCGAAACAAGAGGAGTCGAATGAGCGAGAGAACGCTCTTGCAAAGAGACGCAATATCCTTTGGAGAGGAGGGTCATTCGAATCAGAGGATGGACAAATAGAGGCAAAAGGAGCGCAGGAGGAGAACGAGAGATGGTGTGATCACGCGAGGTTGGCGCGTTCGCGATCGTTACATCCCGAGAGCACGTTTCGCGCACAACTCTCCTTGTGCTGGTAATACAGACGCCGCTTAATAATTTCTGCGGAAGTTAACCGGCGCCCCGTGTACTCCGTGTTTTTTTTAAATTCCCGCAAGTATTTCAGCGCCAGCGAGTTATTGCCGCGACAAGAGCAAATGGCACGCGGACGTGCCGCGCCGACGCTCGACTCGTTTGCGGCGAGACGTTAAGACTTAACGTGGGCAATTCCTCCAGAGACAGCGACGATACTAAAGTGGAGCATGATCGCGCTTAGGGATATCGATTCCCGCGAACGTTGCGGGAATAATATACGATTCATCGAGAATCGCATAGATATGTATATTCACGTTAAAATCTCATTCGAAGTCTCGTGTTTATAGATAAGGTCGAATTGAAGTGTTTTGGGAATTGGCAGATTCAGAATCATCCTTTAAAATTTTTTAATCAAAGACTTTACAAATTTTTGGTGAACTCTCTTTTGATGAACGATATTTTTAGATTTCTGTTCGTGTGATTTTCGTTTTTATTCATACGCTTTATATTTTATTCAGGTGAAACCTGAATAGATGTCCGCATATCCACAAAAACTCGAAACTTTAATTATATTAAAATTCTAATTATGTTAAAATTCTAAAAATTCTAATATTTTCATTGAGACATTTATTCCAATAAATCCATAAATTCGTCTGTAGAATGGTGATATTCTTTAATATATACATAAGCCATTAAACTCGTAGATATTTCAATTTATAAATCGCATGCAGTCTCCAATAATAATATTTAACTTCGAATCAAATTTCGAATATATATTTTTGGATCTACAAATTGTGGGATTTTCTCAAGATCTTTCAGCCTACACGCTCTCTGTTTTCTAAATAAGGACTTTCAAAAATTTGCCCAAAATTTGTAATTTTCAGAAAGCGAGAAAGAAACGAATTACAAACACAAGAAGAGATTTCGCACTTTATAGAAAATAACAATATATCAATTTTAGTAGGATGTGAAATATTAAACAAAAATACTAAACAAAAGTATCAAATGCATTTTGTCTCTACTTAAAAAACGTAATGTACACTTCAAAATGTCTGTTTTATCAGTATATAAATTAACAATGAAGAAATGGCTTTTGGATATCTCAGAGTTGTTTATAAAATGAGTTCGACACTGAACGCTACGTCATCTCTAACTAAAAAAAAAATAAATAAAATTTTTGACAAAACGCATTTTGAGAGTCTGTTGTTCAACGAATTCAGAAACTTGAATTCTACACGAGTTCTGAAATTTGCAAATCTTTGACCACGGAATTTATAGATACATAGCTTCTCAAGATTACATATCGTCACTACATAGGTGGATATCTCGAAGTTTCACATCCGTAAATTTATGACTGATTCACAGAAACGAATTTGCAAGCACTTAAAACCAGAGATTCTTTGATTCATAGGAGTTGCGAACTCTACTTACGCTTAAATTTACAGATCCCGAAATTTACACACGCCTGCATCCTCTGTGGTCGTTGATCCTCTGATATACCGTGGCTACTGGACACATTGTTTCGCAAAGCTTCACACAGATCATGTTTAATACTTGGCGATAATACTTGCGCTCATACACCGCGCATATTTACTGCGCTCACAAATGCCGCTGTCGTAAATGGAACGTTAATTTTCCAGAGTGTCATTATTGACAAATTTTAAGAGGAACACTAGGAATTTCTGTGTCGTTTCTGCGATGTTGTATCGAGCTATCCTCTAATTCTCATGATTGTGTTGCCAAACGACGGAACGCATGTGTTATTCAGTGATCGCCTAAGCAATTAAGCTCGGGCATGGACGTTTCCAAATTGAGTTCCTGTTCAGTCGTTCGTGTTATAACGCTCAGCTTGGACATTAGTTATATCCCTGAAAAGGGTTTCGCGCGATTCGCGAATATCAATTATTCCGGCAGCTTTAAAAGATATATATTTTGCCAACCAGTAAATGCGCGGCCCGTTTTTACGTGCTCATTTCGCGTATTTTTCCCTGTTATATTTTATGAAAATAATTCTTCGTGTTCTTTGAAGGTTTTTATTAAATATTCTATTTCATTTAAAGTTTTATACTCGTATTTATAAAAAGATCGATAAAAAATATTATATTGTATATATATATAAAGTCAATAGGTAGACTGGAAAGTCAAATGTATCGAAAAATAAATAACGTACGAATTAATTTTAGTATAGCTTGAGAGAAATCATACAGAAAGGACGATTTCGTTAATTTATCTAAAAATATTTAACTAGACACAAAATCCGAATAATTTTGTTGGACCATCAAAATAATTATATATAGGACCGTCAAACTAATTGCTAAAATGTTAAAACTTTTTACAATAGTTCTCATTATGCTTAAGATCGTGTTATTATTTTGTGTGTGTTGTGATAATTCTAATTTATTTTTAAATCTGTATCTGTATAACTAAATTTTTAGATGTTTTAACAAAATCATTCTTCTCGTAATAAAATTACAAAAAATCGAAATAAATTTTTGAAATAAATATTCATGAGACTATTCGCATTTAGAAGTTGAAGGCGATTGCACATGCAAGTGCATTCCCGGCGAGAATTCGATTTGAAAGGAATAGCGAGATGCCTAATAAGTTACGATACAAGACTTTGAAGCTGACTCCTCCGACATGGGAACTGTGTTGGCTCATAACCACTTAGGGGCCGGTCGCTCTTTCGAGAAAGGGTGCAGACCAGGCCGCGTTTCGCGTTTCGACGGCCGCAGCTTACCGCTCCATGGGACGTATGCGGCGGATATTCTTGCCCTCCGTATCTCCCCTTTGGCTCCGTTTCGCTCAAATCCGAAACGAGCTTTCAGCTCAACATTAGCAAGTCTTATGCCGTAATGCTCGATACTCTATTTCGAATCTCGCGCTAGCATGAAAGCAGATCAGAGGATTGCACAAAGTGACTTACAATTATTTAATTACACTTTGCATAAATAAAATTATCGCTGATTGTTCTTATACATATATAGTTCCTGCATACACAACGCGAGTGTTTTAAAAAGATTTCTAGGAAATCTTACAAAAAAATTACGAAATATAATGCACAGAATTGCCTTACAAAAATAAAATATAATAATAATTATTATTATTTGTATAAAAATATACCTGCACATATATATAAATAATTAAACATAATCTCTCTCAACTTTTAATAATTAGTGCGTGTTCACGCTTGGAACAGAAAAATATAAATTCGGAAAGAGAAAAGATTTTTCTCGCGGTTTTCTTCTCAAACGTCGTTCGAAGATGTGTTTCCGGGACTTCCTTCGCTCCGATCCCCTTTTGTCGGAAATGCGCTAACGATAAAAAGGGTAGAAAATTCGTCGGGTGTATCGCGAAGAATATTCAAGTAATAAGATGATCTCGTTTCCGGTGGCGTGTTGGTGGCCGCAGCGCAGCGTTGCCGATGTCGATCGAACACGCCCCGAATGCGAATGTAAGCGAAACGAAATTGCAGCAGCTGGGCTACCGCTCTCTCTTTCTTTCTCTCTCTCTCTCTCTCTCTCTCTCTCTCTCTCTCTCTCTCTCGAATAGAGAGTGGAACCAACCCCCGAGGTCGTTGATTAGATAGATGAAGAGCGGCTGGACTGAACGCAGCAACGCAAGCGAGAGGAGGCTGTTGGAACAAAATTCTCCAACGAGTACAGTTCGAAACAGTCTAGAAACTGTTTGTTGCCCCGGCATCGATGGTCCGAGGTGAGCGTGTACGCGCTTCGCGACTTCCTTTTCCCCGCACGTACCTCATTTTTATTTCGACTCTCTAATAAAAGCGCGGACCCGATCTAATTTCGTTTGAAGCAATTTGTTCCTCTCGGGCCACTTCATCCGTCTACAAATCGTGCCTGTTTTTTTTTCCCCCCTCGCCTCTCAGTTATTATATTATATAATAGCTGCGTATAACGAAATGCACTTTGCGAAGTTAGTGGCATGTCAATACTTTGACTGGCTAATAACGCGGATCGAGAGATTTTTAATAATAAAGATAAATAATATATACATATATATATATATAAAAATATAATTTTAAAGATGAGAAAGTTGAACGACATTGCTTTCAGACGGATCTCTCCGTTTGATCCGGGAGACTGTATCAATGGAAAAATTCTGCAACGTGCAGCGAAGCTGATGTTGGCGCAAGATCTAGCAACCGAGATTTGCGAGGTACCAGTCACGAACTCACGAGAAGAATAAGAAGGAGAAGAAGAAACGTACAGACGGGGGTAACGGAGCGGGTACGTCCCGGTAATGGTACCGGAAACTACACTTACCCAGGAGTTCCGGCGCTTTGAGCCTTCCTGCGCTCCCGAGTTTCGTACTCCCGCTTCGGCTTCTTACAGTTCGCGTTAACGGCTATTCGCCGCTCCCCCGCTATATCCGAAATCCATGAATCCGTACTGTCGTGAGCGCCCAGCATCGCGAAAGTCGGAAAGCGAATTCCTTACGGAAATTGGAAGGAGCGTATTTATTGCTGCTTAGCGATTGATGCCGGAACATCGCTCGAAACTTCCCCCGAGAACCGGCCGCGAATGTGGAAATTTCAGATATTTATCGTACCCAGGCACGACTTTAATGCGTTTTTTTGTTCCGCCGTTTTTTTTTTTGTCGTTCAACAATTGCCTGCGGTACAAATTGCTGTTTTTGCGTAAAACGCTTTTATTGCCCTATCAATTCACGTATATAATCCGAGACAATTTCCGTTCATTTGTAACTCAACTCTTCTGCTATTATATATAATAATTTAATTGCAAATATTAAAATAATTTGCGTTAATATGCCATCTACTTATAGAAAAAAAAAAAAATTAGTTCTTTAATAAACCGTGTTATATTCACGCGATAGTTGAACATTTTATTTCACAAGGGATTAAAAACATAAATCTTCCGAATTCCATTCTGAATTTCATTTTGGAAAATAGTACTTAAATTGTAAAATATATTTACGATACAATATAAGTATATTGTTCTCACAAGGATGAGAAAAATTTGTCGGCAGCTTATAATTGTTCAACGTGGAAATGATCGCGACGATACTTCTTTCACTGCGGAAGAATGGTACGGTAAATTTGTCAAAAGATTCGTAATTGAGAGAACGATCGTGCGATTTCCGTTACACCCTGTATATCGATCGGGTGGTGCATGCTGAGTTTCCATCGGATTAATAGCTTCTTAATTTTCTCGCGCGCAAATCGGAAGATTTACAGCGCCGCGCGCCGGTTTCCCTATATAGGTGCCGGGCATGCAAGCGTTGCGCTCTCCGCGATATTGGTTTCGGCTCGATCGCTTTAAACGAACGAACCGTTAATGCACACTGACCTGGTATTGGGTGCGAGCCATTGTGCAACAAGGGAGCGTGTAAATAATTTCTACCCATCTACCTCCATGCTCACAATACGAGCCGTTCGACAAGGGAGGCTTTAAGAGAGTAGTTCGTAAATCCTCCGCGGGACTTTTGTCAAGAATGGCGAAGTAACGACAGACCGCATGTAATGCGCGAGTAAACACGTGAATAGTATACCGCTAGACGGCGTATTGCAACGTGATCACATTAATGATTAACTAAATATCGCGTCTAATTCGCGAGTCAGTTTCGCCGGCGGTTTTGTGTAATCACTATGTGTATGTTATTCATGATAATCATGATTACTTTTCTGCTCGCCGTAAATACACGGCGTACATTATGCATTTTTTTTACCTTTTCACACAAAAGAATTTATTTCAAGAAATAAGATAAATGTAACAGTTAGTGGACATAACTCAATTTGTTGGATAAAATGGTATACAATTTTAAATATTATATTAAGTTTTTGATGATATATGTACGACTCTAAATCAATTTGTTTATTTATTTTATAAAAGTTTTGCAACGAATTTATTTAGAATTGTACATATCAAAGCTTATTTGAAATATTTTATCACTTTTATTTTTTCAACAATTAAAGTTTATGTTCACTAACTGGAACATTTACCTTATTTCTAAATATTTTTTTAGACTTTAGTTACAAATAATTTCTGTGTTTGGAAGAAATAGAAATATAAAAACTGCAAGTATTTTTACAATTTTGTACAGTCTAAAATAAAAACTTGAATTTATAAGAATAAGATAAATGTGAATTATAGTGAAATATGTGAAGTTTCTATTTCATACAATAAATAGAATAAATTAATATATGTAAATCAAATTATCTATATATAGTCCTATCATATATCTGGTTTTACTTATGATCAGAATTGAACGACGATTAAAATCTTGTCCAAGATTTCTAATTCCATTGTATATAGTTATTGGTTTTTGTGTTATGTTGCATGTCCGAAAATAAAGATAACATGCTATGACTTATATATAGTTATAAGAACGTTGATCAAGTTCGATTATTATTGGCAAAGTTTTTAGCTTCCTGAGATGAATTATGCCATCAAAGTTTTTGACACGACTGTCGATATCATTCAAACGTTATAAGAAGAATCATTACAAAAATAAAATAGCACTCCGATAATTTTGTAAATATTACTAATACTTTACCTATTTATGTCCGCATTAATATAATTTTGAAGAAAATCAAAATACTTTATTCCTAATTTCCTTTCCTCCTGTGAAATTTCTTTATATAAAATGACTAATTAAGAAAAATTGAATATTAACTTAAAATTAATTTTAAGATAGATGTCTATTAAAATTAATTAAGATAATTAATAACAATGATTAAATAAACAAACGTAATAAAAAATTAAGATGATACATTAAAAACGCCTTTCTCTATATTAGATTAGATATGACTTCTAACATATCATTTCTACATTGTATAATAATAATTAGCGATGCAGACAATTCAATTCGATTCAACATCAAATTCTCTCCGGAGTGCCGTAATACATACTCCGAAGTTTTTATCGCGCTGAACGCGATACCGTTGCAAGAATTTGCGTAGCACGTCAGGATTTTGAGTAAAACGTGGTGAAATGGCCAAAAATTTGTTGTCCATTTTACTTCATTTTACTCAAAATCCTGACATGCTATGCAAATTTCGTTAACGGTGCTCAGCGAGAAAAAATCTTCGGAATACATATATAGTATTTCAGAGAAAAAGTGATTTTTTTAATCAAGTTGTATAATTCAATTAAAGAATCAAAATATCTATCGAAATCAATTTGCGTTATTATTTTTGCAATTAGCTTATTTATTAAGTGACAATACGCATTTATATCTCAAGTACTCTGCTTGCGTATTGAAAAAATGGTCATGGCGTTATCTCGATATTCGGTCGTCCAAAGTCGCGTATCGTACAAACGAAGACATGTCACGAAGTCACGGCGGAAGTCAAATTTCGCAATTTTGCACGAGAGCCGGAATTTACGTTGTCAGCGGCACGAAGCACTCGGGCTACAAATTTATGGGTCGGGTCTTCAAACAAGACGTACGTAGAGCACGATTCCCCGTCCGTTTCTGAGCACGGGAGTAAAATTAATTAAGCAGTCAAGGACAAACTATCTGCTAGACATATCCAGGGATGTGAACCCGGCCGCCCAATTTTCAGTCGAGGCATATTGCGTTTCCTCCCTCCTTTTCGCCCTCATCTCGCCCTCAATTTCCCTCTACCTCGGCCTCCTCGTCCTCCTGTCCTTTGTCGTTCTCCCTTTCTCTTCGTGGAATTATTCAAATGTCGTCTTGTCGCGTGTCATCCTCGAGAATACTTTCCAAATTGTCCATTAGCGTCCCTGTCTTTTTATCACATATTTCACTTTTATTGCGCTAATTCAAAGGATTGGATGAGTTGCGCGGGGAGGGCGTTGGTTATGGTTTCGTTATTGAGTCCTTTGGAAGTCGATTGCCTGCACCGCCGCCGTTTAGTGGAATCGCACTACCTCGGAAACTGAGCGCTAATTAAGACATAAGTCGGGCGAAAATGTTACGATACGGTCTGCAGAAATCCTTTCGGAAGACGCTGTAGAAAATGAAGATATTCGACGCAGTTATCTTGTAACAATGAACATTAACTCCACCGAGAAAATCGTAAATACTAAAATGTACAACATAAAATAAATTTCATCGTTTAACGATAGAACCGCTTTGATATTCTCAAGTTTGCGAACATCGAAATTTCATCGGCCAAGGAAAATCCTTTTTCCGATACTAGATTCATTATTCGTGGTGCAAAGTGAATCAAAAGGAAGCCACTCCTCTGCGGCTTGCTTTCCTCTTTCATATATTCCGACTCTGTTGTTCGCAAAGCATCCTTTCATTTACATTAGCCTGCCTTAGGATAAAACTATGATTTGGACCTCCCAATTTATCATTCCTGTTGGAGATTCGCTGTAACGCGCTGTTGACCGTCACCCTCCTCGTTATAATTTTGCGAGACTTCCGCAGATTTACCGTAGTTGTGCAGCGAGTTCTTTCACATTGTGCATGTGTGTATGTTTGTCGGACTGCTATAACTTTTCTTGAATATATATGTATTCTGATATACTACATTCATAAAAATCTGTAGCATTTGTATACATATATTTATAAAAATGTTTATTTTATTATAAATCTACACAAATCTTGCTATACAAGTTTTGAACTATTTGGTGTTTTAACTATTCTCACAATATGTAGCAAAATGGCGATTACTGTTTTTTATTGATTATTCGATATTTTGATAAAATAATTTACACGAGAGAGCATGAATATAATACTGACTATCAAGAATAACAATTATAACTACCTGTTTTTTTTTACTGCAAATTAACGGTAAAATAAATTGCCGGTGGTATCAAATTGTTTATTTCTTAAAAAGAAATTGTTTTTTTCACAAATAAAGAGAGAAACGTAAAATACTAATCTATCGGTGAAATTTTATATACATTACGTAATAAGTTTCGTGTTTCTCTTTTTACAAAACGTTTAATTTGTTATTTCTGTAATCAATATATTTATTATCATAAATATGAAATAATACAATTTTTAAAAAGTCGAAACATTAATGTATATTTCTGTTAGCTCTACTAAAATTTCTTATTTAATATTTATTAATGTTTATTATAATTTAATTTTCAAATGTTTCTTACTTTTAGATTCTTATTGTCTTTAATATCACATAATTGTTATTTTTTAATATTAAGAGTTTATTTATTTTCTTATTTATTTGTATTATAATATTCAAGAGTAAGCAAGATTCGCGTCAACTGTTTTTACTAAACATCAAGATTCTTGTCAAAGACGAATTATTAATAACGCCTTTGCATGATGCCGTCTCAGCACGCGTGACAGTCAAAGCACGCAATAGTCGAGTATCGTTTTCAGCCGTTACAAGTACAAGAGAAACTCCTCTAATAACGGCATCCTCTTCTCAACTACAGTCATTAATCGCGTTGCTTGTCGCTCTTACGTTAAACATTTCTGCGGGAGTGCATGCATTAAATCCCGCTGGCATTTCTTGCGCCATCATTAGCAGTGCCTATCATAAACGTCTCGTACCTCGTATTGTTTTCCCCGACATGTACGAGATGTCCGGACATTAACGTATGATAATTAATAGAATGTTGTCGCTAGATTCGACATGCAAGACATCTTCCATAGTCTATAATTTTCTATTATATACGCGTCGCGAACTTTGATATTATTCTAGCATCCGCGTTTTCGATCGTTCTTATTGTTTCCGCCGCATCAGTTTATACTATACTCTCTTTTACATCGCATACAGTAAGAATCCTCTTTTCTCTCTTCCTGATAAGATGTAATCAATAATGCATCAGACGTACATTATATAAGCGATACTGTTCACTTCAAAGAGAGGGATGCTTTCATATTCTTTACTTCGAACTGCTGCCAGCCGAAGGTTGTTGTGATCAACATTCCATTTTATGTAGAATGATCGAAATATGAAATTGACTACACATATAGTAAAAGACTAAACATCTTTCAAGCTTTCGGTTTGCTCAAAAATTCCGATAGATTACATCGGAATGAGATGCGCGTTCTTTTCAAATGCGAGAATCCCTCCGTGTCGTCGCGACAATTCGCAAACGCTTCCAAAACCCACCCTCAAAGTCCCATAAACGAGCGTCGCAGGATCGTCAGATTGTTGTTGTTCCGCGATGATAACACTTGAGAATCCAGTTCTCAACCAACCTCTGGCAACCCCCGGGTCCACCCGAGCGTGCTGCAGCCAACATTCAGCCCCTTGTAAGTGAAAACCGAGAACACCTCGGCGATTCCCCAAGTTTCTCGAGCGACTTCCAGACCCTCCCCCCTCGCGGCCATCTTCTTCCCCGTGTCTTTCTCCATTCCGCCCTATCTCTACCTACCCCTCTCTCGGTGCTTCCCTTCACGCTCGCACTCAACCCTCGCTCCCCGAGATGTGCAGCAGCACGATGGTACCGCCGCAGTTGCGGCCTCATCTCAGCCTTCTCTTCTTCGACCGTGTGCCAACCCTTCCCCGATTCTCTCTTTATCCCTTTCCAGCCTTCTCGGTGAACGGTTTCCACAGACATGGTCCGCACAGTCTGGGCCGTTCCTCTCCCTTTCTCCCTCTTTACCGTTTTCCCTCCGTCTTCCTTCTGCCTTTCCTTCGATCCTAGGATCTATCCGTCTTCTTGCTCACCCTTGCGCTTCTGGGCGCTCCGAGGGGGTTGGTCGACTAGCTGGCTGTTCGCCTGACTGCTTGCCCGACTGCAAATCCTCCAGCCTCCCCGCTTCTTCCTCTTCTCCTCCAGTATCCTTGCTCCTCTTCCCCTTTGCTGTTCTATCTTGGAGTCTCCGTCTCTTTTGTGCCCCCTTAGATCTCCGCTTCCCTTCCTCTATCTCGTCCTCTTCCTCTTTCTATTTTCTCTTGTTCTCTCTTGCTCCGTGGCTCATGCCTGTAGCGCGCGCACCGGATATAATACGATTCGAAATTAAACTTCCGAGGCACGCGCGGCATCCGAATAACGCGAGCGGCTGCCTAAAACAGTAAAGATATTACGTATTATTACGGTGCTCGGCTACGGGTACCATCGTAGCAGTGCAAGTGGTGGGTTTATGGTGGAAACACGGAGCACACAGGATATAAGACGCGCATGTTGTGCTATGAGCGCACCACGACGAATAGGAAATCTGTTTTTTTGATACGTCTTCTTTAGAGATACAGTCATGGCATTTGACGTAAACTGTCAAATTTGATAGCAAAAAAAGACGAAATGTTTCAAACTTCCAGCAAAATTATAATTTCCCGCACATAACACTTTTTGCATATTTTGCAAAAGTAGAAAAGATTCCTTGATCTCGTTCAGCACTTCTTTTAAAGGAAAAATTCTTAAATACTTCTTCCTCAAAGTAAACTTTAAAGTATACACGTTTAAAAAAAAATTTCGAAAAGTTGTAAATACAAGTTTCGGGAAAGAATAATTTTTATAATAAATCTTTAGTAAGTACTGCCAACGTTATTATTCGTTATTTTCATGATATAGTGCGTGTCAAATGTAATTTTATTTACTTCAATATTTTTCAATGAAAAATAAATACAATTTCAGACTTTGATCTACTGAGAGTCCTAGAAACTCGCTTCGACTGACGTCTCGCAATCCCACGTCGATCTAGAAATGGCAGTTTGACACGTGATCGATAATCGCGGCCGAGTAGCCCAGATTCCAAACTCATTAGCCGTACGAAGAGAGGCGAATCCATACTCGAAACCCGTCGCGGCTTACGACTTGCACCGAATGCATCGCGCTACGAACGAACGGTGGTTATTTGTTATTTAACGCGGCTAGGTCCCTCATCAATCAACGACAACGAGCACGACGTGTCGATTCGGTGCTATTAATTTGTTTCCAGCCATTCGGAACATTACCTACCGGTAGTCCGAATATCCACGATACAAATGCATTCGTGGCAAGCGGAAAGGGGTTGCGAACGGGTTGGAACGATCGACTAGATGAATATTCCTGTTTGTAAATGAAAAGGATTTTAGAGATAGACGTTTGAGTAATATTTGAAAAGAGTAATGAGTATAAACTCAGTCAATATCAATAATTAGATTCGTGGCCGTATTACAAGCACCGAGGAGGTAAGGGATATGAAATTACGAAAAAATGTAGCTTCCATCTTGGCACTTTAAATAAGAAAAAATAAGATATAAGATATAAGATCGTAATAAGATATAAGAATTTAACAACATAATAATAATTCATTTTCTATCTTATTCATTTCATAAGAGTCGTAATAAGATATAAGAATTTAACAACATAATAATAATTCATTTTCTATCTTATTCATTTCATACTGATTTCATACTGATTTCGTTATAGTTTAGTATAAGTAATGGGTATTATGTGGATATATAACACTTTCAAATAAGGTGAAAATTGAATTGCGCATCTGGGGGTTAATTTACGACCACTGCAGAGACAGGCGTCAAACGGTTCTCATATACGGCCCTCTTGAACTGAGGGATGTACCTCAATTGGCGAACCGCCTCCACTTCTCCGTGTGTTTACAGTGCACTTCAGAAATAACAGTTCGTCAAGTATTGTGCAAGCTGTACTGACCATAACGTTTGTCATTGGTTTTAGTAACAGCGTTTTATTTCGAGAATTTTATTTTCTTGTTGACTCTCTTGTTTAAACTTACGTGAACAACATAGTAAAATATTATTCTGCTTTAGTGTTACCAATAAATCTTATCAAAATTATAAAATAAATATTACATTTTCTGTGTTTCTCTACAATGAATATCACAAATAATCCATTATCTCATAAAAAATCAGCAAATTAGAAATGTATTATATATGCATAAAACATTTATGAATTTCGTATACGATACATAAAAATTATGAGTAAAAAACTTTATACAGATTTTTTAAAAGTGTATCGTATGTTTTTTACTCAGAAATTTATTTTAATATATGCGTCTCAGTTGGCAATTTTCGCAGCAGCGTTTCTGAACGGCCCTGTATTGCGAGGGTTCATGCTTCCTACGAAGCCGCGCGAAACGAACCTCTATTTCCGGCCAACATCAGCAGAGCTAACCTCCTTCTCGGGCCGACATTATTCTGTTTTAACGGAATTACTCCAAATTGTGCGTATATATCATAGTTATGCTATTGCGGTCGGTTATATTGCGCGCTAAGCGACCTCAGGACGGCGGGGGTTGGGCGGGCGCTCACGCGTCGGCAGAGGTAGCAATTCGTATGAGGGTAGGTAGGTTAAAGTAACCTACGTGTATATTGCGGATAGTCAAACTGGTCGAAGGTAGAGGAAAATGGGAGATGAGAAAACTTACAGGGGTGACCGGCGCTTTATAACTTTCACTTTTTCTCATTCTGTGGCCGGTAATTGTTTTAATCCGGTTCCCTCGATCCTTCTTTCCTTCGCCAATCCCGACACCGCCTCTCTCGTCTCGCAGAGATGGAACAGAGGTCCCTCTTTGCGCGGGGAAGAGCGGAGGACGGGGGGGCTCGATAATTCCGAAAGGGAGGCTCGGCGAAGATATTACGTGTTATTTAAAAAAACGGATTACGGGGGATGAGTTACGGGCTGGCTCGGGTTAATTATACTTGTGAACGCGCGCGTGTATAAGGGCGGTAGAGATTGTCGGCGGCGGAAGTGCGCGCGCGAAGCGTGCGAACGAACGGAACGGGTCGCGGATGCGCGTAATTATGGTCGAGAATGGTTGGACCCGCGCGCGAGGACGGGGGAAAAGAATAATGCGCTTTCCTCGGATTTTGCCGGCGCGTTTCGTCGTTCGCCACGCCGAGTTCGAGATGAAATTTCGCGCACGACGGGCTGCTTAACACGGTGATGCCCGCATTTTCAAGAACAAGAACAGAATATCAATTTCATCTCAAAACACACATATTTCTATAAACTTTAATTAGAATATTTACATTATTATAAACACATTTTAGTATATCTTTTTTCATTATTAGAAACTAAAACTTAACAGAACGGTGTGCTGTGAAGATAATTACAAGATAATTTATAATTTCTTCGATTAAAAAATTAAGAAATAATATATATGTAATACAGGGGATTAAAAATAGATTTTTCCAATTTTTTTAATTCAAATTATTTTCTAATTTTAAAACGTTAGAAGCAGAAGAAAGAAGTTTTAAACAAAATTTTACTACTAATCTTAATTTACTACTAAAATGCTGTGCATGCGTCCGAAAATTATAAGAGTGCATAGTCAGAAGTTTCAAAGTGACGTGCGGCGCATCCGATACGATATAGCTCGGAAAAAAGTCCGGCGATATATTTTCTGCTTTTCCGTTCCGAAGCGAAGGCGGTTCAAAAACATAAATCAGAAGCTCGATTGCAGGATCGCCGGAAATCCAACAAGTGATTTTATTACGAAGACTAGTCTCTTCCTCGTGTTACCTCCGGTATCGCCTACCCTTCTTTCCTACAATATCGACTATTTCCCCGGGAATACGAAGCGGAGAATGCCGAGCTAGAAATTTTTTATGCACCTTAAGAACGTCGCGCCTTGCTGCGATATTTACGTAACGGCTCCAAGGGCGCCGACTCCCTTTCGAGACTTATTAGCTCGGTAAATAAGCCGCGCGTTCGCACTTTGTTTGTATTATTCCAACTGTAAACTCGCGAGACGTTCAGATTACTCGATGCAGCAAAGGACGAAAAATGAAAGATACTTATAATTCAAAGGGAAGTCTTGTTTGCACGATTGTAAATGGAATTTGTTCGGAAATGAAGATTGTAGACGTGACTAAAACTTCTAACTTGGATACTTTCGTGAAAATATAGAAAAATTGTCGATGAAACAGAGTAATGTACGTAATAATATTATCGCGTAAAAAGCCAAGTTATTGAAGAATAAAGGATTTAATTCGTAGATTACATTTTCGAAGATTCGTGTCAATCTTCCCTCCTTTTCACGAGAAGAAAGGTATCTAAATGCCAGATCCGTTTCAGGATCTTGTTAAATTTCCGGAAACCCCAGGACGGACGATCCAGAAGTATGCCCGGGGGTGGCTTCAAGCCCGAAAAGAAGGATGAGATACGCCTTACGGTGTAAGAAGTAGATGGCGCACTCGCAGAGACGGAAGAGGCAATAAGCCCGCCGTCAGGGACAACCACGTTCCCGCGGCGGTCCATTAATGTAACGCGAGTTAAGGAGGGTGGAGACGGACGGACGGGGGGGGGGACGGGGACGACGAGACTGAGAGGCGTTTAGCAAATTAAAAGTTAATGTAGTATACAAGCGATTCCGTCGCGAAATTAATTCATGAGGCAAGTTGCGCCACACGGTACGGTCAATCCCTCCCCGCAACCCCCCCGTCCCACCGCTCGTTTCCCGTGTCCTTTTCTCCCTTATCCTATCTCCCTTACCGGTCTTTCTGCCCCGCGATCTCGCGACCGCACGCCACGCTTGTTACAAACTTAAATTGCTCCACATCGAAAGTTAACGTGCTCATTCTTCCCGTGGGACACTGGGAACGCCAGCGCTGCGCGCCCGCAGGACTCCTCCTCTCTCCACCTCGACGCTGCGTCCTCAATTTCGCTATGAAAGCTCGGGCGAGCTTTTCTCGGACTTGGTTCGCCGTGCCGGGATATTTCGGATTTTCGTCAGAGTTCAGGCATTAGCAGTTCCCGTTTCCGCATCTTACAATTTGCGCGGCGCTGACATTAGCTGTTTACCCTGCGTTGTTAGGTGTTGTTAGGTGGAGAGTTCCTTGGGTAATCTTGTCTGTGATGTGCTTGTTGTTGGCCGTTTCTTGGATTCAGTTAGAATGAACAATTAGGCTAGACTAGGTGAAATAAGACTCTTTTATGCGCATTACAGCTAAAAAGTATGTTGTAAAAAATCATAAAGTTTTGAATTGCAAGTGCAGTTTAAACATATTGTGTATCTTAAACAACACTATTGAATTCGTAATGTCACGGTATAGGTATACATTTATTTTTAGTAATTTCTACCGGCCATGACTGCTCTTACATTGTTAGATCTATAGTGTATTAAATTTAACCTAAAACAATAGCTAAATTTGACACTATAATGTCAAATTTACCCATTGTTTCAGTATAAAATAACAATATATATAGAGTAGGAGCAGTAAAAGCGACTTAAATTAGGTCGAATTTGACATAAATTTAAAACAGTGTACCCAATATGTCGTCAATTTAACTAAAGCATTTAAATTTATAAATTAAAAAAACGGTATTAATACCTTTATACCTCAAGTTTAAGTTATTATTGTATAAGTGCATAAATGTTGATCTTGAAACTAATCTCAGAAATGGATTGATTTACCTATACGTTGACATATATGGAAATTAAAAAACCAATAAAATGTTATTTTTAACTCACAATCAGATACTTGAGTTACCATTGTTTCTTTGATATTTATCAGCGTAAATTGTAAGGTAATGGCTATTTATGTAAGATAAAAAATATTTGTATTTTGTTTGATATATACGTAAGATAATAAACGATTGATTATTAATTTTTAGAGAACTTATATTATACCGGTAAAAAAATCAAATAAGCACGTTAGGTAAACATTAAGAAAACGTGCTCTAAAAACTAAATTTGTTTGCCGATCGGATATTCATTTTTTTTTTCTATTTTTCTGCAAATCCAAACAAAATTCTTCGCCGGCAGAGTCTAGACGGACGAAATGAGGAGACGCAGGATATAAGTTAATGCAGACGGTTTCACGTTTAACAATGTTAGTGCATAAAGTTTATTTATTGGAGGAAGGATGGTCGATTATCTTCGTTGCGGTGCACCGCGGTGTGGCAATATCTGCTTCTGACAAGTTTAAATCGTAGATGCATCGTTCGTCGTGTACGTGCACGAATGCGAGTCGCGCGCACACCGTGTATATTATATGCACGATATTACAGGAAGCTTATCCGCGTACAGGGTGCTCTTGGTCAACTCAGTCGAAGTTCACAGTAGTAAGAATTAAGAGCATCGAGGTGACACACTTCGCAACATTTTAATCGCCAAATAATTCGATATTCCTAAACATTACCTGGTGTATAAATCGCTTAACACAACAATTATAGGTATATTTATTTTATAATATTTTTGATTGTATCTTTACTTAATAAAAATTATTTCCCTAGTTTAAAAGATGTTATGTCTCGCTTATTTATTTCACGTATTTATAATTTTTCTCTGTTCTCGGTATTGTACTCTTTTAATAGCAATTGTGGGACGCTTTATTTATATCCGCGTCGAGAGTCACGTACGTATACTTGCAGGTGAAAGGAAGCACAGTTGGTCAGATACACCCAGTAGAAGAGGTATATCCGGCTCACACAGCAATATCGCGGCGGATGCTGCCAGGAAGGGAAAGCCCTCTGTTGATAATTGCGCTTTGCTTTTGACGTCTGACGACTGGTTACGTTCTCTCGCGGATATGCGCGATCGCCCAGGAACCACGGATTATCAAATCGATTTCGCTGCGAGTGTATTAATTATGGCGAAAGCCTCTTCCCTCTCACTCCGACGCAGCCTTCATTGTCTTTACGCTCTGATATCGGTAATAAAAGTACTGAAATACCGGTTCGTTCATTTTTATTTAAAGAACAATTGTTAACAGTACGCGCGAATTTCCTTTTAATCCCGAGAGGATTAATCTGTCGAAAGGCAGGCATCATCGCTTTCACAAATGTGTGTTTTTAATTCTTCACGCGAATACACATCACTATATCTAATGCGTATTAATACATTTGAATAAAGCGAGCCTGTTTAATATACCGCGGCGAATGCGCTTTGATCGCGATTGACATATACACGACTATCGGTTTTATTACCAGCGTTATCTGCACTCAACTTTACGAGCTCATCGCACACAGCCTGGTCATGATAGACTCATCGACTCAGTTTATAATTCCAATAACGTCTGTGATGTTGCAGCGTGAAACACAGCGATGCGTACCGTATAAGTCTGATGGCTGATCATGCAAAGTTTAAGAGCTAATTTCCATAATTTATTTTCATCAGACGTCACAAATGAACTGTCATACTGAAATAGTATCATTGAATATCCCAAAATGTTTGACATCGATCAATATTTAATCTCGATTTAATACATACAATAAATGTGGTCTCTACTTGATGATGAATTATGAATTTAATTTTACCCAATAACACTAGTTTACAAATAACTTTTAATGCAAGGAAAGATAACAATTTTTTGTAACGAATTTTAAGGTGCCGAGTTCGAATCTGTCGTCAGAAAGAAAAATTTTATTGGATCACATTTTATGTATAAAGATACGACGGTCTAAATCGAGCAGTAAAACAATTTTAATATAATATAAATCTACGATTTACAATGTTAGTATAATATAAAATTAAAAATAAAGAAATTTTAAAAAATAATATAATATCGATATCGAATATTTCGAAACTCACAGGTCCTTCTTCAGCGATTCTTGAAGATGTTACATTCATTGAGATAAATAATCTTATGGTTTAAGCAACGTAGAATGGTAACAATTGTTTCGAAAAATTAATTCTCCTGTTTTTGTGTGAATTGTGTCTAAAGTAAGAAATTTATTGTCATCAATATAAAACAGGATAAATCATTTAGATGTAGATTGTCAAATTCTTTGTATTACGGCAGTTAATTATTTATTTGGCGATTAAAATTGAATTTCTTACTTACAATAAATTATGTGAGAACAGGAGCGAGACATATTTAATTGGTTTTCTAATTTCGATAAAACTTTATTATACAGGAAAAAAATATCTTTCCTTAGACCTCAAAAATCGAACTTGATGGCAATATTTTAATAGTATAATAGATTCAAACTTTTGCTTGGCGTCAAAAATTATATACTAGAAATAGCCTTTATATATGTAATCTTACATAAACTGATAAATTAGTGCAATACATATTTAGTAAAATAATCCATTATGGACTTAAAATTATATCATGAGATATTTCTATAAATGCCGAAAATAAGTTTTGCAAAATTAAATTAAATTTTACTTAAATATTAAATGTATAAATCTCGGAAATAGCGAGGATTGAACCAAAAGTGTGGAGACTTTATATGTGGTACTATATTTCTAGTACCAACTGGAGAAAAAGTAGAAGTGCCAAACATAAGAGGATACGTTCGTCCATAGGATCGTATAACGTTCTTTCGTGTTCGATAAGAACAGAGGCACGGTATATCAAGTCCGGGTGGCTCCTCGATAATCCCGCAGAGTGTCGTAAAGAAACGATGAGGTGAGTATCGCCCTCTCTCTCTCTCTCTCTCTCTCTGTCTCTCGACAAGTTGCGTCCCGAGTCGACTTTCCCGTGAGGAGTATGATACACGAAGAGTCGTCCGGTCGTTTATTAATAAACGTAAGGAGGGTGGAAGAAAAACTTGAAAAGAGCAACGGGTGGGTGAATCAAGATTGCGCCGGTTGGAAAGGAGGTTGACGCGCGCGACTACTTAAAGGGAAATAGGTTGTGTATACATGTCGCCCAAGAATGTCATGCTATTTTAAAATCTTTTTCTTAATATATATAAAGTATTTTAAGTTTAAATATTTATATATATAAATATATATAATATAGAAATTTTATTTCCACAAAAGAACATCTCGTAAGAGCATCTCGTGCAATGTATGTTCATTGTTTAAATTTTTTTATGTCGCTCGGTTATGTCGATATTATAGTATTTTTGCCATGAACGATCTTTTTTTAAAATATTAATTATTTTATACAATTATATTCTCTCTAACTACGAATAATTCGATTAATCAATATTTTAAATATCTTCTTGGAGATTAGGTTATATTTTATTTTATGTTTAATTAATTAATTAATTAATTAATTGAAGTCAAAGAGAACTAGAATGGTAAGCGTTGTCAGAACAGTTAATGAAGCGTCTTAAAAGTACGGCGTACTATATTAATTCCGGAAATACGAACGAAATGAAGTTCATTTATAGACTTGTGGGAACTTTGGTTCTCTCTCGCGGTTTTCATTTCAGAACGCGTACAGCGCGGTGCTTCATTTGATTGATGTCGAATCTAAATAGGAATCTCATCACTTGTATCTTCGATCTGTTATATTTCTATGGAAAAGATAATAATAAATTCTGATCACTAAAAAAGATGTACAATCAGTCTAAAATATTTTTTCGTGAATTATTACGTAAGGCATAAATTCAAAGATTCAAATGCTTAATGATTGAAAATAAATTATTTATAAGTAAAGCAGAGTGCGATGTAATCTATTATATTGAAAAGGTTAAAAAAAATCTATTAAGTAGTTATAAGAAGAATATTGAAAAGCTGAAGGACATTAACATGACTGGAAGGGGCGGATGTTCTGTTAAACAAATTAGTATTTAAAGCTCCTTTTACTTGCATTCTTCCGTGATATTAATCGCATCTTTTTTTGTAACGTGATTATTAATATACTTGCGAAGGAGGAAGTGCGTGGACGGCAACGTTCAAGTACGGTTAATCTCGATGGGAATAACAAACGGAAATTATCCGGCGGAATAATATGAACGATCGTCCGTATCTTCGAGGTACATTCAAGCTCATAGAAGGCTTTTAAAGTCGCGTCTAAACGGCATTATATAATATCGAAGAAAGTATTTAGGAAGGCTTTTACTTGAACAACTGCAGTTTAATTGCAGCGCATTTGCGCTAAAATGTTTCTAGAAATTTCATTGACAGAGACAAGCGTGAGCGCCTGATTATGTATTCACTCAATTATTTATACTGATAAAAGCCGCTGCAATAATAATGCCAACTGTATTTTATTTACACTTTTGTAAGCAAAATTATTAAAATACTAAATAATGTTCAATTATCGCTTATTTTCTATGTTGGAATCTTTTAATTTTTAAATTACAAATAACATGTATTAAATTTATTAATTAAATTTTATATCGATATATAAGTAAATATCTCAACAAAATTACCTGTTTAAAAAAGGGAAATAAAGGCGCCAAGTGCGCGTGTTCGCCTCACAAAAAACTGATATAAGTAAATATTACACTTTACCAGTTTTTCTCTTCTGTATATCTTTTCAGACTTTTATTTACATAATATATACGAATTAATTACCCCAATATGCATATCACAGTACAACAATATGTAATTATTACTGCGGTAATGAATTACCGCAATTTTACTCTTACGCAAATGGAATATTTAATGTGACAGTAATTACCGCATTTCAACTTTCACTGCTTTTTAGATAGAATTTATATCATTGATGAAGAATTTAATATAGAATTAAACATGTATCCATGATACGCAAGAATTATTAGTAAAAAGATACATGTATACGAGAATAATTAACACGCAGAAGATTTTGAAGATAATCTTTTCAATTTAAAATAAAGTATTCGTTGCACACAAATAAAACGCTTAATATAATCGTCAATTTTTTTTCAACGAAACACAGAAGAATTTGGTATATTTCGTTTCTCATCAAAAGTGACGTTATGCCACGATCTAATTTCTCTTATACTGCGTGATATGTAGATTTTATTTCTTTTCTTAAATTAACTTATTTTATCATGATTTAATATTGTGAGTGTACAAAATACATTGTTTTTTATTCTTAGATTTTACATGGCAATATATATTGATTTAAATTTAGAGTAATGTTTGAATCTGTCGCATAGTTGAGGTATAACATCCTTTAAAAATCGTCTATTTAACAACGATTTGTTTCACTTGTTTCGTGGTTTAGACGAGCACAGATAGTAATAGGTAAAACGCGAAACAATACACGTTCCTGATATCTACTCGCTCGCGTGAAAATTAATTGAACGACGCGTCATATCGCGCGTGTAACTTCAATGTGTCAAATTTCATTTGAATCTGCGAGCATGTCTAGTACAGAAAATGGTGTCAATCGCGTTGTCAAAGAGATTGATGAATAAAAATAATTCAATAAAAATCATTAGTCGAAAACATTGATACGAATAATCCAGTAAATAAAAACCTAATAAAGCTAAAAATTTTTAGAACAAATGAGGGTTAAATGCAGTTAATAAAGTAATTAAACATAAATTATAAACGTTTTGATTTCTTTTCAGGTCATCCTCATTGTGCTCGTATTATAAGTTCTTTATAATTCAATCTTTTGATTTCCAACTATATATATTGAAGCAATTCTGATCAGATAAGTCAATAGATAAAATAAAATAATTAAACTGCCATGATGAATTTTTTTTTTAAATATCATATTTACAATTACATATATATGATAAATAAATGAAATGTACATTTAGCTCTCTCGTCGTAATGCCATATTTTACATTTCGGTATTATTTAGCTCGTCATAATAAAATATTTTGCGGCCCAGAATTGCTCAGTTCTCCACACAAAGAGAAAATTCTACTGTAATAGATACAATGAAGATTCACAGTGGCAATACTTCATCTGGAATCTGGACCGGAATGCAGATCACACAGACAGAGAATACTTATTCTTCGGATATAACTCCAGAGCCAAAGGACTCAGAAGAGGGTGCGCATACCGAGGTTAATAAACGAAGCCGACGAAAAGAAGCGCCATGATGACGACGACTCGGCGAAATGTGACGGGAGGGGGGTTGGCGGTGGTGACGAAGGGGGTGGCGCGTGACGCGCGGCTCAAGGAAGCCGCTGGGTATGTATGTGCGCCGATCGTTCGCCTCTTTAACAATTCGCGGCGCGTCCGCGTTAACAGCATTACGACAACAAGCCGGAGTTGTAGAAACTTATAACGAGAAAATAATGAACCCGGTTCACCGAGTCTGCTTGGAATGCGAGCCGGGGTGCCGTTCACTTCCCCTTCTCGCGTAGACGGCGAAACCCCCTTACCACTCCCCTCCCCCCCCCCCCCCATCCTTCATTTCTATCTCACTTCAATCCCGTCGTCCTCTTCATCTCTTTTCTCCGCTGCTCTTGGCTTATGCCTTTGGCTACCCTTTTATACAGGGTGAGCTTTCGTAAGCTGATATCGTAGCGAATTTTTCAGAAGTGAATAAGTTTTTGCTGTAAGTATCAACAAAAAAGGTGATTTTGCTTTTCAATTTTTAGGGATCGGACCATAACAACGTGATTAATATGTGTTACACGAACGATAAATGTTTTGTAATCTTACTTTTGAAAAAGGACCTACATTTTTAATTATAAATCATCGTTGAGCGAACAAAACAAAATATTTCGATAACATTAAAATTCAATTGTTATATCATATATGAAAAATACAAGAGATGACCCGATATTTTGGTTTATAAATCGAATGAACATTCACGCAAAAATAATTTCTGAAACGTTTTACAAATCGTCGAAATTAATGATTATGCACAAACTACCCTGTAGGTATATTATCTGTCAGTACTCCTTTGCTCTTCTTTCACTTCAAAATTCTTTCATCAGCTATCGTCTAAGTTGCTTTTTTTCTCTCTCATCCCAGTTATATTCTCGTTTTACTCTCCTTTCCACTCTTTGCGCACTGCTAATTTTTCTCTCCGTCACACCCTCGATCTCCTCCCTTACAACCTTCGGTTGTTGCTTTCTTGAATGTTTCTCTATACCTTCGCGGCATATTTCTCTCTGTCCGTCCAGCGAGCTGACATGCTTTTCGGCCACACAAATTACTGTTTCTAGAGCTACTTTGCGATGCGCGACATCCAGTTGCAGCTGCGCGCAGCTGCCGGGCAGTTGTAATCTTCGGCCGAGTCGAACAACGCGCTTCGGTACTCGGCAAATGTTACTACGGTTTTTTGTACCCCCGCCGTCTCACTCCTCTTTCACCTCACTATTGTTTTCCACTATAGTGGTGTTTCGCACGTTTGCGCTTTTCGCGTACATGGTTATCTGGAATGCACCTCGTGTCCTGAAGCGCTGCGAACCACCCGTTTGTCGTGATATTTTTGTTCACGCTGGAAAGTTGGACAATTCCATGCGTTATGCTCTTTGAAGTCTTTGTTTTTATCAACTCTTTTCGTATTGTAATCTTTTATCTCCGACTGTGAAGTTTTACCTTTCAATAGTTTCACTATACGAAAGACAAAGATTCTCGTAAAATGGATATTGAAATCCGTAAATTTATAGAACCTTTGTAAAATTCTGATAAAATGTAATTAAGAACTAGTCAATAGTTTATTAAAGATTCTATTGCATGATACATTAAATGTCCACAATCGAAAACTAGTTTCCAATTTTAATAAAACCATACTAGTTAATTTATTATTAAATAATAAAAGAATTAGAGAGCAATATGTTGTAGAAAAAATTTTTAACTGACGCAAATTGGAGAGATATATCCGTTTTGAACAAATCTTTGAAAATTAATTTTCTTTTTTCGGGGTTAAACAGACAAATGCATCCTTTGAACTCACGGCATCCATTTCATTTAAAAAGAATTTTTTTCAGAAATTAACTATACCCTCTTAACTGTGTCGTCAGAATTCTTTCGGTGATGGTGGCGTACCAGAATGCGATCCAAAGTCACCGAAAAGTCTCTCGTGTTCCGTATGGTTCCAGAAAGTTTGTCCGGGCCAGCCAGCCAGCCAGCCAGCCAACCGGTAAAGGACGAGGTATCTTCACATCCGGAAGTTCGCTCGAAGTATCCTTCGCGCGCGATCCAGCTCCGGCGTTCGTTTCCATCCCCCCAGCCCTTCCTCCATCACGTCTCTGCGTGCTTTGATCTTCCATGAAAGTTCCGCAAGATGCGCGGACGACGCGCGTATACCCGGGTGACTAAGTCGATGAGATACTTAACTTTTACCGCGCTGCCGAGCAGAGAGAGGTGAGAAAAGCAATTTTACGTCACCGTAGTGACGTCCTGCAAATTGCGGCGATTTATTCCGCGACGAGAAAGGAGCATCTCACCGCTGTCGGAGGAGCGTGGAATTTTCGTTGCGTTTTATACGTCAATGTCTATACTATTAATCAATTAACATTAATTGCTTTTTTTCACGATACCTATAATGTTGCCATCGTTGCGCGATTACGTTTTATTTTAATCAAAGAAGAATATATGAAAAATCGTAGAGAGGGAAAGAGAGAGAGAGAGAGAGAGAGAATTTTATGTGATTTATTTCCGAGAAACAAAGATATAAAAAAGATATATTAAATAATTATTTTTACACACAGATCCCCTTTATTTTAGTCTTTTATACAAACACTGCGATATTTATTTATTGGACTTATTTTCTCATTGATCAGCATGTTGGGCGAGGTAGCCGGATAAATTCAGTGAGACGCGATTATAAAAGGCTCGGCATTCCTTTCGTATCGTACATTACTTTCCGCAGTCGGCATTATTCTTTATAATTGCGCGCGGAGCAATTTATCGCGTTTAAATAACATTACCTTAATAGCCGCGCGCGAGGCGAGCTTTGTTGCGGACATTAAAGTAGCTCGCGGGCGCGAAATGCGTTTCGCATTTAGTTCTCGGCGGCAGACGACAATGATCGATAAAAGCCGCGCGGCGCGAAACATATTCATCCCGGTTCGCTCTCGTATATTTTCATACGTCGCGAGTGCGATCCCACACGGAGAAGACATTAGCGCCGCTGATGTCTCGCAAGCGCTCCTCTCTCGATCGCTCAATCCCCTCTTGACACTCTCCCGCGCGTTCTCAGTCTGCCTCTCTCTCTTATCAAATACGCGGGAATGTATTGCCATTCCTTCCGTGTTTTCAATTTTCTTTTTTACCATCTCGAAGTCGACTTCTACCTAACGAAATTCTCTCCTATACGCGAAAGACGGCTCCGGTACGTCCTAGAACAGCCTGTATAATCTCGGTTATTTTATGCATATACTTCTTAGAAGTATGCGTCCTGCATATTTGTATGAGGAAGCACGAAGGAAATTATATATCGAGCACAAATTGCCATACACGACGTTAGAACGCCTTCGGATAGCTTCATAATTCCATCCCCCATAGGACGGGAAATTCTTTAGATGCTCTTTTATCACTGTCCCCCAGCACACATTCCGAAATAATCTTCCTTTTAATAATATATCGCCGCGACGACGTGCGGCTGTATGTGCGCAATCCTTTACTTTTGTAGTCAGATTGCGGTACACATGTTATATACACGATCGCAGATTATTTCACTTCCCAAAACCTAAATTTTTAACCATGACCAAAAAATAGTTGTCGTATTCAAACTACTTTAAATTCCCGTTGTGTTCGAAATCTTTTGAATTTACGCATTGCTGAATCTCTCCTGTCGGCAGTATTGTAACCGTTTGCAACTACCTGTTTTAGATGCTCGCGGCAGATTCATCCGGAAAGCGCAGAATAAATGACTCTTTCTCCCTTCCTCGATCTTCCGCTCGTTCGCCCTCTCCTTTTCTTTCTCTATCTATTTCTCTCAGCGGAATATTTGAATTTCGTAGATTCCATGTTACCGACGCACGACGCTGTTCTACAGAGGAAAGGAAAGCGGACGCACGTCGAACCGGGGGACAGTATTTGTATTGGACGCGCGAGCGAATCGAGCCGAGGAATTTCTTCGAGGAATCTTCAGGGGCCCGGACGTGGGGCGCGAAGACACAGAAGACTGATGCCCCCGTGCTGTCGCCGCCTCTCCCGTCGCTCTCGTCTCGTGTCCTAGCCGATGGGATGCCAATAGGAGTGCGAGAGGAAGGCGACGGGAGGAGAGACGTGGCCGTAGCCGGGAGCCCAGGGTGGGTTGCAAGATGCCGAAGGAAGTAAGGAGGATGCTGTAGGTATCCGGAATGGATTACGGAATCAGATGGGATAGCGGTCCGGAAAGCCCTCTCTCTCTATCCGGGCACGACACCTCATCATTCCACCACGTTCGCCGATGCGACAAAGGGAGACGGAGAGAGCGGAGAGAGGGTGGTACGGTATCCTTCGACACACACCGCGCGTCGATCCTCCCCCGAGGCGTGCACGGTGATTTAAGTCAGTGTTTACGCTTTCGTGTTTTCCGCGTCTCTACCAGCACACAACATCCCAGCTGCTTGGCCCTCTGGTCTTGCAGAGGTCTCGCCTCGGAATCCCTATTCCTGGCACCGTTGATTCTGCAACGCTGTATCACCCGAATCCGGGACATGCTCGATAAAGCTCCTGGCCGCCTTGTGTTCGCATTCCGCAGGAGAGAGAAACGGGAAATATTTAACATTATCGATAGTCTATAAATAATAACTTATAGAGAAAATAATGTGTGAGCTAATCAAGATACGAGCCTTCCTCATATATTAAATGTAAATATAATACAAAAACCCCGGTCGATCAGCGTTTATATGAGAACATTAATTTCTCGGGGCAATTCTTTAAAATAGTATGTTACACTGTGTGTGTTAAATCTATAGTGTCAAATTTAACTTAACGTAAGATACGACTGCTCTTACTAAATATATCGTACTTTATATACTAAAACGATAATTAAATTTGACACTATGTAGTGTTAAATATAATCACAGTTTTATGATTATAACGATATATTTAATAGGAGCAGTGACGATTCATATTAAATAGTTAAATTTGACACTATAGGTTTGACAGTGTAATTGTTAGTTATTTTATTCCGCGTTTCATCTCCAGCAGCAAGTTTGTGCAACTTTTGTGCGATCGGAAAGCGCATCAGATCGTAAAATATCAACTTTATTAATTTAATTTTAATGTGTTGCAGCAATTGACAAATGTTAATTCAACACATTATTATTTGAAGTATGTTTGTGAGAAAGTGACAAAAATGACCTAATTCAAGACTTTTGCTGTATAAAAATACCGCGATAATAAATTGAATAAAATCTGTTAAAGATTTGTGTTATGTTATTGTACTTTATTTTTCCAACCTATTTTCTCTTTAAATTACTCAAACAGCTATTACAATTCGCATAGTAAATTGTGATTTCTGTTATAATATTAAAATAATATTTTATTTTTTAATAAGGATCTTTTATTAGATAAGTTCAATAAAAAATAAAAAATAAAAAAAATATATTCTATGGTTTCTAAATTCCAATTTGCGATATACCTAAGTAGAAATCGATACATGCAAGATCTTCGCGTGTGGGAGAAAAAATTGCGATGGTATAATTTCTCGTAAATAATTTTTTTATAAAGTTTACGATAATAGAAGCTGATAGAACGCTTGCCGCATCGTTTTTAATTATTCCAAAAATACTCATTTCACGCTTAACTAACTAAGTGGCGCAGCATCACCGAGAAAAAAAAAGTGTAAAAGGCACTCTCGTCCTTTCTCCTTGGTTCCTTCGTGTGTCGAATATATGTACCGATTCTTGGTGGCGTCACGTCGCGCCATCTCAGAAACTTTCCAAGTTTTAATCCAACTTGCAACATACCCGGGGCGTCGATAGGGGAAAAGGAAGAATTCACGTGACGGGAAGACTCACTATGGAGAGGATGCATTTTATTATTAGTCCTAAGTCAAGTCCTGCTTGCCGAAGCAAATTTAAGCACATTTAATTGAATCACATACAGCTTCGTTTAATTGTGAGAAGATTGACAGTCATTTTGGTCATTGATTTAATTAAATTATATCCCTATTGATATTCGTATGATGATAATTTAATTATTCTAATTCCTTCATGTTTATTAAACATCGAAAACTGGCCTCATAAAACATAAAAACAATATCCTATTTATTGCTATCTGAAATTTTTTTAAATATAAATGAAAGAAAAAAGCGCAACTAATAAAAGTGTAAACTAATAAAAAATGTAAGAGAGAGAGAAAACATTAAAAAATATTAATCATAAATTTAATCACGGCGTAATTTCTCAATCATTTTTGACAAACGTAATTTGATTACTTTTATTACGTCTGTCAAGCATCGATTGAGAAGTTCCGCTGACATAATAAAACATATACTAAAAATAATTTAAGTAAATACCTATTAAATTTAAAAATACATCATGAGAGGGAATATAGAACAAAAATCATAATTTAGATTAATAAGAAGCTTAAAGTTCGGGTGACAAACAATGAATGTAGTGCGGCAAAAAAGGAAAAGTTAAAGAGGAGCAGCTATTCGTTCGAGATACAAAGAACGTCCTCTAAATACCGGGGCGCGATCGGCTATCCACGAGTTTTGTATAAACGCCACATAATAAAATTATCACGCCGTTAATACTTGGCGCGGCCGGTGGTTAAGGTTAATTTAATGATTTTCGTTATTGGCTCCGGCGCCGTAAAGCTATCCTCGCACATCTGTTGCCGGCATCGATTTTAATATCGTTCCGCGCGCCGCCGTGCGCCGGCACGCTGCCCGACTCGATCGTACTTTTGCCGACTCGGTTTCAAGCCGCTCTAACCGCGTGAGATCGAATTTTTCGCGACGACTGTATCGTGCTCTCTCTCTCTCTCTCTCTCTCTCTCTCGGTACAAAACTCCCATCCCAATTGTATTCCTCTCCGTGCACACACATTATAAAACGTATATTTCATTATATTTTACCAAGAGATTATTATATTCATTTAGAATAACTTCATTTAAAGAAGATTATTATAATCTGTGTTGTAACCTAATTCGATTGTGGATAAGTAAAAAGTGCTCAAGTCTAATAACAGTATAATACTCGTTTTAATAGTATTATACGAATATAATTTTTATATTACGAGAATATTTACATTTATTTAGTCGTTGTTCAGGTACTAATTGTAAGTATATTAAAAATTAAAGCAAAGTTAAAATCCATCCACTTTTGCGAACATACCTTTAACTTGTCACCGAGTTCAAAATAATGTATAATATTATCTAATAATTTACTGAATACAATATTGTTTAAAAAAAAACACGATTTTCTGAGTAAAATCACCGATATTCACGTATAGAGACAAGGCAAAATAGCCAAAGTCAGTCTATTCACGAGTCCGGAAGTAATCATCCTCGGTAGTTCTCTAGATGATGGGATGCTCCGCTTGTTAGATACTATCCTTCGCGAGTTTCAAGAAACGGCGCGAGGCCTTCGGCTTGAGTTACTGAGATTGCCGAAGTTCGACCCTTCTTCGTCGTCGCGCACTTCGCTCGACTTCGTCGTCGCCGGCCGTTTCTCGCACCCTCAAATTCGACTTTTCAATTTGATATTCGCGAATCGCGCCGATTCCCTCGTTTCCATCCCCAACCCCGGTTGGCGGGCTTTCTCCCAAGGTAGTGCCTAAATCACCCCCGGACGTGAAGCTGATCCCCGAGTTACGTACAAAGGCGTGGGTGTTATATCAAAGTCGGAATTGACGACTATGGCGCGGAGGGGGATACTTGCGCGTTAGAACGTGCATGGCAAAGGATTCTAACGTGTCCTCTTTCGTAGCGGGAATGACGAAAAGAAAAGAAGCGGGGGGGGTAGTGAGGTGCGAGAAAGGAAAAGGACGTTCAACGTGAGCGAAATGTCCTTAGGGGATCGAGGATCTTCCTAGAATGTCTTCGGCACCGTTTTCCCACCTCGACCCCCCGTGCTTTTTATGGGCTCAACTTTTTGAAGGATGTGCAAACGACGAAATTGAACGCGCAGTTAGACGTTAAAGGACGTCTCCCGCTGAATATATGTAGGTGGGCGTGCGCACGATTTTTCTTGCACGTTGTTTCGCCCGAGCGTGAGATCCGGAACGGAACGTCGCGTTGAATGTGGAATGATCTCGCGTCGCGGTTATTTATGCTGCCGTGCGCGACAAGTATTTGTCAAATAATGTATTAATTATCTAAGAATTTATAGATTGAAGCTTTTGCATCCCTGAGACGGGATGAACGTGATGAATTCAACGTTCGACGCGCATTCGTTTTGATAAAAAATATTTCACATTGATTTATATTTATTTTATAAAATATAGTTTCAGTAAGATTTAACACGCGCGAGATATTTCATAATAAAACTCACCGCCAGGGAGGTATTAAGGCGAGGCAAGAGCTCGATCAGATCCGTTTCACGTTGACGATAACTTTTCCGTAAAGGATTAATGATGCGTTGTGAGCGCTTGTGTCGAGATAACATGCTTGTTTGTAGACTACGCGCTATAAATTTGCGGGCTGGCAGTCAGATAAATGATACTATACCCAAGGCGACTAGAAGGACCCCTGTGGGGGAATCTTCATCGCGCTGCGAAACTTCTACGATGCGGTGCCTGAGTCGCTCTCGCCGCTCTCCTATCAACATCGATTTTTAACAAAAAGCAACGGATATATATCCGCCCGCGAAATTACAATTTAAATTGGAAACGGACGTCGCGAAACCTGCTCGTATAAGTTAATATTCGTGGGAATTGAATGACGAAGCGGGATCACACAAAAATCTGTGCTATTGATTAAACATTGTCTGGCAATTAAAATGAATAAGAGATTATACGAAAGAGGGAAGAAATGAAAAGGATATCGGGAACAAGATTAGGAAAAATCGTAAAAAAAAAGCTTGTATCGTTCTTCGATATATATATGTGTATATATATATATATAGAAGAAACGCAGAGATATTTTCTAAGAAGTTAAATTATAGAGCCGCTCAAATGACTCTCCGCCTTATTTTCATGACATCGAAGTTAAGTTCCTGCAGCGTTTCATAATAACGATAAAAGTCATAGAAGCTAATGTCTGGGGAGAAAGGTCGCCGTGCTTTGTTCAGGTTGAGACAATGGCTTACCATGCTGACATTTCTCGGGCGAATCGCCGCGCGCCTAACATTTATTATAACGACCGACGTCCGACGTCGTGACTAAAGTTTGCACTTTTATTAAGCCGCTGTCTTTCACAAGGAAACTCTAATTAGCTTCTTTGCGTTGCGCATTTCTCAGACGTTTATCCTGAACATGTAGACAGCATCACTGCTTCATAAAATTTGCAAAAGTCGCAAATAGCCGATACATCGTAGGAAAAATATCCGCGAGTAATATATTTACGAATCACTTGCTAGTTCAGTGTTGATACTGCATAGATGGATGAAAATATTCTCATAATACCGTATCGTTAACATTATAATTGCGTTTAGCTACATTAATTTAGACGAACGGTTTACTTCCTGTTTTATACATGGAATATAATATTATATAATAAAATCATACTATTTAATATTAATTCATCCAAATTTACCACGATATTTCCTATAATACACGCAAAAAATATAATTATAATATATACCTTATTTATACCAGGCACTAAAAAGGTATTGTTCTATAATGTAAGAGGTTCCAGGTATTTCCATCGTCGCATTTCTGAAAAAATCGATTTGTACAAGCATATAACGTAGCGCCGGTTGGAAACGCGGACGAGAGGCTGCGAGACATTTTTCTGCACAAGTCGGAGCGCGAAGCCCATTATCGAGCAACGTGAGACGTCGAGAACAACGCGGGCGGACCCACCGCGGAACGATGACGCTCCGCGAGTCGAAGACGGCTGCCGCCACCTCGGTTCTCTCTCTCGGTCGGGCCGGTGCGGTGGAGAGTTCGGAAAGCGCAGCGTGTGCCGCATCCCTCACTTGGCAGCCAATATTGGTCCACACGTACATTCATGGGCGCGGTACGCACACTCGGGCGTCGACCCGCTCACTAGGACCATCATCGACGTGCAACGACGACGTGTCGCAGCAGCTCCGCCGAAATACCGTATCGTCGCGCCGACTGCTGCGGAAATAAGTGATGTTCGCGCGTTTACATACATCGCATTTTGTCAGTTTATGTGTCAATGGTATGTAATGATTTTATCAATGAACGAATTTCTCTCGAGATCGCGTTTTACGATACCTTGTATCGAAATTTTGTGAAGCGCGTCAAAATGATTTTAGATTTAACTTTAATTTTATTACAGATTAATCTCCTCCGGTTTGTCGCCCCTTCAATTTATTTTCTCGCGTTTTGCATAAAATGGTAGATGCGCATCAGGATTTCATATCAATCTGCTGTCGCCGGCGCGTGTTGATCAGTGTGAGAGACACACTCGCGATCTGAGAATGTCGTCGTTATACTCGTTATCCCAATACACGATTTGGAAATGCGGCGCGTACGCTTTATATTGTTTTGACATGTTTCACAGGAATGTGTACTGGGATGCGCCATCGCAATGGAAATTGGGTTCAGCCAGGCCAGACGAGCTGGTGGGTTGAGAGCGAAAAAGGGCCGTTGCGACGATAATTGTGTCTTTAACGGCGCCAGTTACGCGCCCACCTCGCGTATATACGTGACTCCCGAAAATGAGCTGAGTTGGTTTTACAAAGCTGCACATAAAAGCGTATTTTGCTGAATTATTTTTCGTTCATTAACTCAATCAAAAATAATTGGTACATCGCGCATTTCTCCGATACGAATTTATATTTCTGCTACTTTTGCATTAGCTTATCATTTTTAACCAAAAAGTCATGGAATAATACTTTTTAATTGCGTTTGCAAGCTATTGTTTCAGCTAATTCGTGTTTACTGGTTTCACTAATTTTAATATGATTATGCATTCAGTATACAAATGTAAAGTATTTAATTTCGTTTAATTGATCCTGTTATAATAAAAAAGCTTTATAAATTAAATTTTTAAGCTGTTGTATTGTACACGTTACAATAAAAATAAGCTTACGTTCTACAATTAAGTATGTTTATTTTATGTAGTACCCAATTAATTTCGAGTGAATAATTCAACGAGATCTCGAGTTACATGTAACACATATTTATTAATGCTTGTAAACACATTTCAAAGGAATGAAATTAATATGTCATTAACAAATCAAGAATAGATTTTGCCTTTAATTTTATATTTCAATGAGAAGTTCAAAGCGCGAGAAATGTTTTTTAAAAAAGAACAATTACCGTACATCTAGAAAAAACAATAACTAAACTAACAATAATAAACTCTCGTAATTTTATAATAAACAATAAATTATATAGTTTCTATTCTCTATTCCTTCCTATTCGGAAGATAATCACGGGATGTTTCCTTCAACAAAGACTAACTCAACTTCATATAAAGAAAGGTTTAAGTAGTTAGTCGTAAATTTTGCCTGATAATCGTTTATAATCGTTGATTGTTCATAAAGAATCACGAATCGAAAAATACATACGGAAGGCTCGCATTAACGCGCAAATGATAACACGACAAACTTAAGTACCTAACGGAGTTCTGCAAAGTGCAAAACAAATATCTTGTCCTAATTGATTTAATAAAAAATATTTAACGTTTTGTAAAATAACTTCAATATTTTCTTACATTAAAAATCAATTTTGATGTATGAGCTGTCAAACATAACGTTTAATCGATAAAAATTATTTTTATTTCATCAAGAAAGTCTCACATTTACGTTTAAAATTTCGACGGTTGAACGTGTTTCTTTTTTAACAAAATATAGTAAAGATTTATATGATAATTAAACAAACATTTCACATTGCTGTCTGATCGATCGCGCGTCTGTTACTGCGTCTTATTATTCGCGCAATCTTATTTGCACCTTTGCGTTTATGAGAAATGATGGAGAATCGTGGGAGCGTTGACGGCCGACGTAAGATAATTTCGTTTAATAATCCTCACAAGCGAGATTGGAAGCGCGCTTCGAACGCAATTAATGGAACGTTTCGGTCGCAATACGCTTCGGGGGATAGGCGTAACGTATGCATGACATTCATCGTCGCCGCTTGACATCCCTTTATCGTGGATGCACCTGTACACGCCGAGCCGAAAATTGCTCGTGCAAGACTCGATAAAGCTTAATTGCCGCGCTTTTCCATGCTTACGCCTGGTGGAATCAATTTTTAAGAACGACGGAATTTTTAATTAATATAACATCTTTTGACCTTCATTTTTTTAATTCCTCAATTATGTATAATGTTTAATTTATTATTAAATTGGAACTCTCACTGAGAGAAGGGCTGAGATATATAGTTTTCTTACGACACTGTATATATAGCTCTAATAAAAGAATTAGAAAATAGGAAGAGATATTTAAAAAATAGAAGAATAAAAAAGTCAAAAGTAGAAAAGTCAAATAGTTAAAAATAGGGGGGAAAAATAAGAGAGTTTACAAAATTATAGAACTAACAAATTTTAAACATTTTTTGTTTCTTTAAATGATTTCGTTTCTGTTTTAAAAAGTATAAATTATATCTTGTGGCATAAATGATCAATGTGATGTCCCATTTAGCAGCCTACTCTTTCATTTCAGGTTGATTGGCGATGACGTTTATACGTGCTCATTTGATGATATTTCACCGAATATCAAGTATGTATCGAATCTGTCACGACGATAGTGTTGCGCTTCGCAACAACTGTAAGTCCTTTGTTAAATTCGAGTACTTCACAATCGAATGGTAATATCATACAATGGCTAAACTTCGTCAACTTGAATTGATATCAAGATTTTAACCAAAATAAAGTGAAGCGTAAATCATGGCTTAATGTAATTTTAGAGTTTCGTTAAAAATCATTCGTATAATTGCAAAAAATAAATAATTGTCGAGCAATGTTCGATAAAAATGAACATTAATACATTATTTGTATTAATAAATATAATTTAAGTCTAACATTCGTAGATTCATAACTATTCAGGTATAATCGTCTGTGTGTCTTTACGTTTTGAAATTATTATATAAAATTTCGTGTCAAAAAGTCTTTTGCAAAGCCTTGAACTAACCAAATATCCCTTCCTCTGCGAACTTCCCAAGAGTTGTGGCGCGTCTTGTTATTTGCGTAGCCGCATTTACATTCCGCAACCGTAAAGGAGAACCGAGGGAAGTGTGAGTTAAACAACTTCCCGAGATCTGTTGGACTGCGGTGGATTACCAAACTCATCAGGTTTGTCTATTTCGCCAAAATCTATTAATCTCATGTTCGAAACAATTTTATTACTCTTTCGTGCAGCGCACGACTGGACAATGACAGATATTTTTTAAGACTCTATCGACTTCCTTATCAAAACAGCTGGACAGTGGTTCTCTTGACGAGAATCAGGCATACCTAATAGTTCAGGAAAATCGTATCAGATACATATCTGACAAAGACTTTCTGGTACGGGTCCTCTAACTCACAATACACACTATATTACATCCTCCCCGTTTTTCTGCCTGTCTTCTTACCCTCCTACCGAATGTCCTCCGTAATCGAAATGCATATATACATGAGGTTGAGTGCTGTTGATGTGAGACTTAAGCGTGCACTAGTTGATGAAAAAAGGAATGGCTCGTGAATCGACGTAAGAATAAAAAGAAGAGTAGAAAAGTGTACGATGGTTGGAAGGAGAGAGAGTAAAATAGTACGGTATAAAGCTAATAATTTAACGGCTTCACTGAAATGTAGAAATATCGTAGCAAGTATGTTAACTTAAATGACGTATGTTACAATTTCTTTTTACGCTGTGAAAGAAAAAAAAATTTTGTAAATTAACTGACAGAATGTATCAAATGTCGCATATTGTTACGAATTCCTCGACAATTTTTATATCAATTTTATGTCATAAAAATTTTTATTAAATACAAGCTAACATACATTATAACGACAATTTTAAATTCTTAGTATTAAAGACTGTAGCACTAATTTTATTGGGTTAAAGTTTATCACAATATAATCTGCTTGGACTTAAAATAATTTTAATTAAAAGTAAAGTTGAATATTGTATGTTTTCAATATGTCTCTCTTATAGTTTACAATACATAATATTAAGTGACAACTTGTTTTTAATGTTTTCTTTTACTTTCGACTGCTGTTAACCAAAAGTTGGCACGACAAAAGAAGAGAACAATTTTTTAAATATGGTTTAAGCAAATAAATGACCAATCTCCTCTATATTGAGACGTATATGTATGCGAGAATGAGAAATTCGGAGAGGAGCGACAAATGCTAGTGAAAAGGTCGCGAAGGTCCAAAAGGATGGAAACGAGCAATGCGCACTTCCGGGGATTTCTAGGAAGGCAGGACGAGGAGAGATGATGCAAGAGGGAGGAGGCGATATGTCATGCAACTCGACGTGTGTTCGGCGGGACGAACAAATTTCCATTAGCCGGTTCAACTTTCCACGGTGACCTGGGAAAACCGGGTGACCACTGCCAATCAGCACGACCCTGTTTTCAAACCGCGCAACAGGAAAAAAAATGTCAGCAGGCCGCCTTTAACGCATCTGCCGTCGCTCTCTGCGGATGTTCTCGGCGGTTTATCTGAACGTTATTACGAATTGTTATGGATGAGTTTGCGTTTTGCCTGCGGCTGCAAATAATCTGAGTTCGGATAATTCGTGAGATGCCTCGCGATGACATTAAACAGACATTTCGTGAAGAAGATTCTAAATTAATTATAACATATTCCTCAATTAATCGATCTGAGTGAACATTTTTATTAATATACTTTAAAACTTTGTTACCAAAATCATTTAATTTTTATATTAATTAAATATTAGCGGAATATAAGAATATAACTCAAGTGGTATACAATCTTGAATTTTTATACAATAAAACCTAAGTATATATCTTTGTATTTCTATTGAAAGACCTCTTCCTATTCCGATTTTTTCAAATGGATCTTATTCTTTTTATATGAAAGTTTTATATCGCAATTTATTCAAAAAAAAAAAATTTATTCAAAAAATAAAATAATAGCTGGGCAACACTCGGTGGGAATCTGACTCCAGTATATACATATACAGTGCGTTGTCGATTCTATCCAATTCTGTCAAGTCAGGCTGAAAAAAATTGGCAACTAATTGCACGTCACACAATGATGTTCACACGAAGACGAGCAGTATCATAGCACTAAGTTTTTAGCGACCTCCCCCCTTCCTTTAAATACTTACTCTTCTTAAAACTTCATTTATTAGCTGCGTTCAGCAGAGAAAGCAGCTTTACAACTATTGTAAAATTCTTAAATATTATTGGTTCTTGCTTTTGATTGCTTATAGATCTAAATACATAAACCAATCATATTGAAGAATTTTACAACATTTGCAAAACTGCTATATTTTTATCTTGAATATTATTTCTTCTATCGGTTTTACAATCTCTACCCTGAGTATATCAATTTTTTTATTTATTATTTGCCAATCTTAGCAGAATATCGCCAATATATCGCCAATTTTAGCAGATATAATGATGTAGGATTTAGAAGAAACCGTTTTGAGCACATATTTAAATTTATCCACTTATTAGATATATATGTATGTATATGATACTATATTTTGCTTTTGATTTCCAAAGATGAATTGAACGAGATTCTCACAAAATTTAATAATTGTCATAAATGTTTAAAATTTACTGCGAAAATAGAGGAAAATTATTGTATAAATTTTTTGGACATTTCCTTGTCCTAAAAAAATTTTTGTGGACACTATTTTTATCATATTATTCATCTAAATCGTCATAAAAAAGGAACCATTTATAGTTAAAAAGATCGTTCTATTTTATTATCACATCCATCTTTTTACAGTAGAAACATAGAATTATGTATCGACATATTAATATATAATGATTATCTTCTAGATTATATTTTCAATGTTATGAATAATAAACTAAAAAAATCTATTTGTGAATAAAACAAGAATTTTAAAAGAAAAAGAAGACGAAAATAAAACATCAACTATAATTAAAAAAGATTTTATGGTGGTTCCATGTTAGACATCTCAGAAATAGCTACATTCTTTATTAATAGATCCGCAACATCAATAAGGTTCCGCACTTTGAACAAACTTAAGAAATTCATTAAAGTCCAAAAAGACAGAACGAATTTAGTCTCTAACGGTCATGTAATCTACAAGATCAACGGTAAGAATTGTGATGTTTCATAGGACAAGCAAACAAAAAGACAATTGTATAATAATTTGGTGCATAATTATAACAAAAGATTAATTTCGGAGATAATTCGCATTATTATTTCACACTATGACTGCAAATTTGAAAAAATAACTGTAAATTTACTGTTTTGATTTACATTGCGTTATATAATCTTTTACTAAATTAATATAAAACTTTCAGATTTATTTTACATCTTTGATTACTTCATAAGGACTTAACGTGATTCTCGCCAGTAAACGAAAATTATAAAAACAAATGAAAAGTTATTTAATGCAAGTGAATAGCTGTTAATCTTTAAAAGTTTACGAATTTCCGACATTTTATTGCGGATTTAGGATCTTTTACAGCAATCTCTAGAATTTTGAATCAATTATATCGTACTGTATCTGTATTTTTCCTGCAGCGCAAAATCTGCGAACAAACCTATTTTTTAGACTACGATCCGCAAGGTGGCAAGCAAGGAAATCAGCAATAAAACATATTCCGTCCCGCGGGCTTTAGAAACTGGCGCGATTCAATTCCGAGACGTGTGTGCTTACGGTAAAATTGGTTTACGCCGCGGAGGATAAAACCCGCGTATGTTTTGTCTGTGAGCTTAACCGCCATTTTAGCCATCTCTAAAATCATTGTTTTTCATCGGTTTCTGACGGAAGCGAATTTTCTGCTCTTCCCTCTCTCTCTCTCTCTCTCTCTCTCTCTCTCTCTCTCTCTCTCTGTCACTTCTTTTCTTTCTTTCGCATTATTTCTGTTGTTTTATAATATATTGAATTACACGTCCTTAAATTTCACGCTAAGATTATTATTATTACTATGAATATTATTCATAATGCAACATTAGTAAAGATGCAGCTAATAATACGTTCAAATTGCTTATTGATTATTTAGATCATAAAATTACTGAAATAAGATTACTTTTTGTTCATAGGAAATTATTTTCTCGCAACACTAGTCCGCTGCATTCCACCGCAACTTAATTCGGTATTTTCTACTTTAAGCTCCGCACCTTTTAGCTGCTGTTCCGCTAAAACTTGTTTTGCGGACATTCCGACCATCAGAGTGTTCCACTTTGCTCGTTCTGCATAGCAGCAGTAAGCAACGACCGCTCGGGCAAACCACTCATCGATTGCTTTTCACTACCTAAGCTTAACAAGCCGACAACCACAATATGGACTAATGATACTAATACCGTAGAAATACTCACGGTATACTGGCTCCGCGAGCCCAATTGTTGACTCACCTCTTGCAAATGTATTTATATCGCCCGCTTAAACAATATCCACTACGCCGCAAAATGTAGCGGTTGAACAAACTTTCCCGGATGAGTGATGTTACTAAGGCATTATATCCATGAATGTTTGTTAATTATTCAGGAGACGAGAACCGAGATCGAACAACCAATAATAAATGATTTACATGCTTGCGTGTAATTTTAATATGTAACTATTAAATAATTAGAGATTATAATACGTATTAAAGTCTATATACCTACTTATAAAAAATATAAAAAAGCATAACACAAGAATATTTAAGGATTAAAAATACTATATTATAAAAATATAATAATTTGCATATGAATATTATTAAGCGTTTTAAGATCCAATCGAAAATAAGATTATTTCTCTTAAATAATATATATATATGTATATATTTATTACATAAAATATATATTTATATATGTGTGTATACATATATATTAATTCTTATCAATCCAATTTCTACTTATAATTCTGTATTAATAAACTACATATACATATAAAGTATCCTGTTTAAAACTAAAAATAAAAATTGTTTTATTTATTCTCTATTTTCTTATTTTCAATTTTATACTCTCTCTTCTTCAGAAATTATTAAAATTTTAGAATTAATAGGGTAAATTAATAGAATTTACGTTGCCTCTTTATATATACCATAAATATTTGTCATAATCTGTTCGTATAAAAAAAAGATTAATAGTCGGTATTTTTTTTCCATTCAGTTTTTCGCTATAACAATAATCGAGAGAAAGCCTCATATATGCAAGACACCCTTACGGCTTCCGTGAACACCTTCTGGTTCGTCTCGAAACCGAGCGGCGCGATTCAATTGTGGTACGGGCGAAATTGTTCCGCCACTGTTACGCAACAACGAGAAACATGCATATCACATGCGTATGCAGAAACGATTTATCTGTCGCGGCTTAGTCGTTATTTCAGCACCGTCGCCGCCGCACAAAATTACATTAACATAAACACGACCGCGACCGTATGCATCAAAAAGTATACCACGCACTACGCCTGGAGGGCTGCTGGCCTCGCCAATCAATATCCGCTTGAATTTTCAACGACGACATTCGGACGATATTCACTGAAAATTTTCTGGTAAGCGTAAATACTGCATTAAAGCTCTCGCCATATACATATTTCGTAATCATTATCACTGTGAGAACATCGACAAGTTTGTATGAAAAAAGCCAATTGTTGGTTTCTATTTTTCAAATAAATCTGGTCAATTACAACGTCGTTTTCGGATTTTTTTGAATTAGGATTATCATTTCTGAAATACGAGAGAAATTCTCGATAGATCTGACTTTAAAATTTCTCTCTATACGCATTCGAAACGTTTAATATCTCGCGGGAAAATATCAGTACCTACTGACTGACTGACTGGCTGGCTGGCTTCTACCTCGACCGTTCTTTCATTTACGGCCGCAGGCTCGTCTCACTCGTGTATCCCACGACGATCGGTGTTATCACGCGTGTATTCCGTCGCGGGAGAGACGCGGCGGAATATCGGAAAGTGATTTTGAAAGGTTCGTTTACGTCAAAGTAGCGCGACGCTTGATGTCATTTGGAACGAAATTGCTCGAAATCATCGTGACGAATACCTTGTTTCGCGTTCTCGCATTTGAGGATACGCTGATTGATAGGAATTAGTGCGTCTCTGTCGAAAATCGATCAAGCTCTTTTGTCTAACTCCTGAACGTGCTGGAATCCAATATTCTTTTGTGAAATACGATCTAATTCGTAGATACGCATACTCAAAAACTAATTAGTTATATGCACTCGCTGTCTGAAACAGATTTGCTATTAATTATGTCGCTCATTATTCTTAGCATAATTAGTCATACTACGAAACTTAACAGTTTATTAAGCTGATAAATGAATTTTATATGCATAATTTAGCATCAAGACGTTGTATTATAAAAGATAGTAAGATAATATTTTTCGCAATAAATACATTTATTTATATCGCAGATTTCTAGCATATTGAGATCTCTTTAATAATTGCCTCTCTATTGAGCATCAAATTTAATTGTGATATTACTACAGTAATTTAGTTACATTTCTAAGTCCGAAAAAATCAATACGACTAAAATGATTACAAATACGATATAAATAGTAATATGCGCGAGAGATATTCATACTATTGAGTACGAAATTCGAGAATGAAACCGCATGTAAAGTACTCGACTCGATGTACCAGGCTTAAACCGTTATTCGAATAATCCCGGAGTAAAACGAGCGATCCGTAACTTTGACGTCGTTGCCGAAAGTGGTGACAAACTCATAATTGTAACTATTAGGAACACGGTATGGCTAACTAACGTCTATAACTAACTAATTTACTTGCTGCGCGAGCATTTCCGACTTGGCATGTCCAGGCATTTATTACGAATCAAGAATGTCGAATATGTACGCATGAGCAACTCCCGATGCGATCTGCGATACAACGTTTGCTTATAAATATTAATAAAATGGGACGGATTCGATGCGAGAATTTATTCATATACGGAGAATGTGCATGACATTGCATCCAATGTGACAGAAATACGAATTGATGTCGAATGGCTTTTAAAATGTAAGACATTAATTGTAATTATATTTTGAATAAAAAAAAGAGAAATTGAAGAGGAGAGAGAGAAGTGATTTCTTAATATTTTAGATATATTAGATTTACATAAATGCTTTTTATTCTTTTCGAATAAATTGTATAAAAAGTACACACTAATAACTAGTGTTGGCTCATATTGGCAATTTGTTTGTTTCATTTGATTTATTTAACTGAGCCTTTCTATTATCTTATTTATTAGATTTACATAAATAATTAGCTATATAAAAGAATCCATGTACAATAATGTAAAAATTATCAAAATACTGAAAGATTGCGATATGCATTTAAGAAAAATCGCAATAATTAAAGTGTCGGCATTAAACAAAGTTGTGAAGATTAAAGTTATCCGAGGCAACTTTAAAATTTACTGAAAGAGCTTGCTAATACTTTTAATACAACGAGATTTGCAAAGGGAAAAGTTCGCAAAAGCGGAAATACGGCCACGCCACGGGATGGAATACGGGACGCTCTTAATTATTCCGTTCGAGGCAACACGTTACGTCGTATTAAGCTTTCAAAATTCGGCCAGATACACCTTTTCGAAACGACGCGCATTAAAATACACGACCAGTTGACAGAGAGAAATAGAAATGATCCGATTTAGAAGAGTAAAAAAGGAACGCATTATGTTCGCCGACGTGCGGGGCGTTAAGTAAAAACTCATCCGGCCGGTATCTGCACTTCAACCACATCCCGCGGCCATTTGCATCTCATTCGGGACGTTATATCACTTTCATTAACGAAGTGGAATAGTAGATTTCCGGGTTCACGTGTTGTGGACGGAAATTTCGCGCAAATGTGCGCATCGCGCGCTGCGCGATAAAAACTTGGGCGATGCGCCCGTCGTGTGAAGTTTTCGGCCTGTTCGCATTACCGTGGTGCAAAATCGACGGGAATGGAAATTGCAAATTGAGGTCGAAAGAAAGGCGGAAAGATACGTATTTTGCGCGCGGTAACTTCCGCTACGAATAAAATCGAATTCTATTTTAGGGAAAAAGATATTTCCTTCAACGCGCGAAAATATACATATATAACCGATGCAAAGAATAACTAGTGATACGTTTATATATATTATAATTATCTGTGTATTGCTCAATAGTTATCGACTACGTTGTATATCGTTTCCGGCAAATTTACAGTCGAATGAATATTTTATTCTAATTGACAGAAAACCTTTAATTACTGCACTGACTTATTAATGTAAGATGTGGCATTTTTCCTCAACGATTTCTTGATTCTTTATTTATTTAAATGACATTTCCTTCGCGAATTATATAACATCTTTTTTCATATATATTTTACACGTTTAATTAATATTAAAATCAGAATTTTATTTTTTGAGTCTTTAAAAATAAATGAAAGAAGGTTTTATTCGAACAATTCTTCCTTCACTTTCAATTACAACAATTATTTTTATCTTTATAATATTGAAAAAAAGAATTAAATTCCCATGTGCTGAAAGAATATTCGTACAAATTTCTATTTATTGAAACCTTAGTTTCTTCTGTGGAAAAATATTCCAGCGTCGAAATGTGTTAAGTGTTGGAAACTTTAAATGATAAAACTTTTCTTAAGTCAATTTTTTCAATCATGTCTCCACTGCCTGAAACGTCTGAGATGGTAGGTTGTCTCGCGAATGCTGCCGTTTAAAAAAAAAAAATTGGCACGAATTGACGGTAAGACGTGTAATGAGAATGGTGTATCGACACTCGCGACAAGTAATCGAATGAGAATCACGGTGGCCGATAGAAACATTATTGACGCCGTCAGAGCCAATGAGAATTAGGTTTAAGACGTTTAAGACCGCGAAGAAGAACCCTCTTTAGCGAGAGGAACGGAATCGCGAGGATCCTCGAGATCCTATGGTCCCTAGGACCTTGTTCTCAGCGGGGACAGGATCGAACGACGGATAATATTTGAGTTTTCGAAGGCCATCAAGCGCGAACGTAGGGGAGACAAGGCCGAAGATCGTGGGTTAAGTAAGTGGTTAAGAGGATGGTGCCGTGCTGCTGAGGTAATGGAATAAAAACACTCGACGCACACACACACACATACACACACCGATGTCACCACCTTCGACCCAAGGGGACCGAGTAAGGGGAGAGGCAAAAGGGTGAACGTCTTGTCGCTCTCTTTTTCCTCGGACCCGACGAAAGGAGGAGGACGCGCGCCACGAGTTTCGTCGAAAAACACTTGTACCTCAAGTCTACGAGAAATGTGGCATGAAAATACTTTAGGATTAGAGTTGTGGAATATTCTTCATTAATATCGCAACGGCTTATGATTTCTCTGTTGTTTCATGTTCCGCTATAAAAATATTGCTGTTAACGAACGGTGTTTTCGGATACCTGAAGATCAAGTCCACTTTAAAGCATGGTATTCTAACAATATCGAAATATTTTACGATATCTGTAAATATTAAATATCTTATAACTGTTGTATGAATTTTATTTGCAAATGTTAAATATTTTAGTGAACCACTCAATTAGTTAGTAAAAAAAAAAAACAGAGAAGATTGTCATAATAAAAAATGATTAAATAGTTGTATTATCTATATTTTTATATATTTTCTTAATATAATAACGAAATTTTTCATATTAATGATAACATAGAAAATGCAATTTAAGTCTGAAGAAACATACATTAATGTTTCTGAAGTGCATTTCTTTTGCGGGAAAATTTTCTCACAGTTTAATAATTATTCTGTCATCTTTAAAATACCACATATTCTTCCAGTAACAGATTCTGGGGCGAAATATAATCGACTATCGTCACAAACTAGAGAATTAATGTCGCATGTACTTGGATTGAATTACGCGTTTAAATGGAGGAAATTTGAAATTTCCTGATATTAAGGGGTGCTCATCGGTATCTGCTCAAAGTTGATTATGATCGCGTTTCAACGTAAATTGAACAGACGAGGTCAGGCCGGAAATTTTCGTTAATGGCGCCGATGTGATACATGCGTAAAGAGCTCTCTGCATATGCACGCATCTGTAGTCTCTTTTTGCGCACGTATGACTGCTTTGGACGTAATATGTACGTCTGGGATCGCAATTAGTTTGTAGGATCGCACGTTGTCCTCGATGGAAATTCATTACTAATGCTGCTAATGACATTTGTCTTGTGGCATGTCTGGGACACGAGGTAATAATAATTGAATATACAGGAATAAAAACAATATAGTTACACACCTGCATTTTAAGGAATGTTGAAAAAATTTTTTCCATTATTTTATTTCATATTTATGAAATTCCATTACTTTTAGATTTATGAAATAAAAAAATGGAAATTTTATTTGGAAATGGTAAAAGGTTGTAAAATCGGAACGATAAAGAACCTTAATATGTATTTACTAGTTACGACTGAAAGTACAAAGTCAGTGCGAATACAAAGTTTTAATAACGTGAAACTCCAAAGGGAGGACTATAAACTGTAGGACATTCCCCTTTCATTATTCTGGGGCAATCCCCTTGGAACTGCGAAAACGTATTTAGCGACACGAAAAATTTTACGAGTTAATAAAAATTTATTTCAAACCCACGTATGAGTTCTTTCATTTTTTTCTTTTTATTAAATTATCTTTTCATATAGAATTATAAATACACGTCTTACGAAAGTTAAGAAAGTTTTGTTAATCCATAAAATTATCCCAAATCAATTTATTCAATATTATAAAATCAAGATAAAAATATATTTAACAGTAAAAATATATTTGGCTAAATGTGTATTCTACTTTTAAACATTTTTAAGGTGAGAATCCCTCTTTTATCTCTACGAACAAATTTTGCCAGGGTGCGAAAATACTAGTAAAACATTGAAGAGCGGAACAATTTATTTTTATGGAAATACGCGCCTGCATAAAAGATTTTCGTAACACATGTCCCGCGGAAAAGTATATTCATTTGCAAAGTCCAGAGGTTTCACGCGTCACGTATCATGCGAAAATTAATTGGGTGTGGATGTATATTTGCCGAGTGTGAAATTTTTATTCGTCCGCCGCGTCGCACAATCAAATCGTTCATGCTATGAATATCGCATAAATTCAATTCCGTATTGCATTATCTTGTTATACGCGAATAGGATTTGACCGTGCGAAAAGCGGCGGCATTTGATTTCAATATTAAATGCGTTTCCAATGTCCCCCGCGTCTTTAATTATTAAATTTATGCGAGAAACTGTAATAGCACCAGCGAGAACAAAAGGAAGGTGCGAGTGGAGAATAACAAGAGAGAGAGGCGGCCATTAAAAATGCTGAATAAACATGAAGGCGCCGAGGAATTCTTTGCTGTGGACGTAGTACGTATAACCGTACACGCATTAGTGTAAATGACGCGTAATTTGCGAACAGTGTCATTCTTTCGAAATTATTGCAGTTTCTAAATAGATTATATTATCGACTTACTCACACAGCTAATCGCTATTCCTTTATACATATATTCTTTCGATATTATATTTCAATTTATAATATTTATTTCACAGCAGGTTTTATTTATAATAAAAAAAAAAATAGGGGGTTCACATGCTTTCTTGAATCATTTCATGTTTGAGAGAAAAATAAAGAGTTTTCTCTCTTTTTTTATATACAAAAAAATAATTAAAATATTTATTTTTAATTCGCCTCATTGGATAAGTTTGACTTTGTCTCTTTTCACTACTATTGCTATGTGTTTGGTTTTGTTTGTCTTTTTCTACTTTTGTTACTGTAGAATGGCTGACTCTGTTTGCCTCTTTCTACTTTTTATACTGGTGCGTTAATCAGAGTTCATTAATTCTTAATTAACTTCATGGAAAAAGTTTTTAAGTACTTTTCGTTAATAAGAGTTAGAAATCTTATATGTTTTGACTAATGAGGGGGATAATTCCTATTAAAACGGCACATCTTCACTGAAAATAAAGGTTTCTTTTTTTTTTTTTAACAAAGCAATCGATATTTTTAACTACAGTATCGTTAACCCTTCCGGGTTTCAACTTGTTCCAGTTCTCCAGCGACCACGACGGCGAGTCTCCTCGGCGTCGCGGTCGACTTAAGACGACGCCGCCGGCATCCACCAGGGATCAAACCCTTGGCACGCTCACAAGGTGGGGATTCGGCGTTCCACGTGGAGGCGGAGCGACGTCGCGCGTCGGGGTACCGAACCGACGCGAGGGCGTCCAACCCCCGAGATACTTGGTGGGGAGCCGTGGCAAACGCAGTCCCCGACGGATCACCGAGACGGTGCAACGTGTTCCGCTGGCTCCGCTCGGTACCCGGACGAGACCTTCGCCACGTGACTGTCATCGGAAATCGCACGGACGGTCGATTGGATTTCCCTGACAAACGGAGAGGATCCAGAGAGTTTTTCAGTCTAAAGACACTTTGACAGAAAACTCTCCCGGCTGACCTCGAAAATCAGGATCTTATTAGAAAACGAGAATAGGATCGCATAACACTATGACAGGACTAGGTGAAAGGACTGAGTCTGCGAGATCGGTCGCGGGGTTCTGAAGTGTTCCTTCAAGAATTCGTAAACTGGTGTTTGCGCGATTGTTGGACACGTGATTCTCGCAAGGGGTGGCGCACCCCAAGACCGTCGTGAATGGTGCTGAAAGGTGATGAACGTGTTTTCCTAAGGCCGTTAAGGGCGGTTCGTGATGTTTAGCCGCTACGGGAGATTTTAAGTGTACGGATTATTGGGGTTAGACTGCGTCCTGATAAGGTAAGCCTTTCATTTAGAGGCCGTTTATAACAACACTTTCCAGAATGCGTCTGATCTTTCGCAGTTTGTCAATCTGAGAAATTATTGTAAATAGGTAGCTTGTGAATCATACAACCTTTTTCGTTTATCGGATAACAATGTCGTTATTTTTTATTTTTAAATATCATATTCTTTACTTTTTCAAATACAAAATTATTTATTATATATATACGAAATATTTTCAAATTTTTTTCTTTTTCTCGCAACGATAAACTTATAAATTTTTTAATAAAATAAAAATAATTTTCATTTAAATATATATAATACAACTTAAATAGATTTCATGTTCAACGTTGATCGATATAAGCATCAAGAAATTTTATGAAAAATCAAATTTTGTTAAAAATAAATTAGAGAAAAGGAAGTTTTCTTATCTTATTACGTATAGCTTTAATCAAATTAAATATTATTTTCTATTTATTTGTTATTTTCTGATTGCTTAAAATAGAATTCAAATTCTAATTGATCAATTTCGTTCAACTAAAATAAAATCTAAATGCATTCAATTAAGGATCCGCAAATGAATGATAACAATTTTGGAGTACATCATATAACAAAAAGCTATTATTGTTATCAATATTGTTAATGCGTATAAATTAGTTACAAAGTTATATGTAATAAATTAAAAGTTTATACAGTAATAAAAATAGCAAACATCAATTATAATTATTTATAGATATACATCTATAAATGAACATACATAAGAAACAGAAAATTTCTACCATTCAATTTTTTTGTACAACTCTCGTAGATGAATATGACATCTAAATACGGCATCCAACTGTATATACGGAATTAATTCTTTGCAGAGTTTGCGACGAGGCAGATCGACGTGGTGCCGTCTCAAAGCGATCTATGAACAATTATCCGCTACGTTTTTTAAAACGGGAGCCTTGCCGCAAACTTCTCCTTTTTCTCTCCCGTAGCGCTTTTATGCTTGTGATATTCATGGCCCGCGGCGAGAGATCGTAAAATGTGACTGTTTCGCAGATATACCTGTCTCCGCCGTTTCGTTCCTTCGCTTGAAAACGACGGAAATAGCGACGGTTTGCGCAATATCGTTTATTCCTGCTTTTGCTTTCCGCTTTTCCGAGACACGTTCTCGTTGGAAATGTCGTTGGTTCATTGAAAAACGGATGGATTTTGTGATGTAGCGTTAATTAGGAACATGAATCGCAAGCTTTATATCCTACGTTTTTATCAACAACTTGAACGTCGCTGAATATCTAATTCAAGTTGCTTTGAGTGGTACGTCTTGAAATGTAATTCTAGAATTTTGTTGGAGCTTGACATATTTTTCGTTGAATAATGAGAGTGAAAATTCCTAAACAAAAGGTGATATCAAAATTTCTGAAAAAGGCATTATCAAAATTCTACAGAACAAAAGGTATTATCAAAAGGCTCATTACATGTATATATACCAAAATTCTAAAGAACAAAAGCTCGTGCGTTTATAATTACTAAAACAAAAATAAAGAGATTTTCATCGAGGTGACTTTTTGTTTTGGATCAATAATTGATAATTAAAAATATGTGTATGTGAAGGCAATGTAAATGAGAAGCAGATTTTTCAGTTATTATGTTAATGCAAACTGTTTTTTTTGTCGTTATTATATCAATTAATTAAATTCTAATTATCCTTCATGTAATAAGATGTCACATAGCGATAAAAGGATAGAGGCGTATAAATTATAATAAAATATTTTACAAACGTTTTATATAATTTTAAAGAATGCGGATAGATAGAGATTACTTTTAATCAGTTTAAAATGAGATAAGAGATATAGTAAAGACTTAACAAGTTCGAATTACACGCAGAAAGTTTAATTACTTTTAAATAAGGGCACGCGATGTATCTTTCTAACGATTCCTCTCCTCATATTTTTCTCGCGCAACACGCGAAACGGGATGAGAAAGATAATCGTTCGAGTTATCCTGCCACGAGATTCGCATTTTCCAATAATTATGGAGCAACCTGCCAAGTCATTTATCATTTAAAATATTAATTTGTTGTTTTTCGCACGAGAAAAAGGATGCTTTCTTTTTGATTGATCCCGCCAACCGAACTATCAGTGTAACGTTGTTGAATTTTTAACGGTAAACACCCTTGTTTTTCCTACTTCTTTTCTTCCATGCAAATTAGCGATAATGAACATAATTCCTTGCTTTTGTTACGACCCCGTTATTTTTTATACGTAATTTACATATGCCTATCAACATAACATTTCATAAAAAGCTTTATTCTTTGTAGTTATTTACGTTAACGTTTTTGATAGTGAAAAATGTGTTCCGAAATAATGTCGGAAGTGAAATGAAATTTATCACAATCTAATTGAAATATATACACATAAATGCTTTTTTCTTTTAAATCTTTATAATTTTGTTGAAATACATTTCTAAACGGTGCATGCTTTTAACAGGTGGTACTTAAGTCGTAAAAGTTACTGCAGAAAGTTTACCTCAGAACTCCCGCGTTTCAACGAAGTTTATCATTACCAGGCTGCAAAGTGCGGAATTATCACCTGCGTTAAAACTTCATTCCCCGCAATGCGAACAATAAGTCGCGCGGATTTCACCGTTTAATTCAGACTATTAGGAACACTAATCAACGTCAAGTCCGACAGAGCGGCGGGTCGTGAAGAAACGGTAGCTGAAGAGCATGATGTACGTCCGAATTGCGTAAATCTCGTTCTACCCTTCTAAAGCGAAACGAAATTAGCATTGACTTAACTTAAACTACTTAAGAGAAAGCGCGCCTACCGGCATCCCCTTATATGGGAAACTCCATAGTTAGATTAACTCGTACGACAAAGTAAGTTACAGCACGTGACGCATCCATTTTCTCCTGCAAGCTTTTTTTCCTCTTACCTCGCTCCTCTCATCTTCGCGGTTTAAGCGCGACTCGCCAGCCAGTCATGCCTCCGTCGCTCGCGTCAGCCGTGCGCTTTATAAGATTTATGCGGAAATGATATTACACGAGAGAGTGTGTTACACAAGACTAAAGGGGAACTGCGCTTGTCGAGCGGTTAATAGCCGAGGCGATAGGTATTTGCACGTGTATATAATTTGTAAGCGTATTAATTTACATGCTCTCTCTCTCTCTCTCTCTCTCTCTCTCTCTAAACCATTGGTTTTTAATTCGATGCCTATGTCCGCGATTACACGTTCTACTTATATATAATTTTACACATAATAATGCTTGCAATATTATATTAAGTTGCTTGATGAATAAAAATAATATCTCACTGCATTTCTTATTAACTGTCTATTCTTTTCTTGTTTTTCTTGTTTCGTTTCGCGACATAAAAACAAATCAAAATGTATTTTTATATATACATATACATGAAATGTTTTCATTATTGCTCTTTTTATAAACTAAAATCACAATCAATATTTACGATTCAAGTTCCTTCATTCTTTTTACGAAAGACCTGCCCTGTCAAAGAATTTATTTTATGGTATGACATTTTTTACGGGTGAAGATTTTTTTTCTCCGATCAAAATACTCAGTCAACACACGTAGATGCTATTTCGGGTTTAAAGTCGGCAATGTACTCTGCTGGAGTTGTATTGCTGGTTCAATCTTTGTACCGTAAATATAGATTAGTTTAAGCGGGACGTGGGATCGATCGCTCGTAGCCGAGCTAATAGGTTTTCAGTCGGAGGGAAGGTCTACTAGTCTCTGCTAGAGTCCGCTTAATTAACCGCGCCAGCTATTTTCTCTTCTACCTGTTCGTTTCTTCCGATGAAGAGAGTGTGCAATATAATCGAGAAAACGATGCGCTTCGCGCCGATCGGAACGATTGGAAACGATAATAGAATTCGATATTTTAATGTAGAAATCTTTGAAAAATATATCTCGTATACATATAATGTCCTACATTATTTCATAAAGTGTTATGCATTCGACAATTTTATAAAATATGAAATACATTATAAGTAATAAAATAATTTATAATTAATATTTAAAATATCATTCGCGCATAAAGTAAAAAGCATAAAGTATTTTTTTTTATTTGCTCATATTAATTGTATGTGTACTGTTTGTTTTATTTCAATTAATTTTAAACAATATTTGAGAGTAATATCGTGACAAAATGTTTAAAAATATAAATATAGTCTTAAATGAAAACATTAGATTTTGAATCATTGAGCTGTAAGCGATAATTAAAATTAGTAACCATTGATATTGGACACTTTATAGACTAGAATTTACAAATCATATTTAAATATAAAATATCAGATATCGATAGCCTCGTTCATTTTACAGATTTATTTCAACCAATTTTTACGTTGCTTTATTTCTACGAATTTATTAGCATTTATCGTAACATTTATTTTTATGATTGTACAAACACGTTATAATTTATATTCTCGGTTATACAAGCTCGATTATTAGTATATCATTAACCCGATCGGTCCAATTATATAAAATATAAATTCAACCGCGTTATTTTCTCCTCGGCGTTTCATTAAAGCGAGTAAAATAAAAATTCTGAGCGCGTGGCAAAAATGGAGCGGCACATAGATCTCCGCAGAAAGAGACTTGGGGGAGAACTCAACTATTTATGACGCACCCTGTATACGGCTCGTTTGCCCGAAATGACGGATTTGCGACTCCCCGGTTTTACTCGAGTTCGCCTCGTTTTCGAGTATCGCTTAACTTCCTGCTCATGTGGGTGATGTAAGTACCAAACGGGGAACGTATTGATACACGTACGCATGCGCGCATGTGTACGGAAAGGTATACACGTGAGTGATATATGTGCGCTTACGTTTAAGGGCGCTGCTTTAACCAAAGAGGGAGCGGAATGCGACTATCGGTCGGGAAAAAGAAAGAACGTGAAAGGCAGGAGAGAAGGAGCAGCCGAGAGCGAATCGTTTTAAACTACCATCCACTTCACATTCCCGATTTCAGTTAGAGGCTTGTTTATTTCCTTTTTGGGCTTTCCGAGGACTTGCATTATACGCTCGGTGCGCCACCAGAATGCAGCGCAACGAAAAGGGGGTGGCAGGAGATGCGGGAGTGAAGACGACGAGAGCGAGACGGAGAGAGAGGGGGGGGGGGCTGGGGGAGGAGTGAGAGAGAGAGAGGGAGAACAGAGGATCGCGAGAGTGGACTATCAGTGAACTATCGAGCAGCATCCCGCTACCTCTTCCTCTTATTTGCTTCCTTCCCGTCCATTAAGAATCTTGACAATCGATTCGGTATTTTATCCTTGATTTCGATTTATACGATTTTCCGAAACGCCTTTGCCGAAAAAACGAATTATTTCGAACGTTTTCTATCTGCTGAAATAAAAAGTTTCGATGACGTAAGCCGTGGTTTTTCTTTTTTTTTTTTTTTTTTCAAATTTCTACAATTCAAGTTATAGTATATTACTACTTCCTTTTTCATCGGAAGTTTGAATTACCTGGTATTACCCAAGACAGAGTAAAACTGGGTCAGCTAAGATAAATTCGTACTGTAGCAAAAGAAGTTTGCGAAACGAATTTATACGTTCAAACAAATTTATATGTTAAGGACTACTACACTATACATTACCTCAGTCCTGTTTCACTTTATGATATACGAGCGGTAATAATAATAAACTCTGGTGTTAAGTATCCAAACTTGCGAAATGATAAAAATAAACCGATAAAGAATGCATCGCCGGGCGATGACGCTACTGTTAACACGGTCGACTTTCGGGTGCAATTAACGTTTTAATTCCCCTCTCCCGGCACAATAGACGTTGACGTTGTTTCACATTGCGGGAACAGTTTAATAAACGCGGCATTGTTCAGCTCACGGTTACGAGAGCGTTGAAAAATTTCGATTATTTCGCGCTGAGCGTTGTCGAGGCGCCGGTGACAAAAACCGCAATTATCGATATATCGCCGTGCCAACCGTGTCGCATCGCGTTGCATGTAAAAATTGGACGCATCAGCCATTGAAGGCGAAGGGCGTTAAAGTGATTTATGCGCTTCTCTCGGTTCATATTGTTGCTTCTATAGCGCACGTAGCTGCGCGTACACGGATATCCGGAATTTATTAGCTTGACAACCGCAGCGGCTCACTCTTCGGCAACAAAGAGGGTATCACTCACCTGCTGTAAATTTGCGACGATTACGTTACAACGAGGTCCGCGCCGTCTAGGTGGATCGCATCTCGTCAGAATATAATTTTTGTACGCCACGTTATAAATCTCATAAACTTAAGGTTTAATCATAAAAGAAATATCGTTTGCAATATCATTTTATCTCTTTTTTTTTTCTCAGTTTTTAGCACTTTCAGCTGTTGCACATTTTTTTCTAATTTATTTTCTAAATTTCTTAACATTCATAGTACTTGCATACGTTAAGTGTTTAGACGAGATTGTTATATAGTAAAAATTAAAATTAGTACGTTAATCTTCACTCCACTTTGCTAAATTTAATTCATGATTTCAAAAATTCTTCATTTCCATCTATAGAAACAATATAACAAATTTATATCCTGATTCATTCGGATATTAACAGAATTCTTTTTGTAGATGCATTGTATAATATATACGTAAAAACTTAACTTTTTCATAACCGACGTTTCGCGCGCAATTGATCTGACGTATCCATTAAATCATATCCGCTGAACAAAAATAATTGAGTGCCTGGAAGGGTGAGAGGAAGTAAGAAAGAGATGAGGAGGGGCGTGTAATAAACTTTTAGTACATATTGAGGTTTATAGGCTAACTCCAAAAATATTCGACTCAACCTTGCTAAAATTGGGAAGTCAGTGCATAATGTAATATCTGGGATCTGTGGCGTCGTACGTGTCACTTTACCACCGTATAACAGAAGAAGAACGACGGGGCGAGAGTGAGGGAGAGAGGGTGGAAGGACGGTGCGGTGAGGGTGAAGAGCAAAATCGTTTAGCACGCGATCTTCTCGTAATTCTGCACGCCAGCGCCCCGAACACGCTTCTTCTTCGTCCCTGTCCGACGTGTTACACGTGTTACACGCCGCTGCCACGCGAACGGAGGGTGGAGATGCACTCCTCTTCTCTACGGCCTTCAGCGCGGGCATCACACGCGTCGCACGCGAAGCCTAATTGATCAATGGATCGTTAACACGCTCTCGCTCTCTCCCTCTCTTTATCTCGATCTCCTTCTTCTCTCTCTCTCTCTCTCTCTCTCTCTCTCTCTCTCTCTCGCTGACGACGCCTCGGGCAGATTGATTATTTGCAGAAGCGCGCGATCAATGCACGCGCACAGCACGACTCTGGTATGAACGTCGCGAATTCGCAACCCCGACTCGTTTGTGTTGACCGTGGACGATGCTGCATTTTACACTAGATTCAGGCTTAACCCATTTCCAGCCAACATTACAAAAATGTAACACATTTTGGAGATTCATATAATGTCACTTGGCAGAGAAAGGGCTCATGATAATTTAATTTTAATTTTTTTTTTTCTCGTTATTCATTTCATTCTTATTATGTCGTGAACTGTAATTGTAAGGTAAATATAAAGATATAGTTTAATAAATTTTTTAATTCGTGTATAGATTATTTTGTTAAATTTTATGTTTTCCAAATGAGAAGTTGAAATTCATAATAAACCTTTAACGCGATACGATAATTTGCAACAAGTTTCAATTATCTGAAATTAATTTCTGCACGAGTTTCGATCTCAATTATTTTCAATGGGCTATTTGAATCGAATCTCCGATAATTTTCTACTTTGTTAGTTACAATCTATGTAATGTGTGTAAAATAAAAAATCAGTTATTCGTGCATGTTTAAGATTTCAAGATTGGGAAGCTGGAAATAATTTAGGATTGCACTAAGCACAACGAATAGGTAACTTAGGATTGCATTAAGACACGACGAAGGGAAAAAGATATCACGTTTATACACAACGGTAGTCGACAAATGTCTTTATAATTGAAAAAAATTCACGCGGTCACCAAAGTATTACTTTGCTTATGAGCACCAGATGTTGCCTTTCTCTACAACTTTCCACGTTTCGTTCTTGCTTTCGTCTCGTGAGGTCTCTTCCAACCTTCTGGTTCAACCCTCGCGTCTCTTTCTTCCTCTTCTTTTACTACACAAATCCACTGTGATCCGACGTCGCTTTATACGGCCGGCTGTTTCACTACCCGGACTTTTTCCGAGATGGCTGGTCGTCGGTTTTGCTATCAAAGATTGCAGGCGGCCTATAGCCGTCGCCACCGCTGTCGATGCAATTGCGACTGCAGCATGATTTTTGACTGCACGAGTGCACGTTCCTGTATCGAAATTTGTAAATGAATAAAGGAATTGCGGAGAAACCCAAAGACTAGTAAGATCCAAACCGTCTGTTTGCGAACATTTCCGCGCACAACCATCTATTTTATCGAATTGGACAGACTATTGCAATATCACCTTTGATTGCATTAAGTTTCACAAAGAAACAATTTTAAAAATTTGATTCATGAATCTTTTTAGCGATATGAGGTCAATTAAAAATTAATTTTTATTAAACTTGTTAAATTAAAATAGGGGTTGTGTCATAATCAATTAAAAGTGGCAACTTCAAACTGACACGATATTGTCAGTATTGGATATTTTCCTCGTGACGGATGTGACAACAATTCAATATTATCAGGATATTAAGAAATTATTTTCTAGTATATTTTACTATCAATTTATTTCATAGTACTAAATATTTAAAAATATATTTTTTTATTTTATATATAACTTTATATATATGTTGTGCGATTTATCCGAGATATCGAAGCATTTCATAGTATAAAAATATGCAGAGTAACTTGTATGCAATTTTATATACTCTTAATAGCTCGGTTCAAATCTAAAAAATACCCGTCTAAAATTTGAACGATTTGAGGGAAAAAATTGGTAAAAGCGATTCGGGAAAGGAATGCACAGATACCGTTAAATTTAATCTTATATTTCATCCTGCTATACCGTTATATTCGCGGTGGATCGGACGGACTTTCGTGTGCAAATGCTTGCTTAGGACGCCTTTTTCGAATCCGGGGCACCGATTTATTTACGCGACGCGTATCGCGCGATCCCGCGAAATTGAATCGCGCACGCGTTCGCTGTACCGCGACGCGATGGGATTCGATACTCCGGTACGATATCAGTGGGGGGTATTGTTGTCATTCGGATGTAATTTACTCGTGTGGTCGAGCTTGAAAGTTACGGTGGTGCATTGACATTGTCGCCGTATATTGCGCCGGGACGCAAATGTTCGAGCTTTGTTTTCTGTTGCGACAATGTGATTTAAAAATCGAGTATTATGTTAAAAGCGTGGCCTGCCTCGCGTTTGTACGTTCCGAAAGTAAACTCGTTATCGACTTTGAAACGTCAGCATTTGTAATGAGGTAAAGGTCGAAAATGGGTCATAACAAGCTTTGCAATAACAAGAAGTTATAAATAATAAGCCTAAAACAAGCATCTTACATTAATTAAAAAAAATATATTATTTAATGTAACAAACACTTTGTATTATTACTTGAAAATTTCAAAAAATATTATTAGAACTAAGAAATATTTTTTTATATATTTCTCTGTTTGTTTTTTTTTAATAATACGTTTGTAATTTATTGGGAATGACATGACTTTAGTATTGCAGAATATTTCATTGGACTCTGTCCAATAGAACTTATATATCATTAAAAAAAAAACTAACACTTGATTTCTCCTTCGTGCCTGATTCAAGTTGCAATATATACAGAAAACTATCACCAGAAACGCGGAGGGGTGGCGAAACCATCTCGTTGACTTCACGGGCGATTGTTATTCTGCCACCCTCGAAATTTAACTGTGGCAGACTACGCGAATCCGGTAACGAGAATTCGTGTCTGTCTTGTCTGATCTTTGTCGTTCCGACGGCTTCACCTTTTCTTTCTCCCCGATACCTAATTTCGCGGCAGCCGCCCCCGACGATAAAACCGAGGAACCTTCCCCCGTGACGGCTTCCTGAATTAACTCCGGGCATTACAGCGAAACTAAGTATTTCCCAGCTCAATCCAACTGATGGTTACGGAAAGAGGAAATATGCTCATCTCACGATGTGTAATAGGTACTTTGTAGTGTTACAAAATATCTACGTTCCTTAGGACATTTTATAGGAAACAATTAACTTTCTACTAAAAATTATATTGAGAAAAAATTATCAACAGATATGTTGCAGGTTGTGTTTTAGAGTTAATTATAATACTCAATATTCACTATATATATGTTACTGCAGTTTTTACTCAATCGTTACAGTGTTTCATAAAATTTCAATATTGCTAACGGAATTACCCTCATAATTCATAATAAAGATTCAATAGAATCAATATGACGTATGCAGCTGATATTTTATAGCCATATGTATAATGCCAATTGCACGCACATATTCAGATATATAAATATTACAAAACATGTATCGCGGTGGCATTACAAACTGTAAGTTTTATTTGTATATTTACATATATTTGCAACAACCGATAATAGATTCGAGATATAGAATACACAAGACAAATCCACGTTGCAGATAGATGGTATCGAAAACTTGAAAATCGTTCCTATTTTATAAGAGATATGAAATACTAAAATAATAAAAAAAAGAAAATATATTGCTAAAATCACTATAATTTATTATTTGAACGTACAAGCAATATGGAAATCGTAATAGTTGTAACTGTAAGGAAGGAGAAAGAGGTTAATACGTATTTCACCTCTTGTTTAACGTTAATTAAAATATATAAGCCAATGGATAAACAAACGCATCTACGTCCCACGTAAAATATGTCAAGTATGTATTTAAGCAATTTGACTAAAAATTCATTTAAAATGCAACATGGTAAGTCTTATAAGAAAATGATTAGCATACCATCGATGATCTACCGTATAATATTGTGTGCACACAAACTCAGTCGCGTGCTAGTTCATCAGACTCCGCGACTGATGATAAATGAGCGCTTAATCCGGCTGTGATAAACGACAATGGAAGAAAAAAACGAAAATCCGCCTGATCGCGGTTAGATTTAAATTCGCGATTCGACAGATTTCAATTTACTACGAGACGGTTCTGCTCTGGCTGCAGGCAGACAAAAACGGTGTCGCGTCACGTCGCGACGCCCCGACTTGGCGCGGAAAATTGCTTCGAATAAATATGTAGATATATTGCATGAATATATCTTATTATATTATTGTATGTATAATATATATTGTATGAATGTGTGTACCGCGAGCGCGGCGTAACAAAATTTTGGAAAGTTACACACACACACACACACACACAGTTTTTTCGGTTGATGTATCGGCAAATCGCGAGGGGAAAAAATCGTTTTTATTTTACCAACAGTTGTCCGTTTCGATTTGCGCACAGAATGTATCGCATCTCGATATTATGCGTGACACTCCGTTGCATTGTACCGTATGCATTTACATGAAAATGTTCATTGCACACATGGACATTAAATATTTTTGCAAAGTTTATGGGAGGGAAACAAATGGATATATCGTTCGTTGAAAATAACAGTTCACACCGCACTATAACTTCTTGTATATCGTGGCGTTTATTTAAAATTGTTATTTATTTAAACTATCAAGTGGGAATATTCTGTTAAAAAGTTCTCCTGTTTCCACAAGTAATTTATTGCTCCATTAATACAATATAATAGATGCGCGATATTCCATTTGCGTGGTTTAATAAATTTCAATGCGATACGAAAAAATCTTTTAACGCTGAAATTTGATTCATATTTTATTCGCCATTCCATTAGTATCATGAATTAATTAAAGTATATACGCTTTCATGTCAAAATTGTTGCTGCGCATTAATAAACGTTAATAACATTAATCACTGTAACGATACGCGACAACAGAAATAGGAATCTAAACTCTACTTATTCACACTCGTATACAAACGAAATATCGAAACAAACGTGCTGGAATATTGTTGGAAAAAAAATGTCACAAAGAGAGAAAACTGCCAAATATAATTGCGAAAATATCATCCGACATGAAACCTCGATAATAACGGACTCAAATAAAAATGCACCGCCTCAATCAAAAGTCAGTCGTTTGAAATTACCTTCGTTTACCGATGCAATGCGCGGCCATCTATTCGGTAGAGCGAGTCGCAGTTACTCGCTCCTCTTCCTCCCATATACTGTTCCCACCCGCGCGACCGCGCGTTAATGTATATTTATGTATTAAACAGGCATTATTTATACGACCGATGAATATGCATTGTTTGGTGGCAGTAGCGAGGTGTCGAGTGCAGACCCGTCGCTATCACTGCCTCATCAATCACATACAGTCCCACCGGCTCACCCTGTGTCGCCTTCCCCTCCCCCTCCCCCTCGGCCAGCCCCCTATTCGCAGTACTCTACCCGCGTTCCCCGTTCTCCGCTTTCATCACCCCTCGCGCGGAGAGGATCCGCCGTGTCATCCCTCAGAGCTCTCCGCGCGCGCGTTTTCCCTCCTCGTGTTATCCCACTCGCTCTCTCCTCCCCCGTTTCACCTCGCAATCCACTCTGCCGTTGTTTCCCCTCTCGCCAACTGGCCGCAATTGACATTAATTTACGTAATTTTTTCGGGGCATCCACATGTCACCGCGTTACAGTGCACCCTCAACGTGCCCGATGCGAAATACGCGAGGATGTGGTTCGTGGATGTAATGGGGGCAGAGAGGCGAGAGGAAGGGGACGAATGAGGACCAAAAAGGGGCAGAAGGGACGAATCACCGAATGGTCATTCGTGGTCAGCATGCGGCGATATTCGAAACGTTAATCGAACGAATCAATCGAGGACGAGCCGGCCGCGAAACTGATCGGACGCGTGCGGCGCTTTTCGTGTTTCATGGGAAACGAGGGTGTCCCGTGGGAGCGCGAGTCTCTTTTCGGAAGATCCTCGGAGGGTTTGCTATTCAATCGCGGGGGATCGATATTACGAAGGAATGTAAAACTGGAAATACGAAACGATTGGAAACTATTGAAACATTTAGGATTACTGCGATATTCCCGTGTGCAGTAAATATTTTAGTGCAGAATATGTTTTCGTTTTCTTATTACATTTTTATATTTTTTCATAATTTTCTGATCGGAGAATAGAAACTCGAGAATCGGTTTTGAGAATTATTATAGATGTACGTGTTTTGTGTCAAGTACTATTCTGAATAGATTTTTATTGTAGCAAGAATATTTTGCTTTTTAACTTTTTCGTTTTGTTTTCGTTCCCGCTAAATTTCTTAAAGTATAAAAATTCTACGATCTCTAAAAACAGTCGGCACACCTCTTTCTATTTTTCACATCAAGAGGCATGCAAACTGTATGTGTATTTTACGGTGGTATGTCGGCCGCAAACATTATCGCTAAATCATGCTAGCTACTGTTGTAGCAGGATTATATCTCCGACGTCGCGTAGTGTGCAGAAAAGATAATAGCAATACAAGTAGTGGATTCTCAAACTAATTTTGAGAAATTAGAACAATATCGCAAAAATAACAGATAAATTATTATATAAAGTAATCAACTTTGAAATAAAATTATTTGAGAGAATGAATCAATATATGAAATGGATTTTCTACATGTTTTCATATTTTTTAAGTATAATAAAATAAATACAATAACGCGATCGGAGATGTTTAAGTTCCAATATTTATCAGCGACGGATGAGCGCAGTGCAGTTGTTTGAAATTAAGCTGTACTGTTTGACGAAAACTCGCCGAGATTGAATCTTAGCGGATATTCCCGTATGAGGTTCGCTTTATTTTCAGATATTTCCCTTCGTCGACCCAAATTAGGTTTCCACATACGACTTTTATCGTTCGCTCCTCCGGCAACCACTGCCTAATATCCTCGCGCTCGAATGGCTTACTCGATCCCGTAACGATCGTACGAATTTCTTCGATGTCGATTTCCAAATTTCCGACGTTTCCGCGATGAAAGTTTGATTCTTGCCGCGAGCGTCTATTTGTTCGCCACAAAATCCCCTTTATATCTCGTCATATAATTTTACGAATCTCCAAGGAATACGCGGATCGATATATGTATAGACTTGCGATCTCGACATACTTGTGGCTATCAATTCTCATAATTACATTTAGATAACGTAGTTACTATAATTTATTCAATAATGAACAAGGTAAAATTTATTTTGCGTCAATAAATAAAGGATATGACCTGATAGATTAAAAAATAGTCTATATAGGAACGAATATCTTATACGTATATATTTCAATATAATCTACTATCTTGTGATGATTATTTTTTTATTCGGCTTATGCTTTTAAGTATAATCCATTAGCTTGATAAATTAAAAAGTTATCTGATTTAATCTCTTTAAGAAAAATTAAATGCGACAAAAAAATTAAGTGAATTAAACCAAACTGTGTACGCGCGACACGTTTACGAATGCCAGACAAGAGACTCAGAAGCATATAAAGAACATTGAACATATTGCGCTAGCATGAATTTGTAATTCTAACAAAGGGACGGTTTAGTGAGGCAACCAGCCGTTCCGCTGAAATAAAAAGTATTTGACATCGCGGCGTTTGCAGCAGCGGACATTTACTTTGAAATACGTGGCCGCTTGTGGCGCATTCTTTTCTTTGTGCCGTGCGACATCGTAGCTGTGCTGCAGGCGCGGTATTGTACGTCCAAACTTTGTGGGGGGGGGGAGGGGGGGCGAAAAAAAAAAGAAAAAATTATGATCAACTGTACGTAACTCGGTCGAAAAGTGTGTCGTCCGCGTCCGATTAAACTGCGAATCGTGAAGAATTAACTGTTCGCACTCTCTCCGCGCAAATAGATTATGCTTTTAGAAAATACCGAGAGCCCAGGGAAAGTTTAAACCGGTTGCAACTTTTTCATTTGCAACTTTTGTGTGCGACATCGGTCGCCGTCTGTTCGGCTAACAATTGTTGCGCAAACTTTCGTAAGATAGTTTATCGCGTAACTACGCAATCGTGTGGTATCTAGACGCGGCGTATATACGCGATAATAACAATGTCTCATTCAAGAATTAAACACTGTTCTAACTTAATACAGAGTTTCATCATTAAGGAATAAATTGAGATATTAACGTGGAAGTAGTTTCTAACAATCGTTAGTAATTGTAACCAATTTGTAATTACATTGTAATTAAATATGTTAAAAGTATAGGAAAATTAGAGTGGCTGTTTCGACGAAAAATTTGGTTTCTGACTGTAGATATATTCCGCTAACAAATTGTAGAGAAAATCACTCGAAGGAACGAAGGAAATGTTGCACGGCAGTTTTGCGTATTTTTCGCGGCTACTTAAAAGTTCCGTGACGAGATGTACTTTCTCACGAGTCTAGCCACTGGCTTAATCCTTGTGCGGGTATAAGGGGTGCAGAGCTTCGAGGAAAAAAGCCGTTTTACACCGGAAGTTCGCTTCTTGTACGCTGATAAAGCAGTCGTTATATCTACCTTTTTATTTGACTGTATGCATTTATGTAGGAACGCTTTAAAGACTATTAAAAGTAAGTAGCAATTAGTTATTATGTTTATTACTTTGTGTAAAGTCGGAAAGCAAAATTATGCCAGGATGATTTGAAAATTTAAGAAAGAGGGAAAAAGGATTATTGAATGATTTACTTATGTTAAAAATTTAATTTTAAAAAAATCTTTTAACGTAAATCTACATTGGTTCATATAATTACAATATTGTAAAATTAATTTTGTTTAAAAAATTTCTAAATACTCTAATAACGTTTTTAACACACAGCTATAAATATTTATAAAAATTTACATTTGTATTAATAAAGGATATTGAATTGTTACATTTGTACAAACATTATTACATTTGTATAAACAACTTTCTAATTCTCTGTAATATTTCTAAATTTAATCATGTTTACTCGAATCAAGGCGAAAATGTTATTTATCCTCAATGACGAAAGGATGTCACGTATCTGATGAAACGAGAACGTGAGCGTTCTTAAATTTATTCAGAGTAAATAAAATTTGAATAGAGAAGCACGTGACAATATTGACGAACGGATATATAATAATTCATCATGTATAATCCTATGTGTAGAATATAATTAAGGTCAGAAATAATAAAAATATTATATATGTTTTGAAGATTTATATGCAAATGATAATAAGAATTTAATAACCGTAATTGTAGCCATGTAAAATCCGATTATTTTCATGATGTGTTATATTATAACGTATAATAGATTTTAGTGAGAATGAACCGACCGACTGGGGCTCTGTGGTTTTTCCTAATATTCATCGTCCGAATGAAACGATTCGCGGCAGCCAATCCTCTTTATGAAACAGAGGGATATCTCGTAACCGCGCGAAATATGCCGGGAGAGCACCCCACACTCGGTATTTCTATCTTTCTATTACTTTCTCGGCCGCCTTTTCATGCCGTTTCTTTCGGCGGTATTCCCTTATTGCCTTCCCGCGCGTCTGCCTCTTTCTCGTAACTTTCCTTAAACTCATCACGTCCGCGCCCTCCGCTTCCTTTGTTTCTTTTCCGTCGAGGTGGTCCATCCGCTCGCGTCCCGACGTTACCGCTTCACCTTTTCCCGGCAGCAGCAGCGTTTCTTCCACTCATCTCGGCAAATGGCTTCGCCCTTACCATCTTCCTTCCACCGTCTCGTCTTTCCCGTTCGCATGTCTTTTCTTCCTAATTCCTCGGGATCTCGTTTCGTCCTTCAAGATGTTTTTCCCGTCCTCGCGCGGCCACTCCCTATTCCCTTTAGTTCACACGTTACCGCGGAACGTCTATGCAGCTCGCATCGTTGGACGCAACCCGCGGGACGAACCGCTTCCGACCGCATTTCCCATTTTCCACACGGCTGCCGGGAGATCGGAAGAGGATCGCTACCAATCACTCACTGTCCACTACAACTCAAGCTGCCAGATCGTACGCGCGCGAGTGTCGGTTGCCCGCCGGTCGATTCGACGTTTCTTTGGCGGTCGATGCTAATTCGTTCGTTGTTTCTGCTATTTGTTCGCGGCAATCGACGTCTGTGGAACAGATATCGGACTGGTCCGTATCGCATGGAGTATGATACCAATTTCGTGCGATTCCTCGACAAACGACGCGACGTATACGCGACGTAAAGATATTGGTACAAACCAATACTGAAAATTGACGATTTTTATGGAAAAGACTACATTTTTTTACATCTATATATATAGTGCACGTTCACCACTAAATTTAGATAGTTAATCGTTCGCCTGCAGTTGGAATTTTTTAATAAAATTTCATTCTCAAATTTCACTCTCATTTCTGCTCAAATTTAAATTTTTTTAAATAAAGATTTTAATATTTGAGTTAAAAAATTATTAGATAATGTAATAGAGATGTTGAAATTTGTAATTTTTTTGAAAACCTAGAATAATAAAAAAAAAGCTTGGACTAGACAAAAAGACTCAGATTACAGACGGAGGGAGGAAAAATATAATTGCAGACTCAGATTGCACAGACGGAATAGATACAGTGAGTGCAAAAAGTATTAATACGAAGAGAAACTTTTATTGAAAAAGTTTATTTATAAAAAATAAACATTAATCAGCTTTTATGCAATAAATGTGTTCTATCTTAATGCGAACAAAAGAACTGTGTGTATTCGTAATCTTAAAAACTATATTTTGCGACTGTAATTTTTTATTTTTGCTATTCCTAAGAAATACTATATATTACCATATATCTTTTAAGTAAAATAATTTTATAAAATATACAGTCTATTTTATTCTTCGTCAGTAAATTGTTAATTATCGCTTACTCTTTAAAAATAAAAGTTTTTTAAAAGCTCCCTTCCTTGTATATACGAATGTTGTTTATACTCATTGCGTAAATAAATTATTGAAACGAAAAATTTGAACGTTAATAGACGAGGAAATGCTTGTCCGTTTTTGCAAAGATCCGTTAATTCTATAAAATCCTGGTCGAAATTTCGCGAAAAACTGTGCATCACAAAAGCATCGTGTCACTCGCGAAACGTACGTTCCATATAAACATTGCAACACAGCGAGATTTTTCATTGATTTTGGAAAAAAAATGCTCAGAATTCATTCCGTTAAAATATCTCGCGCGGCGCGACGTACGCGGTCGTAAAACACCGCGATATAGCAACGAACGGGGATCAGAGGGTTTCATGTGACCACTTCGGCATTCCCGTGCATAGTAACGTAAGGGGGTGGGTTCGAAACCCATCACTCACTGTCCACAACAATCCGAGCAGGACGCGCACATCAGTTATCACTAGCCGCTTCTTCGGCAACGGACGCAAATTTGAGCCGCCCTGCAATAGATACCGTAAGCTAACGAATGGCTTAAGATTTTGCAACGTTACACTGCGCGTTTACAGCAATTTTGATCGAACTATGCTTTTCTCTGGTGAATGAAAATGTGTAATATATTATATTATACATATTTTGTAATTATATTATGCTTTGTGAATTCTCTTTACGTAAACATGTATAAATTATACTTCTTCAAAGTAATTTTAATTAACATTAATTTTGCGTGGACGAAAGTTCATATGCGCGAAAAAGCTTCGTCATAAAATTACATATATGAAACGGACGTAATACATCCCTCTAAAATAAACAACACAAGGGATAATTAAATAATCAATTTTGTGTACCACGTGACTTCGATTCACTGTATCGCTTTTCTGTCTAAATTGCCTAAGTAATCAAAGGTACGCGCAAACAACGGAAAACTAGAAACTTGATCGAGTCAGTGAATCGCCGATATATCGAACGTTCAACATTTGTTCATGTCAACAGAAAGTAGAACTTGTTTCGTCGAAGCGGTATCCAATTCGCCACGTTACGATATTGCTGTATCCTTTTTCTCTTTCCGTATCTGTCCTTCCGAAGTCGGCTCAGAGATACAAGGACACCACAACACCTTTTCTAACTTGACTGTTCCAGTTATTACTGAATCGTTTCTCTTGAAACAGAGAGAGAGAGAGAGAGAGAGAGAGAGAGAGAGAGAGAGAGAGAAAGGGAGGACTAGTTTGCGCTTATGTGCCGCGGCAGTGGTATGAGGTCACATTGTCGTCAAACGAAGGCACATTCAATTATCTCGAGACCGGCGGCAATGGGTGCAATCTCAAAGTATAAAGATTAAACGCTGCAACAACCCAGCAACAACGATGATGGCGATGGCGACAGTGGCGATGGGTGACGCACGGCAATAGCAACCCTTTCGGGTTTCGGTTGGCTTTTATTGTCAGAGATAACAATGGAGAGGCCATGCAGATGCCCGCCGTTCATAAAGCCTCCCACCCTGTTTTTTAACCTGGCGTCGCTCCGCTCCCCGTCGAGGTGTTCGAATTTTTCCTCTTTACGCTCGAGGGCGGCATCCACTTCTCCCCTCGCGCACCGCGCCCTTTTCTCTCTGTTCACCCCTTTTATTGGCACACCGGAATGTTTGCATTGCGAGACCGGCAGAGTGGCCGACCGGCACGGTCCGTATGTCGGTTTCATGAATTTCATTTGTAGCGACAAGACGACGCGTATATATTCACGCTATAGGTACGCTGGCAATTCGACTGGATTTTTATAGACGCAAAGGGGGATATATTTCCTTTCCACTCTTTTACGGACGAAATCATGCCTTGTGGCATGCTGATCGAAACGTCGAGATTTGAGGGGAAAAAAGAGAAATGATTGGCCACGATTTTCACTGTGCGCGCGCGTTTAGTAAATGAATGCACTTGGTAAGCAGGGTGTTACACAGTTATAGAAAAGTAACGTGACCCTCTGCATTAATGTTAAATTAAATGTCATCTTTAAATTTCCGTGATTCGATTAACATTCTCTTGTGTTATGCGGCCGCACCGAGTGCTGTGCTATGTACGCTACGTATGCAATGTTCGCTGCACCGAGTGAGCACACCGAAAGCTATGTTGAACATTTTTCTCGTCAGACTACTCCCCAAAATATTCGTTTGCCCTAACAAAGTACTGCCGATTTTGATGAAATATTATTATTTATGTCATTGTGTGTGTACATAGAAAGAAAAGTGAGTACATAAAGTAAACGTAAAATGATCAAAATATAATGTCATCATTTAATGAAACAATTGCATGAAATTAAAATTTTAAGAATATTTTCGAGCTCCAATAAGAGCTTCCACAAATGAAATTTCGTTGTAACAACCACACGGCCAATAACAGTTTAAAAAATACTTGTTTTCAATTCTACTATGCATGCCCGTTCATGACGACGTTTCCAAAAAATAACCGAGAACTAAGCACTTTGCGGCACGTTGCGACATCGCTAACATAACAAGCATAGCGAGCATAGCGTACATATTGTGTGCAATTTAGTGTGTGGTTAGTCACATTATAAATAAAGATTATAAATAAACTATTTTTTTTTATGTACGAGATAAACGCTCCCGTTTTTTAAAATAATCGAAATTGTAACTAAACTTAAGAAATATAATAGCTTAAGAGTTATTGTTTACAGTATATAGTTAACTAAATTTATAAACTGTATGCAAAAACCCAGACCTTCAACTCAATAATTGAGAAAAATACGAGCCTCTGAAATTTACTTGGTTCATTGGACTACTTACCCCCCCCCCCCTATATTTAAAATTAATCGAGGATTAAGGCCCGGTTGCACCAACGTTACTTTGATTTTAAGCGAAACTTAAAACTCTACCTCGTTTTAAAGTCGAAAGAAAGACAGAGATAGAGACAGTTTTAAGTCTCTCTTAAAATTGAAATTACGGTGCAATCGGGCCTAAAAGACTTATATTTTCGTAGCATTTAATTTATAAAGACTCTTCTTCTTTCAATCGTTATAGGTACTCTATTGTAATTTTACATTAAATTGATTTGATATTCCGTCATTTCCAACTTTAAAGTAATATAAAATTTACGGCAACAAGCAATGTCTTTTTGTATTAATATGCTTATAACTACCTTATACAACCATGATTGCTTCTTACAGCATTATTGTACAAGTAGGATCTTTAAACGTTCAGTATATATTGCTCTGAAATATAAACAATATCGTGAGAAATGAACAAAGTAGCCCCTTTTATCCTAGCTATAATTGACTTATCATTTTATTACATCTATGTAACAAAAAATTTAAATAAAAAATTCAGCATTTTTCATACTCATTATCATTATTTGTTCCTTACAATTCTAATTAATAGTATTAAAATTAAATATTCATTATATACAAAGCAATGAAAAAATTTAACAAAGATCAAAAATTTAAACGAGTCAATTCAAATTAGATGATATAACAATATAATGTTATTTATATTAAAATGTGAATTCTTAATTCCAATTGAATTTAATCGTATCTGATAATGAATCGTAATGAAATGTCGATGAATCCAAACAAATATCGTTTTTTTATTGATTTTTGCAATCCAATTGCCTTTAACGAGAAATTAAACGAATATTAATTTTAAATTGGATACAATATTTAACGGTTTAAATTGACACTATCAATAATGTGAATTAATTGAAATCATTATAGAATATGTGTGTAAAAATTGCTGCGATAGATTATCGAATTCATTATCTTTCTTTAAACTACTAAAATTTTTATTCATAAGATTGACTAAATTTATTGAGATCATTAAATCTTGAAATTTATAGACAGCGTGAAAAGTTTAAAGTCTGAGAAGTTTTTATATATAATATATTTTTAAAAGTATTAAATTTCTAATGTTTATAAAAACTTTATATATTTATATAAGAATTTAAAGATTGTAGAGTCTTTAGATTTTACTAAATCAGATTTTTAATCTCGCAATTGTTTTCACCTACACAAGAACATGTCATGCTTTAAATCATTTAAGTCGTTCTTATATTTCTCAATTTTTCACACACATCTTCAGATTTTTTAAATTCTTTAGTCCCTTTAAATCACGAAATTATTGACAAGATTTTGCACGAAAATATACAGATATATTAATTAAAAAAACAGACCAATGCTGATGTGTTAAGCGTTAGGCGAGGCAACCGAGAATGAATAGCGCACAAAAAGAACGATATTGGTCGAGCAAAGGGATCAAAGTTTACCGGGCTCTAGAGACATAGCACGCAATTACATGAACATACAAACACGTCCGCGTCCTTTTTATTCAACCTATTTTCATTCTGTTTTCCCATGACGTGTACTCATCCCATATGCACTCACAATAGATATACATATATGGCCCATCTACTCCGTTATATATCAGTATAAACTCATTAAGCGCGACGAGATTTATTTTCTGTGACTTGCACGTTCGGATTTGTCAGATCAATGACGTTCTTAGCAACACAATTTTAAGCGATTATTCTTAACATTCACTTTCTTCTACCTTGATATATTAGTTCCTGATAATACGTGTATTGGTAATGAACTTGAGAGATTCATAAATAAATTATTTTAATATACAACAAATAAACTATTTTAAGATTGAGCCAAAATGACGAGAAAATTATTATTTCATTAATCAAGACAGGTTTATTAAAATTTAAATGTATTTTTTTATATTTGCGATGTATTTCTAAAATGCATTTTTGAGATGCAACATTGGCAGCAGACAGGAGTAAAAATATCCGCGCAAAGAGTATTTTTACTCTCGACTGCTGTCAATAAAAGATTAATAAAGAGAAAAGTACACCCGTTAAGCTCTGAATTGATTATTATCGATAATAATTTCAGTAACTATTGTATTTTATAGTCTAATGTCAATTTTGTTCCATAATTATCTCATTAATTGAACTTGGTTTATAACGCATATAATTATTATTAATTATTTTATTAATTAAAGTAGAGAAATAATATTTTGTCTAGACAGTCTTTTATTGGCTACTGAATGAATATAGGAATTAATAAATTAAATTCATTAAGCACTGAGATAGAAATTTAATTAGTAAATTATAATTTAAAAAGATATATATAAAAAATGTTTTTCTTTATATATATATATATATATATATATATATATATATACATAGATTGGATTTCAGTTTATTTTGAATGAATAATTTTTTAGCGCAAACAACGCAAAATGCTGTTTTTCCATTTCTTCATTCATGCATATAACATGCCTTTCTTAATTTATCCAGTCTCGACTTTATATAAGCAATGTCACTAAAATTGAAGAAGTGTTCAATTCCGTGTTCAAATGTTTCGTTTTTTTTACACCATGTTGGTTGACGTACAATAGTAGCGAAATATTGCAATAGTATGATAGATATAGACGATTTCAGTGATATTCAATGACTAATGTAAACAAATATATCTTAAAATAATAAACTTTGTAAACGTGGGCGTATATACCCAACCGATATTGACCGATAAATTTTCGTCCAATAACAGCTGTTATGTTTTGATAGCTTCGAATATTTTTCCCTATTTTTCTAAAACAAACAACGTTCCACAAAAACCGATAAAAAATACTCAGCCAACGCTTTAAGCTTGCGAAAAATCTTTCCGATCAACACAACGTAGAGCGATATAATATACACAAATATATATTCATTATATATTATATTTCACACGACGCGACGTTCGCTCCTACAAATAGCGCATTATCGTGATTTGATGAAAAATTGCAAAAATTCAATAAGTCCGATTAATTAATGCATCGGCGATGAATGAAGGTAACTCAAACTCGATTGATCGCCCGCCAATCGTGAGAGTTAACTAATTAAACTGAGCATCGAAAGTTATCGCGCGATATTGAATAGAACTCGAAAATCCGGATCTCATCGATGTTACCTCGAGCGGACTGCGCGTTAATTTTCACCACGCGCCAGCTCGTTTTCCCACGGATTCTCCCTCCCTGTCTCTCTCTTTCTCATTCGGATGAAATTTTCATGGTTTTCGCAGAAGCTCAGAGGCGAATAAAGCGCGTTGTCGGTCGAAGGAAATGGTAGTAACAAGATCGTTTGATATACAACGGCAGTTTTCGCGACGCAAACGTCTTTCACGAAAATCAAAAGTGGGTGATGCGCTCGTAGAAATTCTATCAAGGAAAGGAAGAAAAGTGAAGAGACACAGCCCCGCACACACATATAAGAGAAAGAGAAAAAGAGATAGAGAAAGAGAAAGGAGAAGGATAGGTGAAGCGTTTCCCATCGCGTAAACCTACTCCGACTTTCTCCTCCTATCGTTATCTTTTTCTATCCTTCTGTCGTTCTATCTCTGGCTCTACCTTTAACTCGTTTCGGTCTCCCTTTTTCGTTTCGCGTTCTCCTTCCGGAGTAAAACTATACTCTTTCTCTTCTTTTCATGACGTCGTCGTACCGCCATGCGGCCCCGTATTACTCGAGCTATGTAAATGAATTTCGTTTAATTATCTGGGAGAGGTCGCGCACCGAGAACGAGAACGACGGAAACGTGGGGGTACGAGGGTTAGCTCCCAAGAGAGGGTGACGTTGCTTTCGCTGTACAGTTAAAGACTGCCCCTGAATTCACTGCGACGGCACTTTGCCAGCTTTAGAGAATTTCTCAAGTCCGATCTCTCTCTCTCTCTCTCTCTCTCTCTCTCTCTCTCTCTCTCTCTCTCTCTCTCTCTCTCTACCCTTTCTCTTTCTCTTTCTCATTTTCTCCACCTTTGTCCACTTCTTCTCTTTCCTTCCTTCATTTCTCTTTCTGCTCGCTACCCTCGCGCATAAATGCTACCCTTTTCTCTCTGTTGCCCCTTTCTATTTATTTCTCGTTGTCTCGCAGCACCGTGGCACGGCTATTACACTGGTTTTGTCTTCTAATCGCGCTACGGCCAGTTCCTTACGGAGACGTCAGTTAATTCGTTGTCTTTGGGAAGCATAATAATGAATCGCGCTAGCTGATTCACGACGCATCAAATTTGCAACGCGAACAGCGAGCTGCAATAGGTAAAATCGTTAATAGAGAAAGACAAAGTTTCGAAAATAAAATTTTAATAAAAGATTTCTAAAGAATAAATAGGAGGAACCTCTTTAATATATTATCTATTCACGTAATTCTAAATTTATCCTCCCAACTGTACAGATTAATTCAAATCTAAAAACGGCGAGGATCGACCTTTGAACATGGTTGAGTTTACGCCGCTTCATTTGCGTAGAATAAGTTCCCTAATCCACACTGATTTTTTGTTTCGCTTTTATATCGATTGGAATTGCATTGCATGCTTAACATTGTTGGCGATTCGACGATATTGTTTTTACTGTTTGGTATGCATCGGTGAATAACCCTTTGGGGATAGAAATTTAATGGATAACATCGCGTACCTGACTCGCATATTTTTCTTGCAGCTCTTGCCAAACATTCGATATCAGATATCTCGCCCACGATTTTCCAACTTTCTATATCGAGAATATTTCGAAAATCGTGCACTATCACATGATATCGCCTGTATAAAATAAGAAAATCTCCTATATATACCATCATGACTGCTAAGAATGGATTTTTTAATATACCATAATTCTTTAGATATGTATAATCATCATATTCTTCATATAATATTCATATTTCACTTATAATAAGTAAACGAGTATATCTTGTTAGAAACAGTTCCCAATTTTACTTGGTGCTTCGAAAAAAAATAACGATTTAAATTTAAATAAATTAAAAGGCAACGATGACAGTGTCAGGAATAATAAAACTAGGACGCGGAAATACACACCAATCCAATCGGCTTACGCGATCCGCAATGTGGAATAAGAATATACGGCGAATTAAAGTTCGTTTGGAACTATGCGGGTATTGGATCCCAACTACTGCGGAAGTCCCGTTTTTTCACGTCCTTGTCTTCCTCATTGCAACCTGAATTCCAACCAGAGTCCTCCTCGTCTGATCGGTCCCAACGGCGGCAGTCGGGGCTCTCCGTCGCCCGGGACGTTAGTTAAGATTAAGTTAAAGTTGGATGAACTTCAGTCCGGGCCGAGAAACTATGCATAAGCGGTTATATTATCGCCAGATTTTGCGCGCCGCGCAGCAATATAATGCGAATTTAAGAGGGATCTTATCACGTCGTCCTATAACCATACAAGTTTACCATAATATTAATAAGACGTTCTGCCATAACAGGTACTTGGATGTGATTCTTCATTCGCGCGCGTGCGTGACGAAACAGCTTTTCATATATAAACAAGACATTTGTCATGTAATTAAAATCGTCATATAATTAATCATCAATGATTAAAAACATTTTTGAATAATATTAAAATCGCGTAGCCAGATGAAATAGTATTTTAAGAATTTATTTATTTAATAAGATTATTCTACACACACAAGTCGCAAACGCAAAAAGATTCACAATATTTGTTGCGAATAAAAAGCGGTTAATGATATCATTAATCAACACTTCTGATTTATTGTCATGACGTTGCAAACTATGTTTTACATTTATAATTTATGCAAAATAACCTTTAGATCATGCAAACACTAATCAACTTAAAAAAAGAAAACAGATGACTTATAACAGAAAATAATAAATAAATAATTTAAAAACAGCTAAAAACAGCTAAAACTGAAGTTTTTAGACACTTTGATTAAATTTTGACTTGTATATTTATGTGAATTTTTACAATATAATATTGTAACATGTGAAAAAATAGAACGCTATACATATAAATCAAGTGATTTGTGCATAATTTTTTTTTTCGAGTATATTTAGCGATTGAAATAAATGTCGTAAATTGACTTTATTTTCATTCTATCGTAAAATCGAAGTATCGATTTTCTTTTCGACAAATAAAAAACTAAAATTAAACCATGCGCACGTAATCCCGCACGTGTCTTCGACACGGTAGAGATTTGCTCAGAGGAAGAGAAGAGTCTTCAAGTCCGTTCTGTCTCTCACAAGGTAATTTTTTTTAAATCAAACCAGCGCGACGTTGTCTCGTCTAACATTCTCGAGCGATATTCGGAAAAAGTGACGGCGACGCCGAGGAAGGGTGAAAAAGGCCGCATCGATGGCGCATCGCACGACAATAGTAGATACACGTACATCTCCCAACGGGATATATACGGCACCACTTTATCCTCCTTCGCCCCGCCGCGCCGCCGCGCCGCCCCGTTCCGTTCCACACCCTTTCGCGAGAGTGCAGTGCTTCCAACTCCTCCTCCACCACCGAACTGATGCACGCACACACGCGCGCGTTATAAAATGCTCGTTATAGTTCGCCACGTAGGCGTGCGGGGTGAGGAATTTAATTTAGAACTTGATTTATATTTTAGCGGGCCATAAAATGGGGAAATAATTTGTCTCCTGAACGCGTATGAGACGGGCTTCCTTCTCTGCACTACTATGCAGGGTTTCGTACGTATCAACCGTCTCCCCTACCTTTCCCCCCGCTCATCTTCCTTACGTTCTATCCGTACGTTAAACCCACCACGGGTCGCCTTCTGCCGAAAGGTCGCGAGTCGACGGGCACATACATTACGCCCAAGTGCCGAGCCATCCTTCCCGGCAATGCACATGGGGGATTCTGCTCTTACAAGCACCAGCGTTAATCTTGAAAATCTTTTGTACGCGAATTTTCGAGGATCGATGTGAGAGAGGAGCGATTAAAAGATAAAAGCTGAAAGCGACTCTTCTGTAAATGCGCGATTAAAAAGGCGAAACCACAGATGTTCAAAACAATGATTTTTTTTTTCTTTTAAAAAAAATTACGTCTTGTGTTCAGTCATATAATTAAAGATATTAATTATATATTAACATAAAAAATATACTGACACAGAATATCTAGAACATCTAATTTGCAAATATTTTTTGTAAAAAAATATATCGAAACTCGTTGCAGAAGATTTTATTCTCAAAAAGGTTTCAAATGTCTATCACGTTATATCACGTTTAACATCTTTATACAGCGCGATCGTTAATTTATCGTAAACACGAAATCCGCAATCTTCGGCGTCAGGGATCGTGTTGAAAGAGAGAACAGTCATTATCATGACGTCGTAATCAACGACGAAGACAGACCTTAATGCCGAAGTAAGGAAGAGGGGCTGGGAGATATTTACGACTCGGAAAGAGATAGTGCGGTGAGTATAAACGTGTATAGGATGGGCTAGAGCAATCTCTTCTCATCCTCGATCTCGCCGAGACTGAGGGATTCATTAAGGTTGGATGGAGGTGTTAATATAGTGAACATTGCCGCCGGGAGTCTCGCGCGCCACTTTGCCTCTCGTAAGACAGGGATACGGAGTCACCGAGAACGACAGAGAGACGAAAAGGGGACGTACGGCGGATGGCAAGGGTGAGCATTTTGCGAGGAAGACGGGAGCGCGAAAGCGTAAACGTGGAACTGTCGACGAGGCGGGACAATCGCGAGGCTCAAGCGTACCCGTGAAGCTAAATTACGTGGGTTCCGCCACCAGGACGAAACTATTAGCTAGGATTTAGATTCGCGCGACTCGACGGTGTCGCTATCTTGGTCGCGTATTTTGACGCCGTCGCCTATCGTCTCGGTAATTTCCAGGGATGGAGGGAATGAGGTGAGATGTTATAGAGTCGCCGAAATGAATCCCGGTTCTCTATAATACTATATACATCAGAATTAAATATGCATAATCTATGTCTAGACTATTTACACTGTCATTTTACGTTACATTAAAGGAAATATATGAGACCGTTAAAGGAATATGAGATAATTTTTGACAAAAGTAAAAGGATGAGTTGTTATTCTATATTAAAAATATCATTTTATTCGACTTTATCGGCTTTAAAAATTTTCGTAGACAAATGAAAATCTAGTCGAATTCACTCTTTTCACACAAAAAAAAAAAAAAAAGCGAAAACGTTATAACTGCTCTATTATAACCCATAGTTTATTTACTTGGTTCGCAATTTGAAATTTGCGTTTTTGAATCATTGGTATAAGCGTGAATTGAGCACTTTCGCCGAAGTAATTGCCAGTGTATTTCACGAACGAAACACATACGTGTTTCGCAAAATGCGAAATGGAGCAATCATTTTGAAAGCTTCAAACTTGCGATTGTACAGGTATACGTAACTGGGTCGAGAAGTTTAGAAAACATTCATATACCCTGCATCTATAAAATTTCCGCGTCATCGTGCAACGCCCCTATCACCCAATTTATTTGTTCCTTGCGTGGAAATTAACAATCAAGCATTGAATGCGCTTGACAAAGGAGAGCTACAATTTGCTCCTATCTCCCGTAATCTCTCGTAAGTAATGTAATCTTTCAGAGTGCTATGAATATGCAGGTGAGGGCCCATGTGGTTTTTTATTACGTATTAGGTATAGAAGTTAATTTTCACCTCTACTTGATTCAACTGTATATTGCGATAAAGATTCAAGATTGCTTTTGCCAAGCACTAGTTCGTCGCTTGATTTGTCCGTCTATTTCTAAAAGAAATCGATAAATGAAAATACTTGTTGAAATTTACGTATAAATGAAATTTATATCGAGCTAGATTTTCTTCCGGTACTACCTACTAATGTTTTAATTCAATTATTCTTTACCTCAATTTTATCGATTTAATAGATTTCTAAGGAATTATTTGTATTGATAAGTTCTTGTTTTTTTAAGAAAAACTCAATAGACGCTCGATGCAACCGCGAAAGACGTTTGAATCTCGGCGATTCGTTTGCCGCGATGGAGCTACGTTTACGTCGTTTCAAACCGCATGCGGATTCTTTTTAAACCGTATTAGTTACCAGCGCGATTCCACTCATGAGGTATTGAACGAACCGGTCCGTTAATGGCGCGCGATCAAAGAATATTGAACGTCGATTCGTCGAGAGCGGCTCACCAGGAGTGCTCTGGAAATTTCACGTTAGTTAGACGTAAACGAGCCGTTTCCCTCATTTCTCTGATCCAATCTTGCGCTATTATTCGATCCGTGAATAGCAGTTGCTTGTGAAAGAAGAAGAGGGATATTCAACTGTTCACACGCCTGCAGAGTTTTTGATCAAGTTCGTTAACGTCAAATATATCGCGTATTCAAACGATGTTCGAAATATTGAATTTTTAAATTAACCTTACAATATTATCAGATAAAGACTTGTTGTATATGTAAATTTTATGCGGACCAAATGAATTTTAGATAAATGTAAGAAGATAAAAAAATGTTTATTGTGTCTTTCGTTTAGAATTATTTTATATATTATATTTATTACGTCAAATCGGTTTATTTTTTAATATCTTTTGATATCAGCGAGAAAAATAATCAAGTGTAATTACACGGGAAGGAGGAATCGGCACGTAATATTATTTTGCTACCATACTGTGCATCTCGTCAAAGAGCAACTCAAGATCAACATCGTTCTCGAAGTCACGTGAGCAGTCCCGTAATCAGTGGAAGACCTCGTCTCACGTCCGACGTCAATGTTTGTGAACATCAGACAAAGTCTTAACTGCGAGCAATTTCATCGAAATAGTTGGGCGATCCTAATTCCGTCAGATCAATTTAGCAGCGGATCCCTAACTTGTACGAAGTGCAAGACATGATAACTCGATTACCGCTGTCCCTCATCTTATTCGTTCACCTAAAAACTCAATACGTGATACTGAATTACATTGATGACGTTACACTAACGATGCATTTGACGTATACTTATTTAGATAAAACGCTTTCTTACATACAGAAGCTAAGTAAGTTCAGCGATGTGAGATGACGGGATTCTTCGCGTTACAATTTTAAAGTGACGCTCGGACTTTCTCGGCTTTATTCTAGGACCACGAGGTCACGAGGCAACGGCAAAATCCTGAAGAAAAACAACCCTCTCTCTCCAGCCTGAAACCGCACTCAAAAATCTCCCAAATCCTTAAGTCCTCCTAAGGAAACATCCGTGGCTTAGCGGGGATCTACCGCCAACCTCGTTTACGCGACAAATTCTACGTTGGGGAAATAAGAAAAGAGAAAGACACATGTTACTCAATCAAAATACTCTAAGAAAATGAAGATTTTTCCTTGCAAATCACGGAAATATTGTTTAAAATTAAACGCATTAATAATGTTGATGACACGATTATGTTGATAGTAACAAAGAATCATGAATTTTGCGCATAAAATACCGACAATACCTGTATTAATAATATTTACTGTATGATAAGATAATATATAATGTTTTAAAAAATGGTATTTAAAAAATTTATAGTAATACATATTTTAATTCATTTTTTTAAATTATGAAAATGATATTCTATATTCAAAATTTATCTTTAAGAATTACACACATCAAATATGCAGAAATAAAAACAATTTAAGAATCTTCAACATTTCCATTCTTATTTTATTCTATTAATAGTCAGAGTGATAAAGAAGAGGAATAATAATATATAACTTAAACTGCTATGTCAAAAAATTATATATATACATATAATTGCTCCTGTTGATTGTCGAAGATGTCTTAACTAGATTAATGATTGGAATTTCATAAGAACTGTCAGGTTTAACAGATAGTAAATGAACTGCACGCGATGCACGATGGACGAGCGATGGGTCCAGGATGGAAGGAAAGTCGCCGAAAACGGATTACGTGTGACAAACACAGGGATAAGTCTTTAGACACGGAGCTAGGTATAAGGGCGTCGTGTGTCACCGACATGCAACAAGTTGCCTCCAGTGGAGTCACCCCCGTGTCTCACCGCTCCGCGAATAGCGAGCCACCCCGCATTAAATCATTTTTAAACGTCCTCACGATCGCCGTCGGACTTTTATTCGGGCCGTCGGGCCGATACAAACCGAAGTCTGACGCGCGATAAATTTCTTCCTCGTCGGATTTCTTTCCTGAGAAATAAAATCCAACTATCAGACGCGTATATTGTTTCTCATTCTTAAAATATAATATCAATGTAAAACCTGTTATAAGTTCAATAACTTTAAAGTATCTATTTTCAAAAATTATGTGCCTAAATGTACATTCCTGTTAGTCGAATATCGAAATCAGGGTATCTATCGTATTACACATATATACCTTGTATATTGTAAATATATAAAATAATTAAAACAAAGCATTTTTTAAATGAGACAAATAAAGTTATTCTTGAGAATGTAAAAGAAAGAATAAAAGCGGTAATCTTCTTTAAAATTTAATATTTGGTGAGAGTGTATTTAAATTAATTTATAGCTGTCAGATTTGTCTGACGTTTTAAAATGTTACGAAAAATGACTAAAATTATAAATAATTATAACACAGTTAGTCGAAAGAAAATTATAAAAACATCAGAATTCTCTCTCTACCTGATCTGTGTCTTAAAAGGAAACTTGTAATACTAAAGTCAGATACACTTGGAGAAAAGAACTCTTTGGAAGTTTATCGCATATCTGTAACATAGTCAGAAGTATGCGGAGAATTCCAGCGCGGGTCAGGTCGGCCCGGTCGTTAGAGGGCTGGCCTTCCCAGTTCACCCTGAGCATGTATCAAACTGAACGGCTCCGCATTTAATAACGGTCGGAGCTCGCTGTCAGGTCGGAACCGCTGTTTAAAGCAACCGTTCGATTGATTGATTGATTGATCGATTACTTGGAGCGGCAACCATGTTACCCACGAATACGCAACACTCTCACCTATATGTTCTACGCGTCGTTTAACTCTACGTTATGCGCGTAAATTGTAGTACTATGCTGACTTAGAACAAATGCAGCAAGTTCTCACGTAATATATTCGAAACTAAAACTTCCATTACATAAAAATGGTTTTTAAAAAATATATTTTTGCAAAGAGATATTAAAATGATTATCTTTTCTCGTTATACATATAGGAGAATGTCCTAAATCGGATCGTGTTCCAAATCGGACCTTTTTAATTTAAATAAATACAGTTAAACAAATTAGCGTGCTATTTATAATGTAAAGTCCTTATAAGACACCGGACATGTGACAGCAGTTTGGCAGTACTTTATCATAACGTTCATAGAATAGACGCAAATATGTATTTAGGCTATCATGCAAACATTTTTTTTAAAAAGAACTGTATTTTTATCTTTGAGTTTAAATTGCTCGTTTTATTCAATACTAACAAAAATTAATTAAAATATTTTAAAATTCCATCTAAAAGTTCATAAAAATAGGAGAGGTCCGATTTGGAACTCATAGTTCCATATCGAACCGGAAAATGCATTTTTGCATTTTCCGTTATAGTTCGACACAGAGAAGAGATACGTCAAAATGGTCTCAAGCAAAAATGAAGGAAATTAAATGATCTTTCGAACGGTATCATTGATTTTTCATGATCGGACTTTATTTACGCCTTATAGAAAACAGAAACTGTAAATAGGTCCGATTTAGACTACTCTTCTCTATTATATATATCTTAATTTCTTTTTTCATTATCTACCAGTTGAATATTTTTGTCGTTATCTGATAAATATAGACATTTGTGTAACATTTTATTTTTGTATATAGAAAATTGAATCATGAATATAAAATTGCAAATCTTATTTATTAAGAAAGAATGATAAAAGACATCAATTATATAGATGACAATTATTTTTTGTTCAGTGTGCAATTTAAAAACTATTATTACCTGAATAAAATATTTCTTCAAAAGACAAGCAATTCTTATTTATGATAATAAATACCAAGAAAATATAAAATATTATGAGAGTTACGTTTCCTTGCATCCGTAAAAATAAAGAGGTCGCATTCAGGAACTTTGTAAAATTGTAAATCTGCGGAATTGTACAGTTGGTAAACTCCACCGAAGTTAAAAGAACGTTCTAGAAAAAAGATGGACCGGCTGCTTGTTTTATTTCCTTTTATCCTTTTTTTTTTAACCAAGTAAATTTCGCAAGCTCCCCCACTCGTTTCCTCTCGCTTTTCTTTGCACGATGTTACGCGAATAATTTGGAAATGGTATCGCAAGCCGAGATCACGTCGTGCGCTTAATGCGGTGCATAATGGAAGCGGAAGGGGATGGAAAGGGAGACGATACTCGATGTAATCCGCGATGCACACACATGCATACAACGGGGGCGCGCTGCAACTGGGCTACGAGGTTACGCCGGCGACGCGTGCGGGCGTCCTTACGAGCGATAAATCAGCGACGTGCTCGTGAAATTGAGCACGCGTGCAATCCCCCGTGTAAACACGTTAGCAGTTCATAACGTCGCGAGATCCATGGAAGCGATCAAACCTCGCTGCTTTCTCTCTCCCGTATATATGCGAAGGGAGCGCGGCGCGGAGTGTCGGATTACGTCTTCCTGATATTAACCCTGCATTGTAGGAGCTTGCACGAAATGCACCTTACTATGTTGTCCCCGTGCAAGAGATGCGGTTGATTAATAAAATATGAAACGCGCGTCACGATGGAAAACTCTCTTGCCGTGGATTGTAAAGTCTTCTTTTCTTGTGTGAGAGTACATGTAATCCGTTTATCAAACGAAGAATAAAGCCTAAGAGATTTCGTCTTGTCTCTATAGAAATTAATGTAAAATTCAAAATAGCTCTCTTATGTCTGTATAAGTAACGTCGTGTCTTAGTCACTGTGATACTGCTTATTTATTTATTAAATACAAAGAGTACCAAAGAAAAAAAATTAGATAAATCGATGTGCATTTTAATTCCGTCTGAAAATTACCGACCTTACAGCAAATTTTTTATTAACATATATATATATATATATATATAATAGATTATAAAAATTACTTCAAACAAAATAATCGGTATGTATTATTTAAATTTAATAATGCATTAATGCAGAGAGTACAGTAAGCGAGATGAAGAGAAAGAGAGAGAACGGCAATGTCGCGTTAAAAAAATAGAATGACATTTTATTGCGTACATCTGCGTCCGCACTCGTACATGAACATAGCCACAACCTTTTTCACGAAGTTCACAACATAGGCGTCACCAAAGCTTTTTTTTTAGGAATCTTTATTAAAATCTGAAAGATCTTTTCAATCCCGATAATTTTATATTACAAAAATAAAATTATATAATAATTAACATAATAATGAAGTTTTCAATAAGATAAAAAGAAAGGTCGACTAAAATCATTGAAAGAGTTAAAAAAAATATAAAATACTTTAATATTTATATATATTAATATATATTTTTTAATTGTAAAGATTTAAATTGTAATCTTTTATCCCTTATATGAATTTTACTACCTTATAGTGTATTAAACCGTTGCTATTTTTCTCTTCTCTTTTTAAGAATTTAAAGACGAATGAGAGAGTTGTATCGTATTACGACGCCTATGCAGTCATATACATACCGCACTCGCGATTGCCTCGTAGATTTCTGGTACGCACGTACGCATAAACGCGTCATTGCGCTGCCATGAACCCAGCCGACAGGATGGTCAGAGAAAGAGAGAGAGAGAGCGGGGGTGGGGAGGGGGAGGGACTGGTGGAAGGTGATGAGCAAGTGGACAGAGACGCGAGATTGGGTTGCGGGACGGGGTTGCTGTGGTGAGAGTGGCGGAGGCACATGCGGAGGGTTAATGCATCAACATCAAAGTGGCTTGCCGGTACAATTATTGCACTCAACGCACTGGTCGCTACCGCTCGGCGTGCGGTGGCGCACACTCACATGGATCGCAGAAATAAAACGCACACACGTCCGCTACAGCGGCGCCATGAGAATACAGACCGTATGCACCTGGCCCAGCAGAGAGATATAGATATAGAGAGAAAAAGAGAAAGGAGGGAGGAAGAGAGGGGGAGAGAGAGAGAGAGAGAGAGAGCCGTATATTACATTCTTCCGCATTTAACTGGACGGACATTAATTTGAAAAAGTAGGCGGCTGTCGCACCGTACCACGCCACGCCGTGCGCGGCACGGTTTAGAATCTCATATTCTCGCGCGGATGCGGGCATGCGGACTTTACGCGAACGTTCAGCCGCAACTTATGCGCTTTTGACGCACGCGATTTTCCTTTTTCCCTTACCCGTTTTTCCATCCGTTACCCGCCGCTCGCTGTGGCAGTATTGCGTCGCGTTGCGTTGCGTTTTTGTGTCATCTCACTGCACTCGAATGCGTTACCGAGGGATTTAAGATTTCCGCGCGCGTTGTTTCTCCGCGAGAATCCGCATTCGCGAGACTTAAGCCAGAACCAACGGTATTAACGGCAAAATCACAGCAAATTCTGGTTGGAGCTCTGTGCGAGAGCGAACTTGTGCGATTACATACGAATATAAATATATAAATATCACGAAGGTATTTTTAAATATTATTTTAAATAATTAATTTTGCTTTAAGAATGAATCTGCATTCAAGTGCATTATTGCAGAAATTCAAGATTTCCACGTTCGCGCTTTTGAATTTACGCGTTGGCGCGTTATGTGGTCAGAGAAATTATATTTAACATTTTACTCACAAATTCACATAAGCTAACGAATTATACAGGGTGTACCGGAAATAATGATATAGAGATAAAGATTTTTCGTATAAAAATGTTCAACAAATTTTCGATGAATAAGATAAATATAGGTATTATCGAAATTTATATATTATTTTAAATTATATAAAATTTAAATTGACAAAAAAATCAATAAATAATCAGATTGGATGAACCAAGCAGATTGTAGCTAGTCAAATTCATACTTAATGAATACTTAATTATGATTTTTTCAAACAACACTAAAACTTCGTTTTACATTTTCAACTTACCTTCATATGAGGAATCATCTCTTTCTCTGTTGTATCACGCTTTCCGGAACACCCTATTCCGGAATATGCAAATGTAAATAAAAGAGAAACAAAGAATATTCTATGTATATCTAGCATATTCCAACTAACTTATTGTATTTAATAAAAGTAAAATATGCTAACGTAGTCAGTTATAACGTTTGTATTTATATGCAAAAAATATAAACTAATTTTATTTTATAAGAAGTAATTTATTAATTTTGTATAGCTTATCAATCTGCATTTATTGATAATTTGATTATTGCCTTTTATATTTCCATAAAAGTATTAGAATTTTTAAGAATCATAAATATTCCTAAAAATAGTTAATTATATTATAGTATATAAAATAGTATAATTAATCAAATTAACTCACATTACTTTTTTCTTACAATAACATCTAAGGGAATGAATAATAAATAGACAGATCGATACGCATGTATCGTAGGTATACGTGTTATGACTAAATACGCTTGAGTCTAATTATGTAACAATTAGGCAATTTAGATCAATTTTGAAATTATTCTAAAATTCCTTTATTTTAAAATTTGAATTAAAGTAACTGGGATATTTGAATATATTCGTGTGATTAACTGTTGCATAATTAGACTCGCACATTTACATCTATAACATGCGTATTGATTTTCCATTTATTATCAGCGATTTATACTTTTTTATATATACAACATATAATAATTAGCTATTCTTGGTAACATTAATGATTGTTAAAAATTTTAATACCCCTATAGAAGTGCAAGCCAATAATCGAATTATTAATAAATATAGATGGATGGACTAAAAAAATTAGTACATTATAGATATATAAAAACAAATATTATAACTAACACATTAGTATATTTCACTTTTATAATAAATAAGTTAGAATATGTTATATGAGAAATATCTTTGTTCTTCTTTTATTTAGACTTGTAACATTCGCATATTAAAAAAGTCTCTGAAAATTATTTTTCTCTCTTGTATGCACAAATTTATATAATATTTAATCCTGGAAACAGAGGCCGCACATGCAGACATCAAATTCGATTTAAAAAAATATTTGAAAAAAAGAAGGTAATAGAAAATAAGAAAATATTTGAGTTAATTAATAAGGCGATTGATACCTTTGACCAAAACTTGTATTGCAGTGAGAGATACAAAATAATGTATATGGAATACGCTACGTGACTATCGTGGAAATAAACGTTTCGCCTCGCAAATAACGAATAATAGTTAAATGATAAATTACCCTCTGGTTGCTCCGCCGTTGCATTATACGTCCTCGGGCCCCCTTCCTCTCTCTCGGTTTTCCATTCTTTCTTCATAGCACTTGTACACTCACTCGCGAAAACACGGTTAATTACGATTGTGCGCGCTTTAATTATTAAAGCACGATAATCACGCGACACTTTCCGCGATACAATAATACGACTGATAAAGTCAAACTGTCGATTAATTGAGATGCGATTCGTTCCAAAATATATCATCAAAACCAGGCGAGGAATTTCAGGCGCATAAATATTTTTAATAATCTTTCTTTCCTGTTTTAAATAAATACGTTGTCTGAAATATATAGATTTACTTCGATAGATGACTATTATCACAATGCGCTCATTGATTAAGCTATGCTCACGAGTTGCAAATGTCGCTGAAGTTACAATTAGTTGTTAAGTCTATGATAATAACTTAGTAAATCGAGTGCGATGTTAATTTTACCAAAATTCACATTTGGGGGTGCCAGTTTCACTGATCTCGATTTAAGTCCCGATGGCGTGTGTCACAATCAACAGCATAAGATCGATCGCGCATCAAGCGTAAACTCGTAATGTTTGCGTTTGACCCGACCTACGGATACCACGACCCTGATCCGTGTTTATTATGTTTGTATCGAAAGACGTACTACGTGGTTACGCCTTACTTGTGATTCTTATGTTTAGTCCGAATTCGGAATTCCTTACCACGCATCTCACGCGATATTGTAGATGAAATAAGGAGTTACACAACAAAGATTTTAATCAATTGCTTCAGTTAATGTTCGTTATTCATTGACATAAAATACGAAAAATAAGAAAAAATCGCATATTTTATCGTTAACACATTAATATGAAATACTTAACGTGTGCATTAGAAAAAAATATATAATATACATTAAAAATCTCGTATATTTGCTCGTATATTGGTCAATTTTCTTTATTGTATAAACCATTTTGATGATATTGAGTGTGTATATATTCTATTCGTAATATTATATATGTATTACTATATTCTGTCGTTTCTGAGATCAATTTTGATAAATGACTTATTATTGCATTGCAAATTTAATATATTTATTTTTTAATACTAATAATTATTAATAAAATTAACTTTGTTTTTTCTATGACAATGGCTATAACGTATATCCTAAATAAACGAAAATGTCGAGCAATGCTGTGTCAATGCAAATTTTTATTGTTATTGTTGAATATTTAACGCTTCAAAATAAAAACTGATTATGAGTGATATTCCATGTGTTTAAAATTAATTAATTATTGAATCTAAATTAATTTATTTGGAGAATATAATTTATCTTTGTTTTTTATACAAAAAGTCATTATGTGAATTCATGTATTATTACCTAAAAAATTATTTTTTATTTCGCAGAGAATAAAATTGTATGATTTTAATAAATCAGAAAAGTATAATATTAAATCGTTACAAAAATAACTTTTTTATTTGACTTATTAAAAGTACGCAACTGTTTCATTTGTATTAAACTGGATAAAATTTTAAAAATAGAATAATAAATTTATCTAAATTTTATTAATAAACTTGTCTTTAAATTTAGTAATTTTTGTATCGACCGTAAATTAGTAAAATTTGTATCGACCAACAAACAAGGAAAGAATTACACGCCTATAACGGTCTAAGCTGGATCAAGGTGCTAATAATAAGTATGTGTGAATTTTTATATACTACATATGTAGCCCCCCCATAATTGCGCGCTGAAACATTCAGACATATAACGCATAAATACTACAGTAGTATTATAGGTAATATCACCGAAATAATTTTTTAATTTTAGATTTAGACTTTAATTTAGAACTTTACTTAGAACTTTAAATTTAGATTTAGTTTATATTCTTTGTAGGGGAATCTTTCGAGTTTTGCGTAGACACCTTACTTGTCAGGATCTAAGATTTTGACTGAGGCCCTCGGACGCTCACGTCCCGGCCTCCTCCCCTTCTCGCGGGGGCACACGGCAGCAGCCAATTAAGCATGATCGCGAGATCGTGCACGGCCAATCGCCGAATTCGGAAAACCGCGCTACTTCGAGAATCTTCTCTCACATCTCCTGCTCACGTGCAAGGACAAAACGTTCGAGACAGATACGATCACGCAAAACAAGCAACTGCCTACCAAATATGCTTACATCTTTGTAATTATAAAAACATAATTAATCAATTATTTATATTTTTATATCAATGTGAAAAGGGTTAAATAATTTATATAATATCTGTCTATAGTATAAATTAAATATAGTGTAAATACAAAATTCATTTCGCAAATGTAATTTCTGGAATTGCCCAACTTTAAATGAACTGGAAGATTACTTCCACATAAAGATTGTGTCTATTTCAATTAATAAGTTTATTTACAAAAATAATATAAATAATTAATTTCAAAAAATATCTTTTTATGAAACATATATATTACATCATCAGAAATCATATCTCGAATTCATTAATGCGTGAAAATTCACCTACGCAATCTAATCCATTATAAATTAGCTTAATTTCCCCTAAATAATTATATCTCAATTTTTATATTCATTTATTTTATATTTATTATTTGTTTTAAACTAAGAGTCCTTTACATCATTTATTATTGTTTTCATTTATTTGAACTTACACATCATCTGTTTACGATTAAACAAAAATATCATTTTTTCCTGTGAAGTACGATTCAATTAATTGCGAGATTTAAGCGCGTAAGCAATCACCATGACGAACGTGGTAAATCACGAAGGGCCGCCGGTTATTCGCGAATTTTAACTCGTTTTCATCAACTATGTATGCTACATCAATGCTTTCGCCTTTCTCCTCTTTTTTTCTTCCATTTCTGACGCGATATTCCTCCCTGTCGATCGTCGGAACTCGTCAGGAGGGACGTCAGGAGGACGCTCGTCATTCTCGAAAAGTAATTGCGCTGGAAAATGTTAAAGCGCGAAAATTGCATGTTTTACCACCACCCCTCGCATCCTTCCCCTTTTCGACTTTGCGTTTCACGGGGGCGCATGTTTACCGCTTCGCGCGGACGTGTGTAACGTTTGCACGCGTATCGGACACGCGTGCTAAAAGTGCCAAGCGTGACGCGGCTGCGGGATGAGCATGGGACGAGAGCGCACAGAAGTATGGACCGCGCGGTGGGATATGTGGTATGACCGCGTGAGGAGATAAAAGCGGATAACGTATATTCAGAGGGATCACCGCGACGGCGGATACCCGCGCCGATGAATAATACCGGATGTATTCCTCGATATAGCGTCGCCATTTTCGATGCAGCGGTGACTCGCCGCCGTTGTGCGACGATTAGAATGTAAAAGAGAGCCTAACGTGAAATACATCTAACTTTATAGAGCGCGAATAAATATCTTTATAGAATAGTTTACATTGTTGAAGAAATAATTTTCACTTTAATATGATCTTTTCACTGTGTATTTTATAATTTTAGTTTAATAATTTGTCGCAATAGATTATTCATAACTTCTTAAAACGTTTATTAGCATCAAAATTATTACTCGCGTGCTTATCAATTTAATTTAATTTTGACATTATTATCCCAGTTTCAATTCAGGAATGCGTTTTAAGACCGAAAATTATTTCCGCGGTTTATTGTAGAACTAAATATGTATATAAATTCACATTGAAATAGATGATATTATTTATTTAAATAAGTACTGAAATTCAGCTGAGACCAGCGGTGAGACTTTCTTGTTATATTTACAATAGTTATATATATGGTCTTATGTCATTTATTATTGTTAATTCTTTCATGTTTTTAATTCCCCCCCCCCAAAAAAATGCAATTTTAATTCATTCATTGATGCAATATCGAGAGAAAGAGAGAGAGAGAGACTTCTTCCAAATATATCTCATTTAAAATTTTAAGCGTAACGTAATAAATTTTATGATGTAAGAATTATCGTGTTTCTGTGATAATTTATATATTGATAACTTTAAATATTTGCGTAATGGTGCTAGACATTGTTATTTAATCGATTCGTAAATGGCAATTTCGCAAGTCCTCGCCGCTGAAGAGTATCGAGGTTCCCAAGAGAGACGCCGGTTGTGTTCACGATCGGAAAAGCCAGGCCATGTGCGTTATACGCGAGTATGTTTCCACCAGCGGTCACAGAAACGAGCTCCGTCCCGCTCGTCTCGCTCGTTTAACCCAGGCGAGCGCTCGGTGTCCTCGCTAATAGGATTAGCCAGATTCGCGAAGTTTCCTCCGAAAACGGAATGACCGCGGTGGATGTAAACGCCGACGAAATTTGCGGCGGATTTCTGGTGCCGAGCCTGCTCATCGCCATGGATATACCTGACATTTCGATTCGTAAAAGCGACACTGAACGCCAGATGCTTATCAAACAGATACAGCGATTACACTCGTAACATTTGTTCGGACATCTCACAATTTTCTCAGCACACGATCCTAATTTTCGTGACACGTCGACGTGAGTGATTTCGAAATCAATTTTTTTCGAATTGAAAGTCTACAATACAAACATTAAGATTCCACGATGCTTCATTATCGAGAAACGCGATTATATTCGCGAAGATACACGGAATATCACAATTTAAGTACAACTTTGTTAGAAGCTGTTTAGAATTTTGTTGGAATTGTTACAGTCGACCTTCTTACGAAAAGTGAAGGTGGAATGTAATTCCGACTTCGACCTTCGCGCGGGTTTTGGCGGCAGAATGCAGGGGAGCTTGGTGCCAAAACTATCCGACACAGGTTCGTAACATTCGTCGGTACCCACTGTCTCTGTAATGCGACCACTTACGAACGTGCAGCCGGCAGCTATGCAGTTTAATACTTGCGAGTGTTTCTTGCAGGGGCGGCATACCGCGCATACTGCGCTCCTTTTCCTTTCCAGCTTCTCTCTTTCTCTGCGGGGGTTATTCCATTTCGCTAGAATAAACCGACGAAGGGTGGAATTTTCTTGCGGTAACCACGAATCGACTTACACGCTGTTGGAGTAAGAATATGGTTTAGCTGTGCATAAAGGAGAGAAGAACAATGTTTAATTCGCTTTCTTGCAAACGCGTCCTGATTCACTGGGATGCGTGGAATTATTGTGACTTTTGTGAGCCGGAGACTTCTATGAAAAGGGAATGAATTTCAAGAGAATTTTCAGTAGAGGCACTTTAAAAATTTACTTCGTATCTTAAGAGTGTGTTACATAAATATATTCCTTATATTCGAGAGAATAATATTGCACAGGACGTAAAAATTATTCAAATATCCAATGCGTGACCTTAATCTTCGTGTTAGCTTAAATTTGTCGCTTCTATCGACATAAATTCTCAAAAAAAAAAATAAAGTAAAGAAAAGAGAAAAAGGCAATAGAGGAGCGGCGATTGTGGCAAGGAGTGGTTTCTTTATGTGCGACATGGTCTAATTATTGGCATGACCCGGTAGCGCACTCGATCGAACGTGGAAACGGTCGCCCAATGCGGACTGACAAAGATGACGTTCAGATCTTGAAGCACAAGTAACCGCGGAAGTGAAGTCCGTGCAAACTCCTGCAGACAGCTTCACGAACTTCACCAGAACGTTACGTACATGTGTGTAACAGTGTAATCGTTCACCAACGTACCCCGTGAAGTATATAGTATTGTTCAAAAAAGATACTCCCTTATCTTGTAGCGTGTTCGCATATTTCGTGTACTGTGAATAATTAAAATCGTCGTAATTTATATGCGATACAGTACAATTTACTCGTATATTATCACGAATTTCGTCAACAAATGTGAATTCGTGGTAAACTCTTACGCGCACACATTACAAGTTTTTAATAAAGTTACAGCACTAAATCACTTATTCCATAAGTTTATTTAAAAATAATTTTTAAATATTTTTCTATTAAAAATTTCAAATTGTTTAATAACATAATAAGTGATGACGTTTTGTGGTAATATTTTATCTTTCTTCGAAATGAAACGAAACATGATACGAAAATCACAGAAAACACTTGAGCTGAACGTCATCGCTACATTTATCTGCAATTTACGTTACCGTCGTCGTAACGTTGATGTTAAGTCTGGCCATCATCATTGAACAGCGCTGTACGTTCGGACGGTTTCAACTCGCTCGAGTGGCCGTTATATGGGGTTCTAAGCATTCTGATTCTGCTGACCATTGCAATCCTCCGCCTCCCATTCCTGTTACGCCACCCGTTCCGTGCGCTGGTACGAGAGACCCACCCCTCGAAGCTACGTGGTTCGCCTTTAAACCACCCCATTCTCGCGCTCGTTCGTTCCGCGACTCTTCCTCGCGCTTACTCTCATTTAGTGATTTTCCAACCTTTCCTGTGTGGTTCGATCTCTCGCTTGCTTTCTTCATCGACCGCGCGCGGATCTCGTTAGCGGTGCCTTCGATTTCACTACGTATTTCTACCTCTTCAGCTATCCCGTCCGTAAGAGGGAACGTGTACGGAATGACCCTCAGCGAAGGGCAGAGTCGATGGCCATGCTTACGAGTTGAAGAATCAGAATGTTAGCGAATGCAGAAATTATGTGACACATAAGTAATAATTTATAGTAGTATAATATTATCATATAATACAATATTACATATATATATATATACATAATTACTATTAGTAATTATAATTAGTGCATATTAAACACTTATAAGATTCTCAAAAAAATTATGTATTGGAAATTTATCTAACAATTTTCTACAATACAACCAATACATGAAAAAATACATTTTTCTATTTATGACGTCTGTTTACAGATTAAAAATAAACTGCCAAATACACATTAAAGTTTACTGTTGAAATCTCTGTATTTACGTTTATACCTATTTTTTTCCTAGTACGTTTTATTTATTAAGCATCTCGTATTTGTTCTCTCGACAATAAACTCGTAGTTATTTGTTGCCTCGAGGAAACACGATCTAATAAAAAGTTAAATATCTGCAATGGTAGTCAATTGCCGTTTAATTTTCCAGTACTGCCAAGAATGCGAATATCGCGGTAGATTGAATACGATTTCAAGATTGCTTTCTTCAAGCACATGATCAAGTGAAATAAAATATACTTGAAGTTTTATATATAAATATGTGTATAAAACTTTGTATGTGTACACATACACACGCACATAAAACATATATATGTAAAAAGAAATAATAGATGGAAGGGGAGAGAGAGAGAGAGAGAAAGGATATTAATATTTGTAGAAAATAATATCGTTCACAAACTGCGAACAAACGATGCTTGGTAAACATGCCCGGAATTTTAAGCGAAAATCTTCTTGCTACCGCGGTTAAGGGAGAATGTAAATCCAGCGTAGCCGAGCTCGCGAATTATAATTTTCATTCCACGGCACGCGAGCAGGAATTTGTACGGGACGATAGTCAAACTTATGTAAGAATTGCATCGACCAATTACCCTCCCCCATCTCAACCTGTTTTTCCACCTACTTCCTCGCTCCAGCCGTCTTCAGGATAAATTTTTATGGCACTGAAAGTTTTCTCGGCGATTCTCGATTAAAACGCTCCGCTAAACAATTTCGCCATTACTGAGATACGCCAATCGCCGGGCTGGTGAGAGAGAAACTATAGGGAACTTTTTTAAAATGCCTGATACGCGACTGAATGAGAATCGGACGCAAAAGTTCCAAGATTTTAGATATTTTCATGCGTAATTATATTCGTTGATATAAATATACATTTAACTGAATTATATTTTAAATAATTTTTTTATCTGCAAATTGAGAGTATAAAAGTGTGTGTAAAACTAGAAAATATATTTTAATTATTTAAATATCTTTAAACATATTTAACGATATTTTAAAAATCTTTCTCTACAAAGCAGCTCCAGTATTTCATATTTTTTATACGACATGAATTAATTACTTTTTACATGACATCTAGATGCAAAAAATAGAAAAATTATGATAAAAAGACATGTACAATTTCTGAGTATTTTTTTTTAAGAGAGATTGTTATTTAGGTTTTTATTATTAAAAATATAAAATGCTTATTTTTCCTTATATTATTCTGTGTATCAGTTTTTATATTTATTTTGTTGGGAAAATGTGGAAACATAAAGTTTAATTTATAACGTAGTTTCTATTAAACTCGAAATAGAAAGTTTCAGAATGGAAAGCGAAATGTATTTCTCGTAAATTTCTTAGTGTAAGGCAAAGTTATCTTCTTTTTCTTCAAATAAAAAAATGCCTGTTATATGTGTGTCTATTACTTATATATAAAAAAATTAATGACAAATAATTTAATTTATTACTAAATATATTTCCTCTTTTTATAATTTATTTCTCTAAATATAGCCAAAAACTTTGTGTAAGTCCATAAGTTTAAAACGAAATTTTTTTTATTCTCAGTGTCGTTGCCAAAATGCAGACAGATCTAAAAGTTGATCGTTTAGCTTCGAGCAGTTACATTGACGGAAGTGGCCAAAGAGGGTTGGCTCGTTGCGCGAAGGGAAAAGAAAAAACCGGGAAGGAATGAATAAAGGACGAAGAATACCAGAAGTCGGTGAAAACTCGCAGAACCGTCCTGGTGGATACGCCAAGTCGTATATATAAGGTGTCTCAAGTTCTCATGTAATGTTCGAATTCTTTTTCTGATATAAGTAAAAATCTAAAAATCTCTACATCAAAATTTTACATTTTAAATTATCGGAAAAAGTCGCAAAAATTATTATGATTATTAATTATATATATATATATATATATATATAATATACATTACAAGTATTATTTTTATTATTAGCGTTATAGAAGGAATTAATTTCATAAAATCTTTAATGACTCGCGGACATATACGTATTGAGTTGAATTATCTAGAAATGATAACGACAAGAAATATTTTTTTTAATATAATATCAGATAGATAAAATATACACTCTACATAAATGGAATAGGCGAGAAAAATAGCTGATGTTTTCAATATCACCGTCCTTCATGCATTGGCATTTCAGAATAGAGCTTATCTCATTTAATCTTGTAAAAAAGGAGAGAGTGAATAGATTTTATACATATCATATAACGTGTCGCTAAACATCTTTGACTTTAACATATTTCTTCATTCGTATTCGCAAAACTTGCAGGATGGATTTGTCCATAGAGATCAATCAATACTCGGCTTTTAATATATCATCTTAAAATGTCTAAAGGGGATCTTCAAGAATAGAAAATGGAATGTGATCAAGTAACGTAAATTTTACGCGATTATTAAAAATAAAATCAGAGGTTAAAAAACATTTAAAAAGAAAACAAGAAATAAAGTTTTACGCGACTATTTAAACATCTGTTAGCTATAAATAAAAATCTGATAAAAATAAAAATCTTTCCAATAAATGCTGACAAACTGTTAAGACAGTTCATGGTCTACTTGAAATCGTCGAGCTAATCTCGTACAGTTAGATTTTTATCGCCTAACCATCGTCGATAGTAGCACGATCTCGAAAACAGTACGCAGTGAGAGAGTCAGCCATCCTGCCGAAATCGAATTCCATCAAGTTGAAGAAGTATATCGGCGACGAAGAACCAACTCGAAACTTTTACAAAGTCTCCCCTTGTCTCTCGCTCTCCCCATTTGAGTTTGGCAATTGTCGCGGAACTCATCCCACTCGTAAAGTTTCTCGGCCGCGACTTCACTATCGTGCTGCAAAAATATCAGCGGGAATTAGTTAACGCCGTTGCAACAATTCTGACTGCAACAAGTAGTTAGCACGGCACGCTTTGTCATGGAATTACATACGTAGCTCGGAAAATATTAGTTGAGATCTACGTGATGTGTGTGTGTTCTTTTATTATTATCCTTCCGGTTAGAAGACAATTTTTAAAGTCTTTTGAATGTAAGAGAAATAGAAGTTACAAATCCTACCTTAATATTTAATATTTGATATCTTGAAGATAATTTGTTCTTCATCTTATATCCAAAAAAATATAGAAAAAATAGAAACAAGAGAGAAATGTTAAAATTGTTTATGCACTTACAACTTTATTCTCAAATCCTGCTACTTGATTGTTATCTAATTTTCTTTAAATAAATTTTTCTTTAAATAAATTTTCTTATTCAAAAATTAAAACAAAATTTATATAAGATTGTGATGTTCAATAATAGACATAAATATATCTACCGTAATCGGCTTAAGAAAAACATGTATATTAATATATATATAGCTGGTAATTTTTTTTCGACATTTTTATGACCACGTTATATGGTTAAGGATCTCAAAGAAATAGTTGAGCAGAATCTCGAGCAAATCGAAGTTCGTAGGTTGACATACGAGAGAAGTGACCTCCGAAACTTTCGATCCTCTCATGGATTTTATCCTCCAGAAATCTTTTATTCCTCGCCTAGTCTCGCATCGCATCGCAAAATCTTTCGGCATAGAGGATGTCAAGTGCAGTGGTGTTCTAGCTACAATGCATGTGCGAAAGAAAGAAGAAAAGATGAAAAAAAAAAGAAAGAAAAGGAGGAGGACGATAAAGACAACGAAAGTTTTCTTAAGCGGGTGGTGGTTTGCGGTAAAAAGCTGTATTGTAAAATTGAGAGTAAGCAACGTAAAAACTTTTCCGCGAACGGCAAATCTCAAATTCAGCCACACGAAAAGTATTTTTACGCAACAATAAATAAAGATTAGCATTCAACAAAAAAAAAAAAAAAAAAAATAATTTTCGCTTAGAGTCGATAGGTGTGGAAAATAATATACCAGCAAATGATTTTCATAGGATTCATACAATATGATGGAATCGCAGAGTGTTTTCGTACTCTATTTACGTTCCAATATTTTTCTATATATTTTACTCGTACGAGGATTACCCGAAATGTTTTATTGCTACGGCCTGAAAGCAAACCGATGTTTTTCATTTCGCAGTATCGAGCAATTTATTATCATTTGTTATTTTTCAGTATGATATATAGTTATACGCTTTCGTAAGCAATAAAAGTTTTCTTGATAATCGTACCTACATTTATTTCTATAATAAATTTAATTTTAAAAGAAAACAAGGTTACTTCCTTGTAATAATTTATACAATAATCTATACAATATTGCATAAATTTGAAAGAAATTTATTTATCTTATGTTTGCATGTGTATCGTTACTTCGACAAGATTATTCAGGCTAATAAACCGATCTTTCTCTCCATGTTTACGCGGAAGCTTCTCACGTTCTGTACCCACATGCGGGATTGAATGCATGCGATTGTTACGTAGCCGCGGGAATGCGAGAATTTGTAATGCACAGTTAACATGCTGCTGACACGTATCCATCGACATCGTCAACCAGCTAGTCCTGTGGGACGAGCTCGTGTAAAGTCTCCAGTGAATCTCGCCTACGTGCTTCCCCCATGGTTGTCTAAGCTCTCCCTCAAGCAATCGTTGTTACATACACGCGATACACACACGTTCGTCAACGCGCCTGCAATCGAAGACACGTTGAACGCAAAGGATGGTAAAGGGAGCGTACTCGAGACACGAGTGTCGAAATTCCCATCTTCCCTATTATCTGCGACAACACTCTATAGCGTAAACCCTGTACCTTTCCTGCGAGAGCCCTGAGGCGACTACGATTGCTCGCAAGGTACTTCGCAACCTAGAAAAATGTCAATTTTCGAACGTGACAGTTTTCCGATTTACTAGCAGAGTGAGCCGGCGCGCTAAACGGTTTCCGCGGGGCGGAAATCGAGTGCTCACGCGACACCTCGTTCCGTCTCGCGGATGGACGAACTGGACGGTCTCGGTGTGAACTGTCGCGCAGGAGACAGTTGGTCTTGCCTCTTTGAAGATGAAAGATCGCGCCCATTTATGGTACAGTAAAAGATAAGATCTCGACATCGTCCTTTCTCCGAACAATGAGGTAAGTTTCTGCTGGAGAGACACTCAATTTACTTTATAGTAACTGTTATAATATAAGTGTGTAGTTATAGCATTGTATGGTATATATATTGTCAGAAAGGGGGTATTGTAAGATATAAGTTATTATTACACAATTTTTTAAATTATATCCCTAACACACAACATATGCGTGTTTAGTAATATATTTTTAAAAATGTAAAGATTCGATTTCTTAAATTCGTTGTCCTCAGAACGTTTATACTAGCTGTTTCTTTTCTTAAAAGTAAACTGTTTAAAATTTTTACTCAACATAAAGCTTGCACAGCTCTCATTTTGAAGAGGAAGCGATATAAGTATGAATATAAGCAGAAGGGTGTACTCAAACGTTGAGTGTCTCGGATACACGTTCACTTAATTACACTACTATTCCTTAATATCGCTCTGTAATTCTGTAATTCTGGCTTTCGTGCACACAGTAACCCAACAAAAATGTAAATCTGCTTTTACCAGTGTATGGTATTATTTCAATGGAAAAAAAACTATTTAATATTATTCTTAATAATTTAATTGACATACATATGAAGAAATGTGCTCATCGTTTGATCAATAGATATTTTAATTTTAAATTCTATTAGTTTTGTCTCTATATAATGAATGTCTAATAAAAAATTATGTAAAATTCTAAAAATTAATGTTTTGCCTCAAACTCAATACATTTATAATTGTGTTAAAGCTGTATAATTAATTATTGATCACATGGTTTGCATTATATTCTGACGTGAGATTTATTTACTTCCTGCGGCGCGACAGGGTGAGACATGATTTATTTCGCTCATGTTATTTCGCGACGTGTATTTCCTATCGGATAAGTTCTCGCAATCTTTAAGCGGCGGATACGAAATCACTTTTTCACACTTACTGCCTTATCGAACTTCGAATGTCCTTGGCTGAGGAATGCAAATCAGTCGGGCTTAACTTAGATGAACCCTGTCGTCCAAGGAAAAGAGGTATAAAGAGAGGGGGTGAGATTATGGGAGAAAGTCAGAAGTTTCGGATTACCAAGTGCAACGTCTCCTCCTTAGAATCCAAATGCCGTAGACGGGTTAGTTTGACTTTCAATGGATTGCCAATCGGTGCAAATGCGTCGCACCGTTGGAATACGGCGATGGCATGTGCGCGGTTCGATATCCGGATATAAAATACGGGACGCGCTAGCTGTGTTATCTAATTGGATCAATTTTCTGACAAATTATAAACATCATTCATTAAAATGACTCGCTTACGTAATCGTAAATGATTGGATAACGCTGAAGCATGCTACATATTTAAACTGTTCCGTCGATGTGTAAATCTCAACAGTTTGTTGATTGCAAAGTATATTAATAGAAATCGATTTTATTTTTGTGAGTATATATATATATATATATCAATCGTTACTTTAGTCAAATTAATCATAAATTTCGTACTTTTATCAATTTGATCTTTCAGTAATTTTAGTTTTTAGAAAGGAAGAGTTGTCAGAATAGTCAAGAACGTAAGTTAACAATGTCCAAGTTAAGAAAGGTCTCAATTGTACTTTGCTTTATATACTATAATATTATTAAGAAAGAAAAGGCACGCGAGAGAAGTCATGTATTCAGACTACACACAAAACATTCACCGTGATACATGTCCATCCTGTGGGATATTTCAGTATGATTTTCTCGGTCGGGGGATACGAAGAGAAGTTTGAAGGTTCCTCTCGATTTTCCCGGCTCCGACAGGCTACGTCCTGCATCACAATACTTCTCCAATTTCCTGAGCAGAAGTTACGGGACACGTTCCATCATGACGTCACGAGAACAAAGCTCTTTCTCTCTCCCCTACCGTCTTGCTCGCTTTTCGTCCCCGCAAGCCCCCCAGGACTGTTCTCCTTGTATAGCTAGTTGTTCCTTACACCCGGCAGACGACGGTAGTGGGGATAAATAATCATTCGGGGTAAACTAAGTTTGTGCGCGCCGCGCCGCGACGAGAGGACGTCAAAGATCGCGAACGGCGACGGCGACTTTCGTTCGACGTCTGTTCGATCGTTAGCTATGGAAACTCGATTCGTCTTGCTTTTAGTGCGTCTACCAAGTTTCTACCACGGTAGATTCGGATATGCAAAAATAATGGTCAAGTCAGCGGCTCATTATATTCTCGTTACGGCGCGAGAAACTTGCCGCGTTATCGAAAGGAGAAGAGAAACTTTACGCGCGCGCGTGATAGCGCGCTCATTGATAGGCGAAAAAGGAACCCTTATGCTTGTGTTTTGAAACGCAACATGCACTGAGAGAAATAAGTTTGTTATTAGAACATAAAGTGATAAAAAATGTGATGATTTGGTAGGAAAACGAATCGATCAGTTATTATTGCAAATAATAAATAATACACGGTTTATATACGATAAAAATCACATTTACTAAATCATAAATTAGTATTGCTAGCGAATAAAAATGTATTCGGCAGACATATAATTGCTTTTATTACTAATAATTAGTTGGACTAGCAGACTAATATCAGTCTCCACGACAAAAAAATCTTGGACATCAAATCAAAAGTAACAAATCGAGTACTATTCGTTTTTGGCATCGACATCTGTTGTTACTATCTACAAAATCTTTTTTCTCAGTGTATGTAATAATTTTGTTAGTGATCAGTGCTGAGATTCATAAGTTTTAATTTTCCATAGATAGAGCTTTAACATTGTAAGATTTGTAAATCGAACATACAATTTTGGGACATCCTAATGTTCAAATAGTGTAATGACTTAAAGTAATTTTATATTTTACTATCTTATTTTTTACAGTTTTGTTCTATTCATATAAGCTAATTATGTATTATTATGTATTATTATTGTATTATATTTATACTAAGTTCAAGGATTGCAATTTTTTATATGGCTAAAAATTTTAAACTAATAACAAAAAACTTTAATGAAATCTCAATAAACCATATATTCCTTTAATATTACAAAAATATATATTTTTGTTATGAGTTAATTAAAGATATTAGAAAATAGAATAAAAAGATAAAAAAGAGTAAACTGCTATTTCTTCCTAAATATCGCTATTTAAATTCACAAGACTCATTTATATCGCGTGATAATTTTCGTGACAACATTCTGAACTGTAACATTCCTTCATGTCGCATGTTGTAATCCAATTTAACACTTAGTGTATCCTGCACACGGAAAATTCTAGAAGTCGTTGTAAAAACGCGATAAAAGAATATACTCGTATTTAACGGTAGCTAATTTAATTGTGACTCCTTTGCAAGATACCATCGAATTTCTTAACGAAAATCTACTTATATGCAGTAAAAGTGCAATCAGCTCGATCGCTAATGCGCCCTCACGGGCGATGCGCGGCAGTTACGTGTCGTCTAAATGGAATTTGCAATTATCCACCTCAGGCAGGATCCCTGGTATCGAGGTTCCTGATACTGAGTCGGGACGACCCTTTGGTTTGCCCGGTCCAACCTAGGAAAACCGCTCGTAAGATGCTTGTGGTTACTGTCGCTGATAAAGGAATGGACGGACGAGGTAGGGATGGAAAGGTATGCGGTCGTGGGAGGGTTACTGAAGCAAGTTCTTATAAGCAGTTGCCGCATCTTTGTCATAAAAATATCAACCTTTTAGTGTATCGTATATATATACATAGTAAGATTTACTTATCTATTTCAACGTCCTCAGTCTAATAAAATCTTGTTAATAGTATTTTGTCACGCGCATTCGCGTGATAATACCTCGCTGTTACCTTCAAATATTATCCCGTGATAGAAGATCATCACAAGAGGATTAAGACCGCACTAGAGGCGGCTTCGTCGTCGCTTAATGAAGTTACACGGCGTCTTTGTCGACACGTCGCACGGCGAATGTGGCTACACGCATTTGCGAGCAGCTCACAAATTTATTAATATTAGAATGCAACTTGCAACGAGAGGCCGCGTTGTATCGCGTGTACAGTTTCGTAATAAGGACGGGACTCCCGCTCGAGAAACGGGAAAAGCGACGGAGGGAGAACGTCGGCAGCGATGAGAGGGAGGTTAACTGCCGGGCGTGGGCTATGCGCGCCACGTGTAATTAGCAATGTTCTGGGTGTAGGGACTCGACTTTAATGGAGCGCGTCGCATTAACCCCGGCATTTGCACGTCAGGCATGAAGATCGAGTGCAGCCGCACGGGCATGCCTCTCTTTCTTCGACTGGCACCGAATGAATCCGGGATTGTCTCGTTGGCCATTGTACGAGAAGTCATCCATGAGATCTATCTTGTCGTTGAACAAGAACGAGGGGTTTATCTTTAATAAAAAAAAAATGTTCCTAAATTAACGCATAGGATATAATCATCGTTGACTAAAAAAAAAAAAAATACCGATTCCTTAACAATTTTTGCAAAACCTTAAACGCGTTCCTAATTTAGATAAATGAGAAATTTAGTGTGCTTAATTGTTAATAATTTTGTCTAAATTTTACAATTTCCAATTTAAAGCAAAGTTATGTATTTCAATGCCATCGAATAACCGGCGTTTATTCGAACTGGAAATTGTAAAATTCGTATGGAAAAATTATTATTAGAACTCACTTCGACCGAATTGTATGACTTTTTTCGTTCATTCATGTTGAACAATTCTTGATCAATTTTCACATAATATTACCAACTTATATTTATAATAGAATAGCATTTGTTGTTACAAAGTTTCAATAATTTAAATGTTTAAATCATATTGTGAAAAATCTAATACTGACTAATTTAATAGTCAATTTATTACTAAAAGGTAACAATTAATTACTTATTAGGAGTATTAAAAAAAAGTAAACATTAAACAACGGTGCTTTTAATATATATACTTCAAATAAGTAATTAATTACTATCTTTTAATATTGGCCGGTATTAGATTTCGTAAAAGATGTATTAAAATAAATGTAAAATTTCTAAAGAGACCGTAAGTAAAGATGCGGTAATAATCTCGCAATTTTACCGAGCACAAATAGAATGTATAAGAGAAAAAAATGGAGACAGAAAGAAGCGACAGACAACGGGCACGTTACAGACAGTGCTTTCGGTTGCAGCGCTATATATGCTGCGAAGTTATACGGTGTAAGAGCCGAGTTATATTACCTGACCTGAGGGGTCTAACGCATTCAATTTGCGCAGGTGTTTCTCGGTACTTTCTCAATATTCGACGGTGTAGTGGGGCACGGCGCCACCATTTCCCCGTGGCTGTAAACTCAGTTTTATTATTGATAGTCCAGCACTCGAGACACCATTTCTCCTCGCGCTCCAAGAAACTCGCTTGCACAACGAGCGATCTGAGCCCAATGACCTGTTTGCGCGTAAGATAGCATTGATACGCATCTGAAACGCATACCAGATGTTTCTATTCTGCCTTGCTTGAATTATCGACAAATAAATGTCATTGTTATGTCTCTCGTGTGTCTGTATAAATTTCAAGATATCACTTAGTTCATTTGTCATAAAACTCACAAATTTGAGATAAAAAATCGCATGGAGATGAGAGAAACAGCATCGCAATCATTTTAATATGTTATATGTTTAAAAACAACTCGAGAAATGAAAAAATATAATTTTGCACATAAAAAATATATTGTTTTGTGTATTTTCTATATATCTCTCGTTTACATTTTCATACAATCTTAGCACAATCGTACGTGATCTACAATTGTGATTTCATTTCTCCGTCGCGAGAAGTACTGCCATTCTCAGAATGGTTAACAAAGGACGAAACAAAACACGAAACGCAATCCTTGTAAAGGCAATTAAAAAATATTACAAGAGACCCTTGCCTAGAATTCGCAATGCCTCGCGATTCTCCAACCGGTTCTGCGCAAAATAAATATGCTAATTTCGGTCATAAAATTTCCGACGGCGAAATTCCGCTGAATTCATTTGCAGACTTTTCTGCGGAGAGTGTACGTTTCTGTACTTCCTCCCTCTCGCATAGAGCTGCGTCGCGAAGTGTGATATATTAGGGTGCTTTTGTACAAAGAGCGAATTACGTTCGCACTTATACGACATCCTGTAGATGTTCCAGGTTGATCATAATCTTCACGATTGTAGCGAACAAGCACTTAAGCAAAAATGTATCTCTTGTTAACAAATTACATTGCTCAGTGAAAATTGGGAAATTCCATGGGTTAAAAGAAACAATCTAATTTAACAATGCATTAAAAGAATGAATTAGAAATTGACTTTGATTAGAAAAGTAAATTTTAATTAATGTACGTTTAAACTTGTATTTAAGAAGTATAGGAAATGCATAAATATCATGCACAAATATTTTTGATAATTTACTTTGAAAAGTGTATAAGTCTCTATAAAAAGTTACTGGAATTGGAAGTTCATATTTTCCATATAAAGCTGAATTATATTATATATGAAACGCATAAAACAGCCCAATAAGGTCAATATTTATATTCAACAATTTCATAATTTAAATTTTCTCTCAATTACTTTTTTTTAAAACATGTTTATTTCTTATAAAAATAATTGTTGACCCAGATTCTAAATTGCTGCTACACTTTCGAAACTACCTTTAATACAATATAGAAGAAAATTTGTTGTTTCTTTATAATTTTTCATTTTATTAAAAAATAGGTGTAATGCATCGTTATTCGATAGAATAAGAATAGAGGCAGAGTCTTAAGCTCTTCATTCATAAACGGTTAAATACAAGGAAAATTCCTTAAGCTGCTCTGTATTCGATGCCATGCAATCGTGCATCTCGCTTACCGTAAATATGCATAGAAATTGTAGAAAGCGATTAAGTAGCATTCGGGCGACCGAGTTAGCTAACTCCATTAGCATTCAAGGGACATGCTTTGTAGCATCTCCTAATTTAATAGCGCCCACAGTTTAGCTAGAAGCTACGACATTTCGATTGCCGCGATAATTATGATAATAGTACGAAAAGGAATTCCAACGTGCACACTCATGTGCAAATGTTGGATGTATGATTGGTATTCAGTATCGATAAGCAGGTGTGGTATATCGCGTCGCTATATCAGTCGCAGTTCATGTTGGCACAGGTGCAATGTAATAGGACAAACTGTATGATCAATAATCGCGTATTAAAATATGAACGTTATACATACATAAATTTTAACAATATAATGCAACAATACGAAGAACGAACGTGTAAATACAACATAGATCTTCGTATTAATAATTCTGTATTAATTTCAAGCAATGTTATTTATCGGTTATTGAATATCTAAATTATTGCAGAACGCTATAAAATATTCTATTCTTCAAATGTGCGTCCCGTATTTTTGTCTCGCAGAAAGATAATACATTTTGAATTTTCCACTTCCCGGAACCTCGTTTCTACCTGCGCGCATCTTCGGAGAGATAAGCCCAGGGAAAAAAGTCACGTTCGCGCGGTTTATCCGATTTCCCCCCTTTATACCGCTGCTGGCTTGTCACCGCCGATTCCTTGACAAAGAGAAGCGAGGAAGGACACGAGGCAAAAAAACTGTTCTTCAATACTTTCCGGATACCTACCAACACTTTCGGAGCGCGCGTTAAACGCTTCCGGTCGCTTCGTGCGATCGACGAAGACTCGCCGAGCTCGGCAGATATTTTAATGGAAGTTCGAACTCGACTTAAGATATTTTGCCCGAGCGATGCACGAGGCCGCCGAAGTGTTCATAATGAGATGTTAATGGAGTAGCCGAGGAAAAAAAGTCTGTCACTCGTCACATCACGGTATCGACAGGTCTCTCTCCCTGCTCAGGATCCCTGCATCGGACCTCCCCCTTCGTCTCCGCCTTCCCGATGCTTCTTGGGTTCGACCTCTTCTTTACGCCGTGGAACGGCAAGCATTTTCACCCTCCCGTGTGTCCTTCGATCGGGTAGGGCGAAGGGGGAAGCCTATAATCCATTTTGTCTACCGCAGACTTCACAAATGAACTTCGCTTAAAAACCCTTTCTAGTAGGACCAGTTAACCGGGTCGATCGACAAGTAATCCTGCATCAGAGACGAAATCCCGCCGACTAACTTATACAGCGAGAACGGGAAGAGGAGTGTCATGTGGATTAATATTTTTTGATCTTAATAAGGATAGATGACAGCCGCTAAGAGTACAAAGTCCCTCGTCATTTTTCACCAATTATCAGCTCTGTTCTCGTCGCGGCTACGCCACAGGACGGTTTTACACCTAACGATAATGATCTACGATAAGGCGACACGGGGTAACGAGCAAGTTGCCAGTGTTCATTAATTCCGCGATTAAGCCTTTCGGGTTGGAGTTACATTTAGCTTCTGAAAGAAGTCTATAAAGTCTATTTTAGCCAAGCACTACAGACAGATATCAGAGAACTGCTTTTAGAACAAATAGATATGTAGTTCAAGGTCATTTAAAATTGGAATCTGTTAAATTAGGATCTTCTACGAGCGTTAGTCACAAATCGATATCATGTTATTTCAGGCCTCAAAATAGACTTTATCGCATTGATTTCAAGCACAAGTCTCGACCACGGTGCTTCTTAAATAAAGCTGTGGATAGGGAGCTGTATCGTTTTGCTTTGATATCGCTCGAGGTCAAGGCAGATCTTGTAAGATGTTATTATATTTCTTGTCGAGACAAAGTTTTGGATACTTTGAATTTGCACGGTGTGGCCGCATCACCGAGACGTGAGAAATAACACAAATGGGACGCGGGGAAATATATTTGATGTGGACAGCGCGATACAAGTTTGGTGGTTGTGAGTATCTTCAACGAATATTTGATAACCCCAGGGATGTGCTGTCTAACTTATAACTACAAAATAATACCGACAAGGGACACGGCGGAAGCACGCTATCATTTTAGGTTTTGCCCAACTTTCTGTTTAGTACGAACGTTTTTATCAATATTGCGCGTAAGGACCGATTGCTCGAAAATGGAAATGAAAGTGTAACATTCCAGTATCGCGATAAAACTCCGATATATGCAGATATGGAGCACATAATTTAAAATAATATATAATACAACACGCATATTTGGTTCTTTAAAGTTATATATTAATAGAAAATTCATGATATTAAAACTATAAGAATCTTCTAAATAACAAATGATAAATATGTTCGCGTTAAATGACGTCATTTAATTTTTATGCGCGATCTCGCGTGAGCATGAGGGATCGGTATCTCTACCCTCAAATCGACACATTTTATGGCTCCGCGATGTGGGACAGTAAAATGTTTCTTCTATTAATTCGAATAAAAACACTTTTCGCCGTTACCATTGAATAACACTTTGTTGCCACATGTAAAATATTAGATTGGATTATCGATCGGGTAATATCCTCGTCGAATTGAGATAAGGGAACAAAATTAACCAATGATAACCGCTGTTACTGACGCGCGTACCAATCTACGTCATTTCATATCTCGATCTAACCTTTCCAAGACTTGCATTCCATGATGCAACTCCTTGTGTGTGTGTGTGTGTGTGGCTACGTAGTTTGTTAAAATGAAATTCTAAACGAATTCCTCTTATTCTTGAACTTTTTGTCGGATACTTTTCACAATAGAGAGAAAACGTTCCCAAGCGCGTCGGTGACGATACGAGGAAAGGACGTCTCGTCGATTCGGCGCGAAGTCGTTTCTTCCTGACGAACTCGTAAAAGCGAGACCGAGGACCGTAAACTCACCCCGGGGAAGGTCGGACGGAGATGCTGAATATTCACGAATTCGCCGACCTACACGCCGTACTGCATCGAGGATGGTTCCCGCGTGTGCGCGCGTGTCTTACATATTCCGTATCCACGTAGGTGGGCCTCTCCCGATGCTTCTGTTGCGAGCGGAGCTGAACTTTGTAGAGCGTTAGAGCTCTCGGGGATACCAAGTCCAAGAGAAATAGCTAGTTTCGAATTTAATCGTTTTCCTCATTCATATATTAACTTGATTTCACACCGTCTTAATGAACTCCTTAATGATCGTGTTACGGAAGATTGGCAGATTAATGTCCTGCCAATGCGGTGCTAAGAAGGAATTTCTTCATCTAAGTAATTCTTATTCAGAAAGATATTGAAATTCCCTTAAGTTTATATTTGAAAGCTGAAAGAGTGAGAGAGAAAGAGAGAGAGAGAAAAGACTGTTTTATTTTTGAAGAAATTGTAAATCAATATTCTGAAATTCAATCATTTTTGTGTAATTTATTTTACAAAAATAAATAGTGAGATAAAAAATTTTTAATTTGAAAAAATCGAGAAATGGATATATTTTTTTTAATCGCTATTATATTCAAGACAAAAGAAAGAATTCATTAGAGGGATGAAAGAATTCTTGAAAACTCCGAGAGATTAAAAAAAGATTAAGCTTTTTAGAGAAAAAGACACCAAACAAATTTCTTTCATCGAAGAACGGAATAAGAAAATAATATGGATGTAAGGAAATTATGCAATATATATATATATATATATAAAAATTTAGATAATTAGAATTTCTTGGAAGTGCAATCTGCATACATCAGCTCGCTCGTCATTCATGTGCATCAAGATGGCACGTCCGACATTTATTCAAGGAACTGTTTTTCATCCTCTCTTATACTTGAGCTGGTATCTATCTCACATCCATTATCACTCCCGTCTAGGCCCGCCAATTAATCACGGAAAGGAAATAAGATTTACCAACAGTCGTAGTGGAAAAATAATTATCTCAGCCACATTATCTCACACGCCAGCTTTATCACAAACCGCCCTTTGCTTATCCTGTTATCTAAGCACGTAACATCCCTGCGTAGACGCCGTTTATCGGCACGACATCCTTCTCTTTTAGTCTCTTTTAAAATATGTTTTATATTCTCAATTACAAACAGATAAAATCAGTAAAGTATAGGTAGAATCATATGTATAAAAAATTTAATCATCATCTATATATAATTCTTAGTTTTTGACGATAACAAGAGGTTTAAATTAAACCATTAAATAAATCAATCAATCTTAAATTTAAAAAAAGGTGCTAATATGCGTGCATGTGAGGGTTGAAATTAAATTTTGGTGCTTAATAATATCTTTATAATATATAAAAATTCAAACACATCTTCCAGTACTTCGAATTAAGTTCTTTGCAATGTTTTAAGATGTTTGTTAGCAATCGTTATTATTAAATTAACGATCAATATATGTATATTCAATTTATAATATTACTATTTCCAGCTTTAATTCAGTATTACGTTTTCAACATCAATGTGTTTAGCGCGCAATTTGATAAATTGAAAAATATATTCAAATATTCATATAGAGATATCATTAAGCACCAAGATCTAGCTTCGAAACATCGCGTATTACAGCTAATTAATTAAATCTTGATTGACTTTTATGTTATTTCTCTATAAGAACATCTTTAGCAAAGTGAAATATAAACCATCAACAAAATCGCAAAATTGATACTACATGTAGGTATTTCTATTGATGATTCGCAGGAGTGGCAATATATTGTCACTATTTTGCTAGTCGCGAACGAGGTCAGGCGGGTCAGGACCATCGAGAGATAACGCGCGTAGGGACGATATATAAATGCGGAATGCAAATTACTGTTAACCCCATTGGTCACTTTTTGTGCGTTCGTTTATGTGCGAGAGATCCGAACAATTCGTTGTCGGCTCTGTGCTTCGGGGTTGGTATGGATTGGCTTCACGTCGCCAATAACGAACTGCAGCATCGCCAGCTCCGTGTTTCGCATTTTACCTCGCCGTCCTGTCTCGTCGCCGGCTTGTCGACGTCCCTTTCTCTAGATCCTGTTTGCTTTAAACTTGCAAGCGTCGATAATCGAGTTGCGAGCTCGTTCATTGTTAACGTATTATTCTTCGCGCGCTGATGAAACGGAAACAAACGGACAACGATGGAACGGCACTCGAATGTCACATCCGAGTTCGATTAATATGCGTTAAATGGATGATGATCAACGGAAGCAGAGGGTTATAAAACGCGTAGAGAGGTGCAATGAGATATTCGCACGCGCATAGAAGTATAATTGATAATATTTGTTAATGAAGAAAAAAAAAGAGGTGAATGATTCAATAGAAACCAAAATACAAAATCGATACATTTTCTTACAATTAGTTGTAAAATATTTCATGGTATTTTCACAATTCATATAAATTTTTGGCAACGACTGTGTTTAGTTTATTAATGTTAAACGATCGAAACAAAATTATTGCATAAAACATTATTTCGCTCTATCAAAGATCGTAAAATTGATTATTAAACTTTCATAGATACCCATAAATTGAAAGTGACGTTGCTGGCATTTGTACTTGATTGCGATCTTAATCAAGTTATTAATATATGATTATAAATCGATCGGCACAATAGTCTGGGCTGTGCTCTGATTATTTCATGGCGATCGAAGAATGAATTTTCGGGCGGAACTCGAATAACATTACTAACGGTTTATCGCCGCTTAACGGCTGCGTGCATAATGAGAGGAAGTGAATCGCGATGTCGTATCATGCGTATTATGCGGAACGTATGTACGTATAGCATATGTGGGTTTTATATAATAAAATCAGCCACTTCACGAGTGCTGTAACATCGGTATATCGCCCACGGTACGCGTAAGTCATAAAATAATGGACGTTGAATATGCGTGATTAATTTCTCCCACGGCGACAGAAATCGTCTAAAGCGGAAATGCATTTAGGAGCAATTTATCGCCGAATATATACGTGACACGTACTTACATAAACGTGACAAACGCGCTATTTGCATTCCACCGGCTTTCGTTCCCGTAAATTCTGTCGGCGCCTGTGATAATTTATAAATTCGCGGAAATAACTTATTTTAACTGACAGCGCACTCGTCAAAATTGTAACAGCGATGTAATTAAATTTATTGCGACATTTATTAATTTGTTAATGCGGATTGTAAATAAGTACTGTGATAATATAGTTTCTAAAAATATTGAAAAATATCCACAACTTATTTAATATAAAAGTATAAAAGTTGATACTTCTCAGAAAGTAGAACTTTGATCATTTTCTTCAAAATTGGCATGTAATAAACATCCTTTACGAGAATCGTGTACGATAACAAATTATTAAAAATTTCTATTTATATATAGTTGAAAGATATACACTGGCCACACACAACATATTACAAATTTAATCAGTGAAAATAAATCGTCAAGTTAATATTCTTTCCAAATTATGTTTAATCTCTAACTTCTAAAAGCACAATTTTTGACACATCTCGTGTGGTTAAATAATAGAATTATCTACTTATATCTGAAAAAAAAAAAGGTAGAATGCAACTGCATTAATAATCGTGCATCGAACGTAAACACGCGGTGTTGAAAATGTCAAAGTAGTTTCTTATTCATAGCGAACAGCGAAATTAACGTTGCTCCGCTCTTAGCAAAGTTTGGCCAAGATACGATCGATGAACGTCACCAAGCGAAACGATACGCTCGGCCGGAGCGAGCGCGACGCTGCTGCTCGATCTCGAGATGCGAAGCTGCAACACGTTGAGCGAACCCGAAAGTTCGCTCGCTGGAAACGGACGATAAAGCGGCACGGGCGACCGTCGCGACCGGCCTGATAATGCCGCCCCTTCAAGTAAATGATCGACCGATGTGATTGTTTCAGGCATGCTATGTGTCAGAGCATCGGAAACGGAGGTCCGTGTAGAAGATGACGGGGTTAAGTAGATAAAGGGAGCAGGCCTGGCTGCCATCGACGACGGACGATTCCCTCGGCTCTTCTCTTTCTCACCGCAGCGCACAATGCTCTGCCACCGCGCCCTTGTCATTCTCATCGCTGTCAACGTGCCAATCGGTAAGCGATTTCAATTCTGTCACCTCGGACCTCTACCTTCCCTAATTATATTTCGAAATGATTTGAAGAAATTTTTGAAAAAAAATTAACACGAGATATCCAGAATTTCTTCTGAAAATATTTAAGACGTACCGTTTTTATTTTGAATTGTTGAAACTTATACTCGCTGCTTTGCATATGAAATTTACAATAAAATTAAAAGGTATTCAATGTATGTATCACAGATATTTTATACATATTACGTAGAAGGTTTTATCTTTTGGAATTGTAAATATATTTCCAAAGAATTTGAAAAAGTAATTGTCAAAACGTGTCTATTCTTCTCATTTTAAATCGTCCCCTTATTTCAACAATTCAAAAAATTAAGTTTTTCAGAAAAGAGAAAAATCTACTTTTCAATTTAACAGAATATTATTAATTAATCAGATAGTTATAAAAGTTACAAAAAACAAATTCGAAACATTTCATCAAAAGTAACATATCTTGAAATATCATCAACAATTTACTTTAAAAAAAAGTTCTTCAACCTTCGATCAATAAAACTGTCTTAACTCTAAATATTCTGTATAGAAGACTCTTTTTTATTTATAAAAGCAATACAAAATATTTAAATATGTCACTTTTGAGAAAGATATTATATTATGATCTTTATGAAAACCATAAGAACGATACAAGTGTTATTTGATGAACAAACTGTAAAGTTAAATTAGTTGCTTGTAAAATGATCGATGGATTAATCTTCATCTCTCTCTGACTCATTCATTTTTTTAGTTGTGTTACTTTTGAAGCTAATGGAGAACTTCAAATTATTTATCCACAACGAAATATTTAGAGACAGCTTTTAACAAGAAACTTCTCTTCGTTCGCCGATCGCATTAATCGAGTATTCGATGCAACTAAGTAAATTGAAGCACGTGCACGATTTGATCAGCGAGCTTCTGTTACATATATCATTCCCGGTCCATTACATCCGATACGCTTATTGCGATTGACGCAGAAGTCGATACATTGCGAAAGGTGTCCGATACGAAATCTGTTGTGCCCGACAACGAGCAATAACGCAGATGCAACGGGGGCACGATGCCAACGACGTTCTATATACGCAGTCCGCAAAATAAATAAAGTGTAGTTCGAGTGCCACTTCGCTGCGGAAGCGCGACGCCATCCACCGTCGAGCTGTCAGATTCTTGCCCGAATGTTTATCCGATAGCAGTAAATAGAGAGGAAGCGATTGCGTTTTTGCAAATATTTCATCCTGCTGCGTTACGATTTATTACCCACGGGGCTATTCTACTTCGATATACGACACCCAAATACACATGTTGTCAAGTTTATCAAATTTCTTGATAATTCTTCTTTTATAGGGCAGACAAATAAGATTCTTGGATAATTAATAGAAATAATATAATAATTTTTTGTATATAAAAAGAAACAAGCTTTTTGGAGAAGAAATTTTACATCTTCCCGATCAGCACGCAATTTTAAAACGTTTTTTTTTAGAAATGTTTTTTAAATATTGTGTGCTTCGATTGAGTTCTTAGTGTATCAAAGGGTTATTGAGCTCTTTTTTAATTTCAAAAATAGTCTCCAAAATTTCCACCAATTCTGAAAAATTAATTTTTCATATTTGTTTTTATACTAGTTTATATCCTCATATTTTTATTATAATTAAACTTGTGTCTAATCCAATTCTGTATATAGATATTCCGGAACAACTACCTATTCTCTTTAAGAATCGTGATAAAAGCTTAATAGCTTGTGCATTGCCGAGTAATTGCTCTTTCCTTTTTCGTGATTGATGTACCGATTAGCTGCTCGACAATCGACTCAACGCAATAAATTCGATTTAACCTCAGCCGTACTCGATCTTGACATATAATTCTGCCAATAGGTACTATATACTAGACTATGCATCGATTATCCATCTATTGAGCAATTGAAACATGATTAAGATGCAACTTAATATTACAAAATATAACATAATTCAAAATAGTTGCATAAATCATATAATTATGTCAATAAATTATTTGTTGAATATTTATTATACAAATAAGCGCCTATGTTATAATAAATTCTTAAATGTCATTCAAAGATTTTCGTTCATTACACAACAGACACGAATTTATTTCATTTATTTAAAAATTATTTAATGCTCGAATGATAATGAACGATGATCGTTGCTTTTAATGTTTTAATGGGAGCATTATTAGCAATTAAAATCAATATTTAAATTCCTTTCTATTGATCCAATTTTTCAAGTAAAAATATTTTCTGATAAAACAAAAATATGTTTTCGATATATAAAAAATATCAATCAAATTATAACGTAAATAAAAAAAAAACAACCACTGCCGAATTTTACTTATTTATTCCTGATTCTAAATGCATCGCGTAAAATAACTGAAAACGATCTGTAAATCGCTTGAAAGAGCATATTCAAGTAAAATGTGCACGAGTTGCACGAATGTAGGTAATTCAAGTCCGAGTTTATTCGCAATTAACATGAGCTAGTTGAGAAATAATAAACGAACGCTCATCGTGAAGTCCGAACCGCGCGATGACAACATCTGGCGCGGATGCCGTGGTACTAAATATACGTATATCATACGAACGCGCGTGCATGGTATATCTCGAATGTTGCCGGCATCCAAAGTGCGTCAGAAACGCCGCGAGCCTGGTCGCTGTCACTGATGTTTATTGGCACAGAGAGCGTCCACCACACGTACTAAAATTAATGATAGCTTGTTTAGATTATAGTCCACGGACGTAGTTGGCCTCCGGCAATCTACCCATGTCACTTAACTCTAGCTAAACTTTCGCGATACAAGGATATGCGAAAGTCAATGATTAAGTTATTAAAAATATAGAGTTTTAGCGCAAGAATAATTCTACCATCACACGTTGATGTTATTTTAGAAATAATTTATAAGTTAGAATATATAAGTAGTTCACAAACGAAAATATAGTCATATCTCGAAAGTCGGATCTCGCACGGAATGCCAGAGATTCGGATTCGACTCCCGGTCGAGGTAATATTTTTCTCGCAATATAAATTAATTATTTACAGATTTTTAATATTTCATTCAACATTATTAAGATCCAAGATGCTATGAGCATCGAAATTGTTAGATTGTTAGTCAATTTAACTCGTGATAGTACTGCGGTAGTTTATTAGAGTCTGCGTTGTAAGTCTGAAAAAATTTCGGCGCGCATCTTTTAAGAATCTACATACATAGTATATAAATTCACGAAATTATAAATTAGAAGATCCAGCTTGACCGTTACGGCATGATCTCATCGGTACTTATTAGTTTAAACTCTCACGGTCCAATAAGATTTGATATTATATAGTCTTTAAATATTTCGTAATCTTCTCTGAGATACGATAAATTTAAAACGAATTTACAATAGGATACCTTCTGCGTAATATTAATATCAGCAATATTAATACCGCGATATCGTCCTTTTTATCTCGACATTAAACATCAATGATTTTTGTGGAACAACACAAAGTAAAAACCAAAAAGACAGACTCGTGTCGATGTGGAGATAGAGTCGGGCAGTTTGCGATCGACGGATACATGTTCTATAATCCGTCCTATGCAACGCCGACGACGTCCGATGCAGATGCAATGGAGGATCGGTGCCAAATACGTTATACGGGCCACGGGAAATGGGCACGTAGATCGCAGATATGGCGCGTCCTCCAGTACTGCGGCATGGGTCGCTCTAGTCTGGTCAACTTCTGGCCCTGATGTTTATTCGGCGCGAGTGGAAGCGCCGACTGCGCTTGTCGTTCGAATTAATTTACCGCTTGCGGGCCTCCGGTCTCTTCACAGATATAGATAGATAGATAGATAGGTAGGTAGAGAGATAGATAGACAGAGAGAGAGAAGTAGAGTCTCGACGGTATCGTTCAATCCCGTTAGAAACGAGTACAGGATCTATATTTATATATTGTCTAATATATCCGTAGCACAAATTTTAACTGAATATAGGATTTTTGTTAAAAAATTTGTAGATGCGCGTTTATTTCTAGCCTATCTAATTTAAACGGCGCGACCTACGTCTTCAGACAAATTAGTACAAAGAAACGTTTCTGTCCAAATATGTCTATTTAAATTAGTTTCGCGTGAATAATTTCATTTGATGTCTCCACAAAAAAGAGTTTTATATATATTCTTCTAGAGCAGATCTTTATATATACATATATATTCAAGCTCACTCTTTGCAGATGTTGTCTTTTTCTCTTTGGACAGACGTTGAAAAATTGAAGCGCATTGTCGAAAATTACTATCAAATTGGCCGTGCAATGTCGTAAGACGATATCTTTGTCAACCGCAAGGAATACCACCTCACGTCCATGCTATAAAGAAACTGGAGTGCCTTATCCACCGGTAGTCAGTAAGACGCTACAAGTCAAGCGTTTCCAGATGCATCATGAAAAATGCACCACCCAAACGTGTCTGGGACCGACGTAAGATCGGCAGGGTGGACTCTGGTGGAGATTTGACTCGATGAATCGAGTGAACGGCTACTAGCCGTGAGTGAAAGAAAGAAAAAGGGAACAAACGACGGAGGTTTTATCCGTCGGTGACCGGATAAGATTGTTTGTCTATACTGCGGATCAACGGTGAGATTCACCGATTGTTCCACAGGGCACTGCTGGCATCGCTTTTCCACCCCCTGGCGTTCCTTATCGAGCAAACAACGACCTTTCCGACCAAATTGGTCGGTCTGACTCGGAACCGAGTAAAACGTGATTAATCGCTCGCCTCCTTTCGCGGGAATGTATCTGCCTCGCCAACCCTCCAATGGTTATATAGCGATAAACGGATAACCGCGGTCCAGACCCAATTGAGTCTCGATCCGATATAGGATAGATGCACCGCGCGCATCGCTTTCGATCTTGGGGGAAAAAAAGTAATGCGAAAAACGGAAGCAGAAGGAGACAGCGTGAGAGAAGGATATGTTCGTTAGGTGTTAGTTCGTTAAACCGATTTCTTTTTCCATCACTTCTCTCTTTCTCTTGTTTTCATTATAACCTCAAAACTTGCTTGTATTTCTGACCATAATAAGTTAAAAAAAAAATCGCATAGAACTAATAATTCTTTCAATCAACTCGTTGATTAACAATGGAGTTAAAAAATAATTTTTATCTTTGTTTGATTAGGTAGTAAAATACCTTTATTTTTAAACCTTTCATTTTTTCTATTTGTGTAAATTAAATTTTTGGCGAAATGTTATAATTGTTGCATCATAAATATGGATATTTTTGAGAGAAAAAAATGTTTCGTCGGATTTTTAAACACTATATTTTATATAATAAAGAATTATATAGAGAATAAAAAGCTCCTAAAATGTATGTATCAGCACATTTGAATATCATACTTTTATTTTTGTTAATCAATTTCAAAATTTTCTGCGTGTTTTTAAAACAATTGTAGCTTTTAATTTTTTTATTGCCATTAAGTAGGAAATGTAATAGCAAAAGAAAGCAAGGTTTAACGCATTTAATCCTTTCTAAACGACGAAGGCCTTTGAAAAACTACGGCTGCGTATTTCAAAGAACGGAAAAGTACCACTTCCTTTAATTACTCTGCTTGTGTGAGGTTCTAGGAAGAGAAATCTACCTGAAAATCATTATGCTGCTTCAAAGCCACTTCGTATTACAAAACGGCTTTTAATTGCGAAGCGAATAAATTATTCGATTCAACTAGTCCAACCTTATTACATTAATTATATCTGCCGCAACCTTTGTATGTAAAAATAATTCATTTCTCAAATCAAAATAATCAGTCATCTTGAAATTTGCTTGAAACCGCGATTTACAATATTTATATTATATAAAACAAAAAATTTAATTGTTAGTTTTTGAAATAAAAGGAATCAGATTTGAAAGATTAAATTATAAGTTTTTAATTAAAAAAAAAAAGTACGAAACTTTTTCGTATTTCTATTTTAATTCTTATTAGTTGTACGTTATCTTTAGTTATTCATTATAATAAAAGAATCACGAACTCCAAAACCTAAATGTGAATAATGGATTATATCCTTGTGAATTATATTATGTAAGAATGTACGGAAAATGAGGTAGGATTATATGAAATATAAGCACCTAGAGATCATCGATATCCTATATCTCGTATATATAATTTCATCATTTTCAAGTTACAACATTTATGTTTTTATGAATCGCTCCCGTATTATTCACTCGAATTTACGAGGCTCTCCTAATTCGAACGTAAAAACTGTTAACTACTTTCGACAAATCTGGAAGGGTTTGCAATAAAAATTCTACGAAATACTGCCTCTTTCTTCGTTTCTTAATTTCAGACATTAAATACATTAGCTCGGAAACCGTGTTACAAACTAAAATTCTGTTAAAGTGAAGTCTATTTGAAATTAACTAACTTCCATTGAGGGGATGAAGCTTCTAATTTTTAAGCTAATTTTTAAAGAATTCATCATTGAGTTATCTCTTTGGAAGCGTCGTTGATAAAGGGTTAACTCTTAACATTTAAAGAATCTTTTACGCGAAAAAGCGTGACATACGCAATACGTAAACTAGCTTTATTACATAAACGAAAGTGGAGTGTTTGATTGCGTCTCGTATTTGGCTATGCCCCACTATCCTCTACAAGTTTACCCGTATTGTGACAACGTAGTGCATACACTACGAGGATGTTGCACAAGTTCACACGAACGGTTGACCTCGTAGAAGTTTACCCCATACCTGGTAGCGGTATTCCATTAACTTCTGTCAACGCCAAGCACCACAAGCCCGTGTCCTGAATACGGCAATAAGTTAAAATCAAGCGTTTAGGCCCGCAACAAGACTAGACTCCGGTCCCCTTTCGAGCATTTTAAACTATCAATTTGCATGAATAAAGACATTGCTTATTATTGCAATGTTTTATAATCTGCAGAAAATTAAAGACATGCCTGGCTAACAACTTTTAACTTTATCACTGGCTTAAAAATATGTATCTGATTGTTAAAAATGCACGTTACTATTTCAATATATACCTATATTTTATTCTATCTAGTATTTATTCTATTTAATATTAAAAAGGATGTAATAAAAAAAATACAGAAAATATGAATATTTTAAGATTTATCCAGAGAATTTTTTTACTCACACAACACACATATGTTCGTATATGTAAATTTATGTAACATTTTGTTTATACATACAGTAATTTGTGAACCTTATAGACATTTATTATTCATTCTGGTCAAATTATTAAAGAACCATAAATATGTATCGTATTTCTTTTCGGTATACAAACATATTAGAGTGCTACGAACACGTCGGTACACGCGTGCATACCAGAGGGTGAGCCCGTGACAGGATATCGGGGCTTCGATTTGATCGCATTGCATTGCGAGAGCGCACAGCCGGGTCGCGTCACATCGCATCGCGTCGCTAGTGGCAAGATTCGAAAGTAGATCGGGAAACGGCGGGGTAGGCGTGCGACAGACAGGCGAGGTAATACATACAATCCCCCTTGTTGTCTGGCATCGGCTTGCCGTCGATAGACGATCGGAAAAGATGGAGAAGAGAACTGAGAGAGACCAGAAAGAGGGAGAGGACCATCTCTAGGATAGAAGGAGAGAGAGAGAGAGAGAGGAGAGCAAACGGAACCAAAGTAGAGAGAGACGATGGAGGGATGGAACCTGGACAGGAGTCCTGAGTAGCTTTGAAAAGCGCGGCTGCCGCCGGAAGTCTTATAAACAATCCCAGAAGCGCCGGCAGCCAAGACCGAACTATCCCCCGATCTCGCGCAAAGAGGATCAATGGAGAACGGAATGCGTGTAAACAACGGAGCATTGCTCACGTGCCTGTGTGCGTGTTATACGCGCGCGTACGTACGTGTGTGTGTGTGTGTGTGTGTGTGTGTGTGTGTGTGTGTGTGTGTGTGTGTGTGTGTGTGTGCGCGCTCGAGTGAGATGGCCGCGCTCTCGCCCGCACGACACTCTGCACACGAACCGCAAGACACGGCGACTATACAGAATTGCATCTCCCCTCGCAACATTCCTCGCGACGTGCCCTCGCGTTAATGTCCACGGTGAAATTTGAGAATCAACGAAAACGGAAAAAAAAAAAAAAAAATACAGGGTACGTTATTGGCTTAGTTTTCGGAATATAGTCAAATCCGGGATATGCGTGCGAAAGAGAGCCACGTTGATGAGACTTATGCTCCGTTGCGCCGCATTTTGTTTCCCCCTTCCCCCCCCCCTCCCCTTTACGGTAATCGCAAAAAACTTTAGAAGCTTTCGCAACTGTCGTTCCGTTTGATTACGACCGCCCGTATTTAACATGTCACGCCTGTTACGATAAAATAATAATCGCTCGTCAATGCTACGCGACGTGGGATTGGGGATGGAAATTAATGTAAATGAAATTTAATAACACAGAGAGAGTAAAACGGAATAGAAACAATCAATATGAAAAAGAAAAAAAAAACCTTATATTCCAAAGTTTTTAAATTTCTAAGCAACATATTCTGCTATTCGTACCTATAATATCACGTTTCTTACATATCTTTCGTTCTAGAATAGACAACCTCCGCGCGCTCTGATTTTCCAGCGTTTCCACGATCCACGACTCCGAGCTACGCGAAACGTTTCATATACGTCCACATCGATCCGGGAGAGCCGTGGGCTGATATCGCGCGGCGCACAGAAAATCGACGACAAAAGCGGCAACCTGTTCGCTCGACCTCGGTCATGGAAAATATACGCGGTCCGTGGCAAGGATATCCTATTCGGAAAATCCTTTTCAGAATCGCGTCCGTCTGCCATTGCTATGTATGACGCACAGACAGCTCGTTGGCATACCCATCTTGCATTATGCATCCCGTCATAATGCGACCCTTGGGGGCAGGGGATGGAAAGGGCGCGAGGAGGAGGGGAGGGGGGGGGGGCACCCACGGAAGGGTGCGGGCGCCAGATTCGCGAATTCCTTTTGCCTGTTTTGTAATATCCTTGCATGCACCACACACGACGACCAACCCCTACGATATCCTGCGCGCGGGGCTCGTATATATATCTGTTTAACACATAATCCCCGCCCGTATCTACATACACTTGGCATTGCGTTCACGTGCGATCGAAGAAACCGTTTCCACCTCGTTCGTTTTCTGATTATGAAATTATATCGCGCCCCCTGAGAATCGACGCCGCGCGATTAGGCAGAATCTCGGCGCTATACTTGGGAACTGTATTCCGCTGATCACTCCTGTTCTCTCGGTGGATCGATTACACCCGTTTGTTTGGAATAATTCCAACTGTACAGAGTGCTTTAAAAGTAGCTTCCTTCAACAAGGGAATCTCGCGAAGCGACGAATTCTGATTTTAATAAAAAAATGTATAGACGCATAGATTATACACATAAAGAAATGAACTTAGAAAACATTACTTGTGAGATGAAATTATCTCTTAAAACATTTATTAGCTCCAATTGATATTTTTCTAATTCTACGTAACCTATAACACACTGCGTATACAAAGTTTATAAAATTAAAATTTAATAAATCATAAGACTTCCTTGTAAGTCTCATAGATGTCTTGCTTAAGAGGTAACGTTTCAATGATAAAGAAAACTACTGTTATCTGTCGATTATCTCTGAAAACAATTAAGTGTTTGTCAATAATTATTAATAGTTATCGTTTTCTAGACTTAAAAGAAATGTCGTTACTTAAATAAACGAAGGAATGATTGTTATTTTCTACTAACCGAGTTTCCCCTATAAAATCTAAATAACATGAAGCAGATTCTCTTATGCGCGCCGTTAAATGCAGTTCTGCCAGTCACGTTATTCGTTTCCTTTTATCTCGGCTTAAACAAGAACGCAAACGATGGTCCGTGCGGAGGCTTAAACGATTCTCCCACGCTGCATTTAGACGGATAAGGGATCTCTCATTGGAGGAAAATGAGTGCCTCTCTCGAGAAAGTGAAACACAGCCCCGCCAAGCAGGAAAATAATAACGGAATAATAACGGAAGATCATCGCGCCTTTGATGAGAATTTTATCGCGTTACGAACGAAGCACTTTCTCACTCAACGTTCGCTCTGTCCAAGTTTTTTAACTGGTTTTTATTAAAATTGACCAATCGGTCTTTTTTTTTTCTTTATTTACTCGCTACACTGCGGTTAGGTAAAGGTTTCTACATAATTAAAAAGTTCTCTTCTTAAAAAAGCTATTTAGCGACGAAAATACAGCATCGAGAAAATTAATTTCTACCTTCATATAAAACTTCATCTGTTGTTTATTGGCTTGACCTGCATTTATGCAGTTTGATAACTTTATTAAGATTTCAACGGGTATCTGAAAGAGTTTCTAATGTAGAATAATTATGTATCTCTTTTGACATAAAAGGAGAACTTCGTCGTTATGTGGGAATAGTATAGTACCAACAAAAGAGGACGTACTCATCAACCGAGAAGTTATAATATTTGTCGTTATATATATAAGAATTTGCAATAAGCCAGGACAATGTCTGGAACGTAAACGTAAAATTTCATCATTGTGACATACACCTTTATATCATCAAATGGTCTACAATTAAAAGATAAAAGCCTCCCATATGAATTGTTTGCAACGAGAAATGTTATATACAAATGTCATATATGATACATTATAAAATGAAATTAAACTACACCGCGTACGTTGCTTCTATTACTATTTATTACTATGTATTTGCGCGGTATTGCAACCTGACCTCAAAAATGTTACATATAAAATATTTTATTGATTTACACTCCGTCGCGTACTTCCGCTTTGAAAAACGCGACTTGTCATCACCGACACGGCGAGTAGTCTGCTATATTTCTGTGCGATCGGAGTCAGATCGAAGCCAGGCGAAGCGAAGCCGCGTAAAACGACGGATACGCAAATATTGCGTTACATGGAAAAATACCCCGTGGAGATGCGCTAAAGCCGAAATAGGAAAAAAAAAAAAGATATTGCCCACGACAGCCACACGCGATCCCACGGCATCTCGCTTTAAACCGATACGAACCCGCGCGCTCGTGAAAAGCCCCGTATGGAATCAATGAGACCGCCGTTGTGCAGAAACGTCATGCGGAATTCTCAAAACGAAAGTTCGATCCGTATAGCAACAAGGAAAACAGCCGACCGCATACGTTGAAATTTTAACCGTTTCCGTTCGTAGACGTGCTTTTTCAGCGATTAGAAATAAAATCGTGAGGCTGCAAAAATTTCGCAAAAAAAGAAAATAGGTGAGCCATATGTTTGTCTGCCTGATAACATTCGTATTATAACTTCAATTATTGTACGTAATAAACTCTCCCCACATCAAAGTAAATTAGTAAAATTTTGAATGCGACGTTACGAAAATTATTTCTCAACGTTGTAAAGAGTCCTTTAAGAACTCTATCAACTCTATCGTAATTTATGCAATAATATTCAAACTCGTCGACATGTACGGGATCTATTCTCTTTGAATTGAACAAAGTAGTATAAACACGATATTGTCTTTTGGAAATAACGACACGGAGGAAAGGGAAGATACATATATAGACAACGAGCGAGAGGATCTCGGAACGCGGGCGAGTCGCATGGAATAACTGAAAGAGCGATTCCGTTGGCAGAGGGATGTAACGTATGTAACACAATATGCACGGTGTCGTCTGTGCCGGGCCATTTGTTCGGACGCGAGCCTCGGCGCGAGCAGCCCCCGCGCGCGCATTCGACGCGACTCGCGCTATCAAAAGAGCGGACGAGCTCTGCGCCGGCGTTGATAACGGCTCGCCGCCGTTCATATTTTACGCCGCGCTCATCAATAATTCATGCCGTGAATAATGCGCCGCTGTTTCGCGTTACTTTATACCCGGGTCTCCTTCCTACCCATCTCTCTACCTTCCTTCCTTCCTTCCTTCCATCCCCCCTTTGCCCCCCCCCCCTCCTCTCCTCATCTAGCGAGAGCGTCCCCGCGTGACGTCGGGGGCGAGAGATCGGGGTGCGTGCTGTATCCGTTTGGGACACTCTTATCTCCGAGTTTATCCACCGAAACGGAGACACGCTTCAGTCCGCTCGTTCGCGAGAAGCTGGGCACTGTGACCAGCTCTTTATTCGACTCTCTCGAGGAAGGTTTCCTTAGGATAGTTAGGATGACTGAGAAAAGTATTGAATCTAGGCTTTTAGCTGGTAGACTCTTTCAACCTTCATTTTTCTAACACAAGATTGGATATCAACCAAGCAGATTGCGAGATAAACAATTTTGAGAAGAAGTGAATTTTTTATGAGAAATTTGTGTATGTTCGAAATACTATAGCAATGCTTATACAATGTCACATATTTAGTTTTAACTCTTTCAGGTTGACAGTAATATATAAATTATATGAAATTGCTTGATTTCACGATACTTGAGGAATTAGTTTAATGAAATGAGTCATTAAATTAATTGCTTCCGCCAATAATGTACTTTAAAGGTACAATCGATGTGTAGTGTCTGTGAATTTTGGATAGATAAATTTATTTAAATATGTAACAAATAAGTAAAATACAATTCACTATAGTAATAAAAACTTGTTTATAAAAATTTCACATGTAAGAATTTTTTCAGATTTACATACAGTTTGGAACAAAATAAAAATCTAAAGTTCGAAAAGTCAAGTTACGGGTAAAAATTTTATATTATTGACAAAAGACTAAGAAACAATGATTTAAATATATATATATTCTTTATAATTTTTTATATTTAAAACATATAATAATTCTTAGAGATAACAAAAACTCCTGTACTATAATTCAAAAACAAACTCGGAAAGAAAAGGGCACTAGGAGTCAAATGCAGATAACTTTACGCAAACGCCGATATATATCAAGCAAAACTTATTTATTATAACAATTATTATGAATTACATAAAAAGAAATAAACAGTAAATTGTATTTTTGTTAAATGTAACATTTAGATTAAGTTTACTATTATGTGCTTGAATGAGTTCTCGTTGTTTTTTGCTAAAAAAAAACTCGTGCTTATAATTTTATCAAAAAGATACCTGATATTTTATTCACAATATTGTCCATCGAAAGCTATAACCTTTTCCCATTTTTCGGATAACAAATGGATTCCGCGGTAGAAAAATTCAGGTTCTTTCGAGGCGATCCAGTCATCGAGCCATTTTTTTTTATATATCTTCGAAATAACTGAAGTACTGCTCAGAAAGACCATGCTGCATCGACCGAAACAAATGGTAATCTGATGGAGCCAACGTCTGGTAAATAGAGCGGGTGAGGTAAGACATCCCAAGTGCCTTCAAGATTTCCTTCACTGGTGGTGCAACATGTGGTCTGGTGTTGTCATGGAGAAGAACAACTTTATCATGTCTTTTGGCGTATTGCGGGCGTTTTTCTTTGAGTGCTCGATTCAAATTGAGTAATTGACGTCGGTAGCATTCATTGATGATTTGACAGCAGCTCATAGTACACGACACCGACTTGATCCCACCCAATGCACAGCACGATCTTCTTTCCATAAATATCTTGTTTCGGCGTTGATGTTGATGGTTCGCCGGGACGCACCCATAATTTCTTGCATTTAGAATTGTCGTAACGAATCCATTTTTCATCGCCAGTCATAATTCAATGCAAAAACGACTTCCGTTTTTGTCTTTGCAGCAGCAATCCACAAATGGCTGAACGTTTCGCAATGTCTGTTTCTCTCAATTCATGTGGGACCCAATTTCCTAACTTTTGGATCATGCCTTTTAAACGTTTCCTAACGACTGACACATCGATATATTTAATGTTTCCAAGAACTCTTTGAGCGTCTGACGTGAATCTTCTCGAAATAATGCCTCCAATTCTCCATTTTTTAATTTTTTCAGCTGACCAGGGCGCTCTCTGTCATTTTTACATAAAAATCGTTGTTTTTAAATCTTCTAAACCAATCTCTGCAAATTGTTTCAGATAGAGCACTCCCTATAAGCCTCCATTAGCAAACGATTTTCAGCAGCAGATTTCTTAAGATTAAAACGGAAAAGTAACGTTTTCCGCAAATGAAAACCGACATTTTTAAGGTAAACATATAGAAAAGGCCTACTTACATTTCATTGTGAAAATAAAGTACTACATGAATTTTTAAAGATGGTACCACTTGTGTTTTACTTTTTAATTTGGAAGAATATAGAATTTAATTTCGCGCTGACTGTTGATATCAAATCTTTTATATAAATGATATATGTCATTAGAATTAAGTAAACACAGTCGATTAAGTAATTGGCGTTGGTGAAATTGGTTTTTTACCAGAAGCACTTCTCTTAGCGCTTTTTTTTTTACCATTTTTTAAAAAGGTAAGTTTATATATGATTGAAATAACTTGATAAAATATTATTAACGTATAATAAATAGATATAATTTTATTGTAAAACTTTTTATTAATATTTTTTGATAAAATATTTTTTTCCGTTTCTAATAGTTTGCGAGATATAGCGGAGAAAACTGAAAATTTAAATTTCTTTCCATCAAACATTCACTTACCTTTACATATATCTATGTATTCACTTTTCATACTTGCATATAGTCGAAAAGGAACATTTCAAAAAATACATTGCATGTGCCATTGTTATTACTGCTCAGGTATTTCCCCGTCCCAGAGAAAACGCAGCCCTTTCGCAAAGACAATACTCATTCCGGTACATTCCACCCACCCGTTCTCTCGCAACAGCCGTGCACGCATGCGGTTTGCTTTAACCTTTGCAATAACGCTTACTTGGTCACGTCATCGTTCGTACCATGAAAAATGGCAGCACCGTATTTCTGCCTTAACTGCATTCTCCCGTTTTTCGAGACACCAACGATTCTCGTGACATTTCTGTCTTTTGGTTCACTTTGTAAAATAGAGATACGTAGTTCTCTTACGTTCTCCTTTCTTATTTTCAAAGCTGCAAATTTTACATATCAACTTTACATTTTGTAATTTAATTATTAATAATTTTTAGATAATTTCAGAAAAATTAAATATATTGTACATAAATATAATAATTATAAATTCACGCTTTGTTTAAATTTTTTCGCGTTCAAAATGTAAATTAAATCTGAAGATTTTATACACATCCAGGTAGAAATTACGGTATGTCATGTGTATTTATAAATAAATCAATTTTTATAAGTAAATTTGTAATTATTAGAGCTTATGGAAGAAAAAAGTTAATACAAGTCAAAAAGAATAAATCATTATAATTATTGATCTTGATGTCATTAAGAGGCTAAACTATTAATTTAAGAAAATCTAATGCTTCTTTTCACATAAATTATAAAGTTCGATTTTCTTACTACTCTAATTCAAGCTTTATTAAAAATACAATTAACGACTGATAATGTCACAATCCATGACTCAACCAAAAATAAAGATATAAATTATTTCAATAAAAAATATTTTAGCAATGTGTGTGTGTGTCTAAGTGCAAACTTGCAGATTCGCTTGATACTTAATTTATCATCAAACATTATTTCTATCATTCGCCATAAAACGTCCGTAATGAAATAAGAACAATAAATTTTAAAGATGAACAATGAGATCACAAGAGGTTACAGAACAATTGTAATTTTTTATAACAAACTAAATTCGGAATATAAAGAATGTCTCTAAATTATCAATATTCGTTGATGGATTTCTTGAGCATTCAAGAATTGTTTCCTTTCATCAAAAATTTCATTGCATAATGTTTTTTTTACCATTTTTAAAAATTCAGCTTAAATATTTCTGTAACATTAAGTCCTTCCACAGTAAATCGAGTTACCATAGAAATGTTTAATTTCTTTATAATGAAATTGAAGTACCGAGAACTTAACATGTGTAAAATTCTAGAATAGTTAACGATGAAATGAGGAAAAAAATGTTGAAAATATAAAAAGGATAAAGGGGTAATTCGAGAGTCATCGATAAATATAAATAAGAAGTTATTGCATATAAAAGATTAGAAATATAATTAAGACACCCACAAATTCAAAACTGCATACATAAATATTGAAAATATAACTTTTAGCGTATAATTTAGTGGCAGATAAGGATCAGAGATGTTTCTTTGATTAACTGCACACAAATATTACTATAGACTTTTTTAAAAAACGAGATGATAGTTTAAAAAAAATTATAAAAAAAAAAATTTTTTTTTAATATTTCATTTAAATTTAATGCAGATATTTAATATGATTTTGAGTGGACCTTGATGAAGTATTTCAAAATTTTCGACACTTTACTAAAGAATCAATTCCAAACTTTTTTACATTGTTAATCTCGTTCTAATCTTGTGTGTGTGTACGTATGTATGTATCGATTGCTAGAAAAATCTGTTATATATGTAAAAAAAGTGATTAGTTATTATTAAGTAGGAAGAATATTATCGGTCATTAATAAGCCATGTGGTCCAATTTTACAACCTTTAAATACAAATTAAAACTAAAGAATATGTCTAGCGCATTGCACAAGTTTTTAAAAGTAAATGTATCTCCTTTCGCATCTCGAGACATTCCTTCGGAATATCAATGCGAACAATTTCTAGTAACATATTCGTCATCCACTACGTGGATGATTTAAATTCCCAGATCAATGAATAATGGATTTATGATTTATCCGCTTGTTACGTAATGCAAAAGATATGTATTTATCTCATCGTACCCTGTCGTTCCCCTTACATTTATCCCTCATTCTATGCTTTGAATCCTTTTTAGATATTTTCGACAAGATAACGTGGAAAATCAAATTTCATATTTATATTTATAAAAAATTATCTTAATACTATCGTAATTATAATCAATTTTGTCTCAGTGTACAATATATCTATTTCTTTAGTAATATTTTTTATCTTTGCTTTTTTATGAATTATAAGATTAAAACCAATTTCATCTTTCAAATCTCACAGAAATTGAATCACTTTTTTACTCTTCTCAGTTATATGTTATTTCGGACAAAAAGAATAATCGTTTTTGCTCGTCAAACCGATATTTTCGGCGATGGAACGGACTTATCGGCTAAAAACTGGGAACTAGAGACGGTCGCTTAACCCCTGATCGTTTCTCGCGCGCTTTATCCTCTCTTCGTTTCTCTAAACCTCTCAAGCTGTCTTCGTGGAAGACGTTTCGCTAGGAATCCCCACAGCGATGTCTAGAAAGAGAGTAAAAGAGAGCGCGGACCGGCCTGGTTCCTCGATACGACAACTCGATGTTCCGTGTCAAATTAGCGAAAAAGTAGTGGCATTTTGTCCCACGGGAGAAACCGCTTCGCGCAACACGCTGCAATCGTGTAAGGGACGGTGGGATTTAAGAGATATCCTGCAGCGACTCCCGGCTCCCTGTAATTCAAGTTCATATATTGGACGATTCCCTGTCGCGGATCAATGCAACGTTCCCCGCGGGGATGTATCCTTGCCAACTTGTTTCGTGATGCCTTGGATACGATTGCGCGAAAAAACTCGATCGAAAGTTTTCTTGACCAATTGACGAAGGTAATTTAATACTATTTTTAATTTACCATCGTATAATAATAATTATTATTATTATATCGATTATTATATCGTTTCATTAGTTAAGAAATAATTTAACCAGTGTTCTATAATTTGATGTACAAAAGGTGCAAAGCGATGTTTCTACAGAGACGTTTTTTTATCTCTTTGCCTTCAACTTGCAAAAAATTTAATAATAATAATTTAGAGTATTTGGAGAATAGTATATATAATCATATGCTTTTCTTTAAAGAATGCGCTGTAACTTATTTTTTGCCAAGCTTAAGTTTTTAGTGAGCTTCTTCACGAGCAAGCTTTTATCTGAATCAAGAATTATGTCCTGCTGAATCATTATCCTCAAAAGAAAGAAGAAAGCGGATGCATGCAAGCGGTACGAAGAAATTTTATCCAGCAAGCTAATTGCGATAGAATTACGTTGATATCCGCCTTTAAAGTGTAGCTTTAAAGATCGGAGCCCATCTCGTCTTGGACGGCCCGGAGATCTTCACTCTTTCTACTTCGTATTACGTAGTCATGAGCTCATTGCGCAAAATTCGCGCCTTTGCATTCAAAGCGAGTCTGACAATGCAAGCGTGCGGCTCGAATCGATCGGTGAGAAAGACTTTAGAACATCAAGTGGTTCGTTTTTGCTATCCAATCGGTAAGACCGATATATCGATTCGTAATCGAGAGAGAGAGAGAGAGAGAGAGAGAGAGAGAAAGAGAGAAAGAGAGAGCCCAAAGATACTCATGCGTGTGAAACACGCAACCCCAGAAGGCAGAAATTTCATGTCACACGCCATGCTTCGCTTGAGAATATATCACCACCCTATAAGAAGCACACCCTTTCGCTTCCTCTCTAACTCAATATATCGAAAAGCGAGAGACGTCATTTCGAATTTTGAAAGCTCGTCGATGCCTCTGGTTGAATGATACCAAAGAGACTGAGCTCGAGAGAGATAAACAAAAACTACAGATAACTAATACGTTAGTATAAAATAATTATTAACAATAGATGAAATAAATTAACTAAGAGAGTAAAAAAACAAAGACGACTAAAGAAATACAATCAAAATTTCAAGTCAAGATCTTGCGGATTATTTCGATCACGTTTATGAGACATTCGCGTTCCTTGAGAAAAAAAAAAAAGATCGAGATAAGGTACGGTTTCTCGTAGATACAACGGGCTGCTCCCGAGCTTCTCCGATTCGTTTGCGAACGTATTACAGCAGTAAGAAGCACTTGATTTTGCTGTGTGTACCAAAGCTCATCGTCAACGAAGAAGGTATCGAAAACCGAGACGGGAGCCGAGACCTCATCAGCATCTTCGACGCAGGGAGGAAATCACGACAAGAATAGAAAACAACGAACGAGAACGATACGAAAAGTGCGCGGCTCCTGGGAGGACAGGAGAAAGGATTACAGGCGAAAGAAGATAAGGATAGCAAGCTGGCAGACGGAAAAATACATGGAAATAACAGTTGTGCTGGGTGAATATACCAAGGAAAAAACCTGGTTGAATGTAGCTGACGCGGCGATATTGCGCGAACGTATACCTAAATTAAGGTTGCTTCGTTAAATAAGTATTAGTTTAAGTTAGTTGGAACTATTCATCCGAATGACCGTCTTTTCTTTTTCAAAGATTCGTTATTAAGATTTTTCAAGACTGTAATTATTTTAGACATCTTGACATTTATACGGTTAATATTTGATTGGCTGTTACATCGAGATGTGCAATAGAATATCAATAAAAATAAAATAAAAAGACATTTACTCGTTTAATTAAAGATGTAGAGTTTATTCTGAATAAATAAGTTATATTCCGATATTAAGATACTATGGCGATATTTGTGGACGCTATTTACTTCCATTGTATACGTCAATTTGTATAAAAGCGCGAATCTTTTAAGCATTTTTTCACTAAACAGCTTTACATTGGAAATAAGTCCAGTGAAATTTACACGTTGCAGTTTTTACGCACGATCGAATCTTACAACCCCCATTGCTATCTTCCGTTTCTTCTGAAATCTCTTCTCTCTCTTTTTTTTTTCCTCTAAAAGCTATACGCAGAGAAATCTCTTTAATGCTTTGCCTCGCCCACTGCGCCGATTACGTCTTTACGGTTATTTTTCTTTATGAGCGATCAAAGTAAATCGAGGACGGAGTAAGAGGAAGCAGTAAGAAAGAAAGAAAGAAAGAAAGAGAGAAATTAAAGAGGTGGCAGACTGGGGGAGAAAAAGAGGGATAAAACGAAGTAAAGGAAGAGAAGCCGAGGACGGGAATGATGCGTGAAAAAGAACGAAAGACATAAAAAGTGCACATGGAAAAGCGGATTCGAAAGAGGCAAATGAGAGAAAAAATAAAAAGGAAGGTCGAGAAAAGGAGTAGATTCGTGAAAGATGCGATTGAGGACATTAAGGGATAGAAAGAGATATGAAAGAGGGATCAAGAGAAAGTGGGATAGGGCAAAGGAAATTACAAAACCAAACCAGAAAGCGAGCGAAAGAGAAAAATGACGGAGGAATATAAAGGAAGAGTGAAAAATAAAAGAAACAGGAGTAGTTATATAGAACGTTGAGCTCGATAACAAAAACGAAAATCGGAGGATTGCGAGAAATACGCGGCGATGTAGAGCGTAGAAAAAAGAGAGATTGGAAAGAGGAAACGAGCAGGATCGCCACTATTCGCGAAAGTGTACAAGGGTAAGAATTTTGGTATGGCGGAAAGAATTTTCCCCCGATGGTGTGTGTGTGTGTGTGTGTAACAGAACCGAAGACATAAGATAAGAAAAAGAAAGCGGAAAGAAAGAAAAGTAGCGAACGGCGAGGGGAGAGTGACGTGGGATTCGGTCAGGTGTCTTGACACGTCCGGAGACATTCGTGGATTCGGCAGCCGCTTGTTTGCTCACACCCAATCAAGACTTGGACCTTCCTTCCGTTATACGGATCTTTCCTCTTTTACGGTTATCCACACGAGTCGTCACGCGTGTACGTGTAGTTTTAAATACGTGTGAGGAACTGTCTTCGCGCAATCGCTTCTCTGGTCGCCGTCTAATCCTCGAACCTGTCCCGACTCCAGTTACTCTACTAGACATATTCCCGTGAGACATACGCGAGCTTAGCCTGTTAATCGAACGTATACGTGATATACGTCCGGCGAAATCAACTCGCCGAATCTGTCTGAGATGAGAAAGCATCGCTGAGCCTGCGATACACTACTCACTTCCAGCTTACCTATCTAAAACGTCTACATGCGATAAGATCTAAGAGATCTAAGATTTTACTTTTTAATGCTCCACAACGTAGAAAGAAGATATTGGACGTGGGTTTCTTATCCCTTGAGCTCTTCTGCTATCCCATTCCCACGAAGATATCACTGTGGTTTTCGTCCATTTCCAACCATAGTCATATATAAACTCGACGATTTTAGTAGTAATCTGTATTATAGAAAAAAATGTGTATTGTGTAAATTGAACCTTCTTTTTTCTATTCTACGTACAATCTTATTTTATATAAAATTCTATTTCACTATAATATGGTACGATAATTTAATAATAAAAGCAGCCGATATAAAATATTTTTTTTTTTTCATTTTTATTTCCGATTACAGTTAAATTTATGCGTTTAGATGAATAGTATAAAAAATAGTAAATAATGAATTTTCTATTACTTGTGATAATCTGTTTTCTCATTAATTCTTAAATGCAAAGTCGATTTGCATGACACAGTTCACACACAATGTGTATTTTGTTATATTATTATTACGATTATCAGTTAAACTTTCTAATAATATGTAGATGTAATTTAATATAGAAATTACAGCATACACAGAAAAATGTAATTACGTAACGGCAACAATTTTATTGTGTAATATCAGAAAAGTTTTTTTTTTTTTTGGCAGATATGAAATTAATTTTTAAACGAGTGAAAAACTGCGGAATTTGCGAGGCTGGAAATTTAGAAATCAAGGCGGTTATTTAGGAGAGAGGGAGGACTTTGAGAAATATGCCACTTGAGGGAAAAAAAAGAATTCTCGAAGTAAAATACACGGCTGCGGGAATCGCTGCGAGAACAGCCGGCATTCTGCTCTCCTTAACCGGCTATACATAACTTATGTTTGCGGCGTTATATCTCTCAACCGGGTATACCCGTGGTACATCGTATAATTTCATCTCGCGTGCCGACGTGTTGGGGAAGAAACACGTGTAGGCGAGCGCCCAGACGCGGCGGGGATCCAGCGTAAAATGAATGTAAGACGTACAGGGGAAGATTTTCACGCGAATTCCACCGCGTACATAAATTCTCTCTTTTCCAAAATTATTAATAAACGCGTATCTCGCCTGTATTACGTATTTATCACAGGGAACCCTCACAATACAGTAATTTGTCGTTATAAAGATAATATTGTATGTTTAATTGCGCGCGAAAATGCCATATGTAATAAGATATGAATACAGCAATATCGATTTCAAAGGTTTAATTTCAATACGCAACGCTTTTAAAAACGTCGAATCTTTCGTCGTGTACGGAGGGACATTCCTGAGAACACAATTGGAAATCACACTCGAGACACAGGGGATACCGTTCCTGAGAAAAGCGAGGGAGTTTGCTTTTCGTCGAATTTCCGCTGTCGAGACTGATTCCTCGGTGGGCCACGTCCGTCCGGCCAGACGTCCTCGAAAAGGAAACGAACGTACACGTAATTTCAATGACCATCCGTCGCGCTCGACCGCTAATTTCAGTTGTGCAAGGAATTCCTCCGTCCCTCGGGTACACCTCGGTACATTGCTTCACGTGCTCAAAGAAAAATAGTAGAGAAATTTCTCGAAGAAATTAAGTCCCGAGTAAATTAAGTCGAGAATTCTCCAGTTAATAAATCACAGCCTCGCTCGAATTCATTTCGAGGAAAACGAAACATTAAAATATTCTGTCGGTTCGCAGAGTCTGCCCAAATATTTGGACAAGTTAAGATAAAAGTTTGTAAGTCAGGATATAAAAGCGATGTTTGAAATGTTAATTTCTGTAATCGTTGCTAATTTAAAGCGTTAATAAATATCGAACCTCTTACAGTTATTCAAAATTTGTGGGAAAATTACGTCGAGTCGTTAATAACGGATGTCCATTGGCTTCATCCATTTGTGTAACCGACACTAATCTTTTTTCATTACTCGACGACTATTAACTCTTTCAGGCAAATACCATTTATATCCATTGAAACCCGATAAACATAATTTTCTCACAGCGTAAGCCAACGGAATGATGCGTAAAATAGTCGTGATAAAACATTGTGGCACATTAAACCTGTAACGAAATATCACCAGATGTTCAATGCGATCGGTGCGATAGCAATTAACTTTCATGTATTGATACAGTTTCGCGGCGCTTATTTTAGCAAATATTCCTCGAGCGGTTTTGCGTCGATGCGGATTCGTTCGAAATCATGTCGAGAAAGAAAGGTGACAGGAGAGTGACGGTAAAGTGAGATAAACGAATAGGGAATAATCGATTCCGCCGATCTGCAGAGGATATAAAATAAATTGTGTAAATATTAGTTCCCGCAAGTGGTTATGGAAAATATTTTTAATCATTTCGAGAAACGAAGAAAAACGAAGCTGGCCGACCAGCGGACACTTCGTTTCGCGAATATTGATATTCCTCGCTCTCTCACCTACGAAAACACTCTCACACGCATTTGTTGAGAAAATATAGCGGTCGTAGAATCGTTAATGCCATGTATCCGAACTTCACGACGAGAAGATGTTTTCAGTTTTAATATATGTATGTAGTGCGCGATCAGTATTGCCAGTGAGCCAATTCATAGAAAAAAAATATTGGATCACGTAAATTGTCATATAATATCGTATTAGAATCCATAGACTGTTATATATCTAATATTAATAAGCATTTCACATAAAAATAGTTTCAATATTTATAAATCGCAGAACATTTTAATGCTATAATTACAACATTGAAAAGAGCAAAAAAGCAATTCTACATTTTCGATTAAAAATATTGTAAGATTTTGATTTATATATTTTGATGTAGACAATTAATTTGGGAAATATATATAAATACACGCGTATGTCATCGTTTTTGATTAATTTAATTTGATTCGATAGCAATATTTATGCATCAAAAGTTGATTATATTGATCTGATCTTGATTTAAACGAGATATGACTTATCGATGTAATGAATCGTACGAATCTATATAAATTCGTCAGTTCGTTCAAATTCAAATAAACAGGCGGACACAATGATCCCGCGAATTAATATTAATCGTTCATCCGCAACCGCCGCTTAAGCCTTTCTGCATGGATTTGTTACACTCAATGACTTCATTTACGATTGAATTGGTGATAATAACAGATCATGAAAGAATATTATATGTAATCGATCAAAAATAATAAAATGAAGTGAAGTGTATATGTGTGTGTGTTATTACATAAAAATTTATTTTGAAACAAGAATACATTTTTCTACTACTAGCAATCTTGCATTCATTTATTGACAGAAAGGTATGTCTAAGGCCCAGTTCTATAACTCACGGTTAACTCCTAATTAACTTATTCCTTGTATTTCCTCCAATTCTAGAACTGGAAGGAGACGAGGAATCCTACATTGAATGTCGATTAGGAATTAATGAACCGTGAGTTGCATAACTGGGCCTTAGAGTTCTAATAAAATTAAATTGAATAGAAAAATTTAGACCTCAATCCTAAGTGCTGTTGGGAGTCCCAAGATAAATTACTTTTTCACATTTTTCTCATCCGTTACAGTGTTCCCTCGTATAGGAAAGCAACTCCGAGACGAGCGACATTTTCTCGCAGCTCCATATCGTCAAGCTCTTACTCATTAACGTAAATGACAACGGTCAGATCTACAACCCTTGATTCACGACCCGTTCCCATTCGCGACGGGCGAGTCTGTTTTCTGGGATCGCGGTAGTAGTGGCACTCACGGGAGAGCAGTCGCGTGAAGTAGCATGAGCAAGGCGAGGAGAAGTGGAGAAACGTTTGAAGAAGGATCGGAGCCCATCGGAGCGATGGTGTTGGCGGCGATAGTCTGGGATCCTCGTGGGAGACGTCGAATAACACGTTACTTGCTCACGGCTCCTTATACCCGGGGACACCCTCTCTTGACCCTTCCTCGAGCAAGCCGCTCTCTATCTACTCTCGTCCAACGTTCTCCGCTTTTATACGACGGTCAGTCGATGGTTGCGGACATTTCTACCTCCGTTTCTCTTGTTCCCGCTTCCGGTGACAATTATTACATTTCCACGAACGGATAATTGGAATAATCGAATATGAAATAATTAATAAGATATACTCTTTTAGAAACATCTACGTAGATACGAATTTCGCAGGATCAATATAAACTTATTTTTAGTGTAATTTACAAATACTAAAAATATTCAATGCTTTTAGCTTGAGATCGAAAGAAGCAGAACTATTCTCTTTCCTCACACACATATTTATTTAAGTGTGTGTATTTAATACTAATTTATCCCTCATCAACTCTAATATAAATAGACGAATAATTTAAACGATGATTAATAAATCAATCGATTAATTCAATAATCGGTACTTAAAATTATTTAGTAAATAATTTCATTATGAAAATATGAAAACGTTAATATATACAAGCGAAGTATCGTGTACTCTGAAAATTAAACCTTACTTATATATGCGGCAAATAAAGGAAAAGTATGTCAATCATCAGGCCCGCAGGAAGTTAAAAGCGTGCCTGATCGAAGAGATATTTCGTAGAATAAAAGACCCGATGACAAACAACAAAAAGCGACAATCACGACGGCCCACATGTAACAATATAACGTTTTTGCTCCCTTTCGAGTGTAACCGGCTAACGGTTAACACACGCTTACACATCGGCTCGCACACCCTGCCCCTCGTCTGCGATTCCCGTCCTGTATCAGATTTTTCATTCGCGTCACGCGCACGCTATCCAGGTTGAAAAGTTTTATCCGCGCTTTTAGCGACGATCGCGGACAGACGGATTTAGAGGCGGCGGCGGCGGCGAACGCGGTGACGAGGTATTTTCAATTCGGACGGCTCCACGTTGGCTGGCGTCGCGTCGTGCCGCACCGCTTGAACGGACAAAGGGTCCAGAGGAACAGTTGATTGGTTGTTCCGTCTTTCTTGTCACAGTCGCGATACCGCGTGACAGATCCAACCAACCAATCTGTTTCGAAATGTACAGCGACGCCAACGTGTTTTCCGCGTTGCAAAAGCGTGCAATCCGGCGGGGTGTGCTTAAAGGGATCCCGCGTTCGCTCTTCGTTTCTCTCTGTCTTCTTCCTGTCTCTGTTCGTTCCATATCCTATTTTAGGTTCTCTTCCCTCCCTCTCTCTCTCTCTCTCTCTTTCAACATCTCACCCGGGATTTTTCTTCCGTTTTTCTCTTCTTCTTTTTTTTTTCCCCAACGACAACTCATTTTACCATCACCACGTTAAAAAGCGTTTCACGTACGTAAGCTTATATAATTGGACGACACGAGATTCGCGCGACCGGATTAAATTTTAATCCCGTCCCATCGGTGGGTTTCCAAAATTTCGTCGTACCGCGGCATCCATTATCATTCTCGTGCGCGGGCGCCAAAACTGCTCGTAAAAGTCTCTTCCGAGCTTATGCTTTAAAATGTATTTCCCATTTTTCCCCTGCTAATCCGCACGTCTCGATATCATTAAACCCACGTATGAAAAAAAAAGTTTCGTAAAGACATTGATTATGAAATAAAGAAATTTTTCGCATGTGTCGTATCTTGGTAAATTTTATATTTGAATATTAAATTGCAAATTTTAATGTAGGGAAAAAAGCCGTTATTTTTACGAGAATAGATAAACTCTATCCAAAGTATGTTATTCCCAAAATGGATTCTGCTCCAATTCGTAGTTCGTTTCAAGCATTAATTTTTTTTTTTTTCATTCCGACACACTCCAAATTACGTCCTATCGATCGCTCTTGTCCCATTTTACATTTATTTGCCCGTATCAAACATCACCGCTCGTGAAATCAAAACGTCGAAAAAGACTATTGCTGTAAATGACACTCGGAAATTAACCAAGCGCCGCGCGCCGTCCCGTTCTATTGCCCGTTAAATTAGCAACTTCAACAAATATCGCAGCTAGCGGATTCTCTCCCGCCTCTTTGTCTTTCACCCGCTATAAAATAATACAAAAGCGATTGCGCGCGAGAGTCATAAATTAATTCTCGTATTGCTGCACACTCATTCACAGACGATTGCGGAATCGTAATGAGTTTAACATTTTATGAACTTTTGTTGTACGATAATATGAATGTCACGAACGTTGATTGTTACATCGTGCGAAATGTCAATAATATCTGCCATTTCTAGGTTAGGCACTTTGAATGTGTCGCATCTTTATATTCGTGCATCATAATTGTTTGAGAAAAATCGACGGATATAAAGTAAAAGATGTTATGCAGCGCGTAAACACAATTAAGAATCTATTAAATAGTGTGTCGACTTTTCAATAAGTCTAGTTTATAAATCATAAATTGTTCGTGTTTACAGACATGTAAATGCGAAATTAATATTTCATTATTTAAATTTGCAAAACTCTCGCGTTTCCAACGGAAAATTTCTACTTTGATTAAAACTCCATTAAAGAATAAAGACCTCGCCGCGATACTCGCCGTAATTTAAACGAGTATTTACAACAGAAGCCGTACACTTGTCAACACGCTTCTATCTAGCGATAATGCGAGGAGGCTTTAATTTAACGGCCGTGGTCGTCGAGAGAAACGAAGCAATAATGCAATGGCACATTCTAAGAAACAAGTTGGGTACGATCGCAGAATGGAGCTCGCGACGACCCAGTTACTTTATCTTCTTCGTTCTTGTTCGAGAAAACAAACTCTCTCTTCAGGTTCACTCTCTCTGGAAATGTTAAATTGCAAGCGCAGGTATTCGTAAGTATTGACTCGAAACTGTTATGTTTAAATACCCTTCAACTTTTTAATCAATCCTGTTTCGCAAACTTGGCCACAAAGTTACAAGAAGGAACTTATAATATTTAAAGAAATGTATAAAAAAATTAATGATTTAGCCTATTTAAGCAACTATATTTTTATATTTTCATTAAATCGTAAATACTAACTAATATAGTACCTTCCAAATTTTTTGAAAAATAATCATAAAATACAAGAGACACACACACAAATACATGTTTATATAAAATACTAAAATAAAGTAATAAGTCTATGTATATACATATATTTGTATATAAATTTATTTTATACATATATAACTATACACACATTCTTATAAATTGGAAACATTTATAAGGCTCATAATAAAAAATGATCTTACAGGAACGTGTTCCGTCAGGAAGTCACGCAACACCTTTCAGAATGGATACGAATGTGAATCGCGAGTGCACGAAAAATTGTGGAAGGAAAAAGCTTTATTCAGCGCCGGCACGAAAAGGTTAAATGCGAACGCACACCTCTGGCTCCAAGACCCGATCGCAAGAAGCTAAACGAGAGTACATAGCAATAAAAGCGGGGGGTTAATTCTCAGATAAGGCCACTATGTTGAATGCAGCTCAGTAAACGGCCCATTTGCACGGACTTATTTCCTTTCGGTCGACAAGAGCATCTCGTGCAGTTAAAGACAATTAATCATAAAGTACGCCAGATGTAACTATTGATTAATAGTCGATAATTGCGTTGAAACTTACATTGCAATCGTTTATCACAATTCGATAGAATGTTAAATATCGTAAAAGGTAAATTAAATCTTGTTTTATTTAATTTATATACTCGGATTGAACCGTGCAAGTTCACAAAAAAGTTCTTCTGAACTTTTTTGTAATGCTCTAATTTATTGTATATTTTTAGCACGTAGTAATTAATAAAATTAACTTAAATTAATTTATAATGCGGCTAATTGACAGAAGCATGCCTTATCATTAAAACGTATATATCGTTCAATTACGAATTAAAAATAGTTCACGATGTTGCGCGAATTTCTGCTGAACTATGACGCTTGGACGGGACATTTTGATCCAAAGCTGGCGTTAAATTCAACCAAAAGAGAACATGGCAAAACCGGCTTTGCTCCGCCTTCATCTCTCGGTCTTAATTGCGAAAATACACCGCGTTTAAACTCTCCTGATAGTAAGAAGTCTAGAGGCGAAAGCAACGTGGCGATAAACGCGAAGGTGCATTTTCGACAGCAACGGTTGTAGTTCATGAGGGATGCTTAAATCTGTCTTCTTCTTCCTCTCGACTCGTCGCGAAATAAAAATTCGCAGTAATTTTGCTCTTGAAAACAATAAAGGAGCAATAATCTGTGAATTGTAAGAATTTAAATTTTTGTACAAATTTCTGAAAATTGTTTATCGTTTGTTTAATCTTAATTTTAAATATTTTGTGAACCGACCGTGATAATTTCAAAGTAGGTTGTTGCGAGTTGCGGCGAGTACACATCTTCGATAGAACAAGAATCTCGGTATTTGAAGTATCTAAGTCGGTCCTGAATTTTGGCGCAATGCCAGCTCGGAACCCATGCTATGGTGAACACATGCGTCTCGAAGGGCGGTCGAGTGCGCGCTCGTAAGAGAGCCGACATTAACCCCGAAAAGAGACCTTTACGACGCCTAGGTATCCTACGCCCGTCCATTATTCCACGACTTTCCAGTCGCGCCACAGATAATCGCGTTAACAATTACGTGCCGGCTCCGCTGCGAGTTATCTAAATTGATTAGGGAAGTAATTGCATTTGCCCTCGGGTCTCCGCGACGAATTAAAGGAAAGATAAGGAGGGAAGGGGATGAAGCGAATGATTGCATTTCCGTAAGTATCCGCGATATGCGCATGCATATCGCATGGACTCGTAGTTTGCGCTTGAAAATGACACCAATCGTCCACAAATTGCATTGATTCTTATTCGGATAAATCTCTTTTTCTAATAAAACGATAGGTAATATCCGAAATAAACGAGCTCAATTAGATTACAATAAAAAATATATAACTTTATTATATTCACGGTACGTTTCATAGTAATCTCAATATTTCCCTATAAATATACATTTATAAGCACATCGATAAAATTAACCGAACTATAATATCATAAACCAACTGAGACAATTATATAAGTTCTTATAATATTATAGTTCGGTTCTTTTTCTAAATAAATGTGCGCGTCATAACAATTTGAATATGCCTAGGCATTATGATGCATTGCGATATATAGGTACTTTATCTCCCCTGAAGTAACATTCTATCGTTTTTTTTAGATGAATATTTTTGAATGGATAATAGTACTAGCGTCATCATAAGAGCTAAAGAATTTCCTCAGTAATCGTTTTGCGATTATAATCTCTCGTCGTTACAGGAAGATTTTGATATCGCGAGGGATGAAGATCATTCTTTGGTTTGAGAGAGGCGTATAAGAGGAATGAGGAAAAAGAAGAAAGGGAGAGGTAGAAGGACAAAGAGAGAACGGGGAGTAGGAGAAAGAGACTCCTGAGATAAGATAGGTAGATGCGACGTAAGATATTCCGTACGAGGTACGAGCCCGAGCGAGTTCCTTATCCACCGCGTCGCGGGATGAGAAAGAAATCTTTAAAGCGCACTTTGATTCATAGGCGACCGCCCCGGCAGTGAGGGACAGAACGTGACCTGGCATTAAGTGTCCCATAAAATATTGCGCTCATGTAAATACCCTCGTAAAATTCAGCGGGCAATGCGGGGGTGGTGGTGGTTGCCGCTTCCCTCGACGCTCGCGCTCGTGCCGTGCCGTGCCGTCGCGTCGGCACATCACACCGCGATATTCTAGATATTTACCTCCTTTTGCCGCCTCGTGCCTTTCTCCCCCTACTCGGCTCTGCAAATTCAAATTCGACACGCAACCCTTTCTTCTCGCACTCTCGTCTAGACCGACGTGTATACGAGAGCTGCGCGAAGAAGATGAAATGTCTCGGATGAGAGAAAAGCTTACCGAGAGATTTGACTCGAAATTTCGCTTCCAAATCCGGCGTAGAGAAAGAGCCTCTCTTTGAGAAATTTGTCGCGAATGCGGTAAGCAACAGGAAGGCAAAATCTCAGCGGAAGATAAAAATTGTAAGAACGCGCATTTAGCTCGCATAAGAAACGAATGGAGAAACACATTTCGACGAGGCTGCTGTTTTATAGTCAGTGAATAGTAAGTCGACAGATATCTTTCCCTAATTCATGTCACAAACATGTAGTCAATAATGTAAGGCCAGCCACACACAAGTAAATTTATCAAGTATGTATGCGCAATTCGCATACATATTGTACAAGTTTGTTGCAGGGTATGGTGACAAAACTGTACAGTTATTGCAATAAACTGATATATACGCGGCTATATTCGACAAGTTTATTTGAACGTGTGTGATCGGTCCAATATTAACTACAAATAGATATATTCATTCTGTGTGCTTTTGTTTTACAAAAATATATTAACTTCGTTAACTTTCGCGAAGCCCTCTATGTGTACAAAATAGAAGCTAGTTATTAAATGGCAGGGGTTTTAATCGAACATGCCAAACATAATTCAGCTCATGTTACGACGCTGCGTGTCGCGATATTCGACGTTAGTATTACGGACGCTATAAACTCAGTCGATTCGCCACACAATTCTTTTCCCCGTCATAAAAGCGCTTGGGATACTGCTTTTTCGAATAACCTCGTAGAATGTGATAAAATTCTTAGTTTGCCTCCATGATGAAAGCAACATGAAACATAACGGCAAACGGATTGATGAATTGAAGAAAATGTGCCAGATTTATCATAAAAAAATTAAGGAAATCAAAATCATTGTTGGGATATAAAAGATAAGTTGGTATTCCCTTTCATTTACGTATTTATGACAAAAAAATAAAACAATAGAAAAGTTACCGCAAAATATCTATTTTACAGTAGATATTTTTTTTTAATTTTATTTAAATTAAATAAGTGTATATAATTAAAATAATTTTTTTATTCACACAGGAAGAGGTAAGTACATTTTTGGACGTTTTGTAAGTTCATATCAATGTTTTTCAGTTTGAGAGAGTATATATAAATGATACATGTATGTATGCAGAGACGAGATACGTTGGCTCATATTTCAGGAAAGCTTATAGCTGCACGGTAATAGTAAGTCTTTACTATTACCATGCATATGAACATATTGAGTTACAACTTAACTCTGACAAAACACTTGATATATTTTCATATTAAAGTAAACTGCAGCTAAAATAGTTTATTCTTTTGTGATAACATTTTGTTATTTTAAGATTGCTGATACCGTCATGCTAATCGACATAATTTATTTGCATTGCATTATACGAACAAGAAATTATCAAATAATTTTAAACTTTTAATCGACACAACATGTAACAGTTTCTTTTTAAATGGTTTTCTCCATTATATTAATTATAGGATTGTTTTATGGAGACCGATAGGGTTATTTGACACTATAAAGATTAAGTAATTAGCTTTTGGAAAGGACAGATATACCGGTTTACGCTGTAAATTTATGTATTATTATGTAATTATGTATTATTATGTACTATTTTATATTTAAAATCGTATTTAGGAAAAAAAATATAAGTAAAACAAATTTAGGAAATTATAAATATATATAACGAAGTATAATATTAAAAATATCTATTATTATTTATAAACTATGCAATTTAAATATAAAATCGTAAAAGTCTTATTTTCACATTTATAAAATTCGTTTTTAGTTGATTTTATATAGAAACACAAGCCAGAAATATATAAATTAAGAATTTTTATTTCTCTAATTATCTAAAAGTAGTTTACATATGTATTTATCAGTATTAATAAAGTATGTGTTTAGTTTCCAAAAGATAAAGGGCCTATCTCTTTAAAAAAACCTATGTATTAGCGACTTTCCTTGACTTTATTTCAATCTTTTAATACTTAAATTTATATGGCATTTCATTATATATTAAACACATTACGAATGAATAATCTTTTTATTTTATTTGAGTGTAAGTATATTTTGGTTCAGTAATTTTATTTTTTTAAATTTAAGACTTAAATTTAAGTTTCAAGATTTAAATTTAAGTTTCCCAGAACGTTCCATACGATCGATTTGTCAACGACGCGCAGTTACCGAACTTTTTGATGGCAGCATACTCTGCGAGATACATTTGTTATAACACTCAAAACTTTTACTTGCACTGTACGCGCGTAGACTTAACTCAGTGGATTATCGCGGCCACGATCGATCGAGAGTCTATAAAGCCACGTGCTTTCAGTTAATTACAGATTTCTTAATGAATAACTAATGAATAACTATGACTTCGACAAAGTTAAACTTACGCGCTGTTCGTCATTATTACTTGTGGGGTGATTAATTTTTTAATTTGCAATATTAAATATTTCGAATCTAAACGTTTCAGGTTAAAAACTCTGCGAGAGTAAAACTTCATGAAATGAAACTCTATGAAAATCCGCAACTGAGAGAAAATAAGACTTCTGATAAATTCTGTACATCCTCTCATATCTGTCACGTCGCGCAATTTTGACGCATATGTGTGCATCGCGTGCAAACGTCATCCATTCTTGTCGGGTATATGAAACTTCTGGCATGCAAAAGATTTCCGTATGTCAGTGTTGTATTTACAATGGCACGAATCTGGAAAAACATCACGGTGTAGATCCTTAACACTACACGTAACGAGATATGCTTCGGTAAACAAAGTGGGCTTAATCATATTTAGTTAATTCTGTCACAAATTCATAACGGAATCAATTAAATACAAACTCTGACTCTTTGTGGAACATTTTCCCTTTTCCCTCTGTCAAATTCAATTCCTGTAATCCTTCAGGCGTAAGCGTAGATAGCGGTTTTTTTTTTTATCGCAACAACGCTTCAATATGTCGTCGTCATCGTCGTTGTCGGCACTCGCGACGGACAACCTCGAAATGCGTACAAAATGCGAACGCTCCCTTCGCGAGTTTATAGGAAAAATTTTCGTAGGGAAACTTCTTAATTGAGTGGGAATATGCTACGCGATGCACTTCGTACTCTTTGCATTTTTCCGGTCTCGCATTTTCCATACTTCGCGTCTTCCGTAAAAGTGCAACGCGAATAGTTGGAAGCTCGTAACTCCGTGAGATGCATTCTCGCCATCGATACAGCGAAGCGACGTATTGCGAGATGGAAATTATGGGTTTCCTGAGAATCGATCGTAGAGAATAGTATAATTTGAAATTTAAAAAAATATCCTTTTTACTCTTACGGAATATTATTATCAATCGCGTATAATATAGTATACAATATACATAATATATACTATATATATGTATATTATATATATAATATACTTAGCCTTTTATCTAGACGTTTTCCAATCACTTCTCATCTTGCAAGCACAAGAAAGTTTATAAAAACGCTCTAATTGTACAATAAAAGTGCTGACAGAGTGTAAACAAAAATTTGCATTTGGTTGCACAAGTCGTTGCTTTATGCGCGATGGAAGATAAACGAACGTTACACGCTCGGGACTTTGCACTGTGCTTCGTAGGATAGCGCGATGGTTTTATTGTAAAGGTAGATGGATTAAGTGGCATTACTTTACACTGTCCTTTGTAGCCGAGGACAATTTATGCGAGACCGTTGCTCCGCATAAAGTGCAAGCGTTTCGGCACGGCGTTCCTTTTACTAATCTAATTACTTTATGTATACGCGTGTGTGCATTCTCTTTTGCGCAATAAATCAATGGATAATTGTGCATGTTTTAAGATATTAAATATTATTATTGATGTTATTCTATTATATCCCTTTTAAGAGAGCACGTGAAATATTAATATATTTATTTGTAATGTCTTTACATCTTGATACTTATATGCGCCTCTGTATAATATTACAGATCTTATATAACAAATAATCGTCTACACAATTTTTACAAATCCATTATCTCAAATTGAAATGAAATATAATTTGTCATTTACCGATATTTACGTAGTACAGCAGCAGCAGCAGCAGCAGCAGCAGCAGTTGTATTATAAAATACGCATTGAACTGTAAAATATAAATATGTACAAATTACAGTGCGCCTCTAATAATTAATATCTCAAATAATTATCATTCGCATCTAATAATTAATTTGCAAATGAAATAGATCGTTTGCCTTGTGATTACTCCGCTGTTTTCCGATGTCTCTTTAAAACTCTTGCTCTTCTTCTCTTGTTTCATTGTTTCTTTTTTATTTCTTTATAGCACTCACATAACACAAACTCACAAAAATACTATTAATTACAATTGCACATCCGCTCATAATTAGAATACTTTTACCGTAATGCCGCGCAATATGATTAATAAAGTCAATTAAATAATTAATTAAAACACAAGGGATTTTGTGAAAATGTACAATCAAATGCGTCTCCTGTATATTATACATATATATATTTTGAGATCTCACGAAATACTAGAAATTATTAATATTTGTATTAATAAATTGTAAATTATTGTGTGTATTGTTATAATACGTGTATTATAAAATGATATAATATGAATCACGATTTTTCGCTATTTGAATCATATTTGCTTCAGTTTCTAATTCATTAAGATACTTTACACTTTTCAAAACTCCAGAAATCAAAACAAGCTATATCTCAATTCAAACAGCAATGCAAGAATTATTTAATCTTAAATATTTTTAAGAAAATTGTTATCATGAACAATAATTACAAATTTTTATTCCTTATCATTTTTCAATCCTTATCATTTCTACTTTAAATAAATAACAGTAAACTGTAAAATATTTGTTCCAATAAGTTGTCTCCATACATTTAGGACATATTTATTAATTAAAAGTAAGTCAATTATTTATGTATGTAAGTGTTGTTGATTGTTAATTATTAATAATCAAACACAATAATTATTAATAATTCAACACAAATTGTTCATTGTTAATTATTAATAATCATTCGCGGACAATAATCGTGACTTTGTACTAGCGCCTTTGCTGTAAAAATCAAGATTTAAATATCAGATGGCCATAAGTAACACAGCTACAAAGAGATAACGATTGCCGCTAATTATTATTGATAGAGAATTGCGTCGGGCTTCCACGAGGCGTGAACCACGAACGTGAACATATAGGCGTTAGCAAAACTTTTTCCAGACGGTGTGGAGGCGTTAATATATACCGCCGCCTGGAAAAAAATTCTGCTATGTTCACGTTCGTGATTCACGCCTTGTGGAGGATACGCGGAGTAATTTTCTATCAATAATAATTAGCGGGTTTTTCACGCTTGATGTCTCTATAGTACTTGCCATGACCGCGTCTCAAAAAAGATAATGAATACAAAATAGAGTTGCTCGCCTATTCGAGTCTCGCTATATAAATGATAGATATATTCGTACTTGGCTTTGCGTAACATGTGTCATAATAATGCAAACACATCGCAAGATTTCCACCGAAGTTTAATGTAGAAAAAAAGTTTCGTACACTTCAGTTCTTGTAATGTAAACTAGTTTTGACCAACAAAACTATTACCATATTATACGGTATACATACATATATTAAAATAACAAGATTAAAGTATCTTCTCTTATAAAAAAAAAGAAATGTTTGCGTAAAATAATATATTAGCGTTTTTTTAAATTAATCTTTTTTTAAATTCGTCCATTTTTAAACGGATAAAGTAAAATGTACAGCGACTTTAATAAATTAGGATAACGAATTAAATTATCATTAAAAATAATGTAAAATAATAAATTAATTTTCATTTTTTAATCAAAGCAAAGTTGACGTCATGAACATTATTATGTAAATTTAAAATTACATTTAATAAATCGCTTCAGGTGTTATTAGTGTTATTAATCGCGATTGCACACATTTTTATATCAAAATAAAGATAAAAAAATTATAATAATTGCAATGTTCCAGAAATTAATGTCATTATTTATACATAACAAATTATATTATTGTATATCAAAATATTTATCACGCATATTCAGAAATTATATATTGTGACTCCTCAATATATATTTTTATTATCAAAATTTTAAACTCCAACAAATATCCAGAGTATCAAAATCGCTGAAACTCCGTATAATGACTTTCTTATATTATATTAACGTTTTAACATGATTTATATTTTACACCTGTGTTAAAATGTAAAATACAAAAAATTAATAATACAATTTATAAAGTAGAAAAAGAAACATTTCTTGCACAAATTGACATTGGACAGTACTATAATAAATAAAAATTGAGTATTTTAATTTATATAAATAAACGAAAGAGAAAGAAAGATGGAGAGAAAATTTTTCATTAAATTGAGAAATAGCGTCATAATATTTATTGGTAATGACATGTCAGTAAATTCTGTTTGTTTCGATTTATTCGGTCATTGACGGTCTCTAGCGAACAGAAATTTCACGATATATTTTACCAACGGCTTACTTAGTGTTTATGTATGTACGTCACTCTTCAAATAACTCGTAAAATTCAACGAACAAAATTGCCGACTTCTCGCGGCATGCCGCGATACGTCCTACATCTTCGTCACACATCGCGACTGTAAAACTCAACTCCCTTCTACTCTATGAAGGAAAAGCTATTTTCCTTGAAGCATCTCACGTTGTCGCAATTGCAATAAATTATAGCGCACATATCCGCGTAACCAATTATATTAGCGTCACAACAAAGTGGCAATGTAAATATCGCTCGCAAAGCAGTACGAGGAGCATTTTATTCATACAACTTTGGCCGGTTTTTAACACCCACGGAAACAAATATCGTTTTGAGCCATCGTTTTTTAAACACAAAATATTATGTTTTCTAATTTTTCTACAAACTGTATGTTAATTTATGATTTATAAGCGATTAGCAATAATATCGAAAAGTAACATTTTTAATCGACTGGCCTTTTAAAATGATATATTGACTAAAATAAAAGGCAATATATTTATTGATGATAACTGTCCGCATTACAGCTTTGTGACTGTCACGCATATAAAAATTGATATAATATCTTACGTCACGAAGGAAAGATAATTTTTCTATAGGATACTGCAGCATTGCGCATTGTAAAGATGTCGAAGCATTTCCGCAGCGCGAAGATCGCGGAACCATTTTTAGTCGCGTCTGTCACCGCGGGAACGTCAGATAAATCGATCAGCGGCTTTCATAAGACGCGTTTTTCCCACCTTCCATTTGGCCTCATAAAATTCACATAACCGAGTTACATTAGATGATACTAGCTACTACTGCTGCTGCTGCTGCTGCCAGCCGCGAATTTAAATTCAATACGCGGAGGTTCTTCTCGCGCTAGAGGCGGGTGAACTTTTCTCGTAAGTCAGTTTCTTTGTATCGTTCACCAGACACGAGCATCATATTGAATCTCTCTTTGTCTCGCAGTGCCTCTTCCGCATCGCAATTGCAATTACATAATGGCCATACGATACATTACAACGTGTAATATTTTCTTTTAAAAACCAAAAGCTGGAGGCGCTCTACATAAACAACGCTAAAATATGTTCAAGATAATAATATGTAAAAAAATGTAATACCAACCACGAGAAAGTGAATTTTATGATTATGTCGACAAATATTTTTTTCTTTATCAAAATATCTTTATATGTATACAGAGAGATCGCGGTTTCGTTGATCTCTATAGGTATACAAATTTTATAACTGGAGATGTAGATATATTTGAAAATAATTTTATTGGATTATCAAAATAATTATGTACAAATTTCAAGTACAATGAGTAACGCAAAATGTTTTGACATTCTAGTAACCAGTTTGAGCATTTTATTACATACATAGTTATTTTGATAACGTAATAAAATTATCTTCAAATCTGCTAAATTTTTAAATATTTTAGCAAAATTGTTCTTTCCATGCACCTCTTCTTGATAAACATTACAATAATGAAATGAGATACCACGATTACATTTGTTGCTCATAAAGCTTCACTTTTCAACAAATAAAATTATACAGAGTACTTTTCTATATTGATTGAAATACCGGTTCACAAGAAAGATTCCATAGATCGAAACTATAGTTATTAAATCGTACGTGGAATGCTACGGTAAAAATGTGCAAATTCGTTCACAAAGGTAAGTGTTAAAAGTAACAGGAATTCAAGTCTCCAATATTAAATCCTGCTACAGCAGTCATTGTTCGACCACGGCGAGAAAAAATATAGCCGACAGAATTTCCATCACATAGCTTAGCAATTTCCTGTATTGCCTTCACTACTGTCGCGATTTGGAAATTCTCGAATCTTACTGCATGAAATGTTCTATTCTTTCTTCTTTTTAAATGAATAAATCACGATCGTATATACGACTAAATACGTGTTTATATCATTTATTTGATAGTTAATAATGTACTAGTGTGCAACAGAACATTATAAATTATCAAAATAAATATTTACATAATTGATACGTATATATTTACTGATATTATCTGTTTACAACAGGACGTTATTGATATTTAATCCTAAATAATGGTAACAAATGATAAAACATATAGCTACGAATCGGAGAAAAGCGTATCTTTACGCTACATACTGAAGTAAAAATATAGATCTTGTAGGCAGAAAATATTAAAAAAAAAAGAATGACGTACTATTTCACACAAAACAAGCGACATTTCCGGCAATTTCACTGTATCGTTTTATTCGCAAAATATAGGTTCCGAGATAAAGTTCGCCGGGAAACTATTTCACGAGCGACAGGTGTTAATTCCGCGTTGATTACTTTTACATCGTAAACCGGCTAAATGTTGTCGATTCGGATTGTTACAGCCTGCGAAATACATGCACCGCAATGGGATCCCATTAACAAACTATTTAAATTCCACAAATTAATTTAGTCCCGCCGCTGAATATGTTAACAGTGATTTCTATATATGTGGAGTATAAATATGGAGAAAACACTTGATCTCTTAAATTTCTCTCAAACGAGTCATTTTATTACTGCTATATAGTACCGTATCTTTTATCTTTTCATTATCACTACATTGTGCGCAAATATCGCACTGTTATATGTTAGTAAAAAGTAATGCAGTTAAAAACGATACTCGGACAAATCTATTTTTAGAATTTATAGACAGCTCGGAAATGTGAGAAAATTGCTTGGAATGTTCCGTCGCTAACCCGTTTATCATTTTTGAGCGTTCCGCAAAAAAAAAAAAAAAATCCACCGGTACTTAGGCATTCGCGCATAGTGTACGATAGTTTCTGTTATGAGATAGCTGGATGCCCATAACGCCAAACTTTCTACAAAGGCCCGTTTTTTTCCATGAATATATAACACGACATAAAATATCCCGCATATCCGGTGCGTATCGTGGTAAAAGCCTCGGGATATTTTCACGAAACTACTGCGACTTTCCAATTTACTCTGACGAGAATTGACTAACCGATCTTAATATACAATATGTTTACATGATACTTAAAACGTGAAACTCACAAAACTCTTTTTTAAATATAATTATATTAAACGCCTTTTCTCCTGCGATTACATCCCTAATCCATCTAATAAACACTTAAATCTTAAGGGACAGGAGACGTCACTGTGCTGTATCGAAAATTAATGTATTTTGATAAATTTAATTCAATACTAAAAATTTAGATTAACAATATATTTAAAGAAAAAAAAATAGCTAAATAAGTATTAATTTTTGGTAAAATATAATAAAAACGTCTCGTTTAATTTTACGGTTAACATGATTTCTCGATTAACAGCACAATTGCAAACGCTAAAGACAACTATATTTTCCGACTTGTCACATCCCTAAACCTTAGAATCAATCCTACTTTCCCTTTAAAGAATTATTTGCTCCAGCGCAGCGGAACTTTCGACGATGGAGTGAAGTGGAAAATGAGAATTGTATTGAATTAACGCGCGATCATTGTCGTTTGTTTCAGTGACGGGGCTAGAGCCAGACTTCGCTTACCCGCTGGAGAACGTAACGATCCCGCAAGGTCGAGACGCTACCTTCACCTGCGTGGTGAACAACCTCGGTGGATACCGGGTGAGTCCTTCCTCCTCCGCGAGCGGAGATCACTCTGGCAGCGTCAAGGGTAACGCCCGGGTAACTATTTTACCATTAACCTGTGTCCGCCTGTAATGGACTACTACCTTATCTACTACTACCTACTACTACTAACTCTACTACTGTCACTACTACTACTGCACCACCTATATGCGCGCGTGCCTGCACTTCACAGCACTGCATTTAACTGCACTACCGCCAGCTATGAAAAATGAGAAATATATATATATATATATAAAGTATATATACTACCACAGTCGCCAGAGCAGTCACCATCACCAACCATCTCTCTGTACGACATCCATTTTCATCTATCAGTCCGTATACAGGTACTGCTCGACTACGACGCAGCAACCGAAGTTTCATAGTCTCTTCACGTTCCTCCTGTCTCATTCTCTTCGTTCACTTCGTCTGAGAAATACCGACGATTCACACCGAAGAGAGAAAAAGAGAGAGAGTGAGAGAAAGAGGATTCTTCCATGGGAAATTATTCACTAAATGGTTAATGATGCCTTCGCGCGTCGAAAGAAACCGTATCGTTATCCGTTATTATAGCTAATAACTATATATGCGTTTAGTTATTATTAAACAAGATGCGCCGTACAACGGCTTTCCCCGTTTTGTTCGCGTCGTTGGGTTATGCATCGCGAGTTGCCGCAACTAAGGTGCTGAAACTGTAGTTACTACAATATGTACGCTCGCGGTTCATGTTTTAAGATGGCATCTTCCCCCTAATGTTCTAGAGCAATTTGAAACGCAAAGTAGATTAAACGTTTATTGAGATCGATGTTATCAATATTAACGCGTCACGTAGCCAAGATGAAATTTATTCGGATCGATCTATCGATCTCCACCTTTGTCCTTTCTCTGAAAAGAATTCGAATCGCGAGAGGATGAATGGATACAAAAAAGCCGATCTATCGTTGCAGCTATTGTCTTTTTTTTTTTTTTTTTACAATGGCTTTCGGGCACATTGCCCACTCCTATTTCCATGGAATCATGCTTTCCAAAAGACCATGTCCAATATCACTGGCGCAAAAATTTCTTCGGTTTCTCTCAGTGGATGTCCGGGATAAGATCACAAGCATCGTGCATTGATTAATATAATTGTAAATTTTATCAAGTATATCGATAAACTGCAAAAATTTTTTAATCGGAGATAACGAAATGTTATATTAAATAACAATTATATTTTATAAATAAACAAATTTTGTGATATACAAGTGTTTTAATTTCAATTCAATTTTATATATAAATTTTAATGATTTCTAGTAACTTTCTAGCTCGCAATTTTTAAACTGATTGCTCGAAAGATGTTATTTGTATTTTTTCTTTTCGGAACACCCTGTAGAGAGTTTAGAGCCGCGTGTAATTGCGTAAGTTTCGCTTTACACTTGCCGGTAATAGCGCGATCCCAGCAATGGAAGGAAGATTGATCAAGACCGGCACACAGTGCCGCTATATGTAGCGAAATTGATTTCACGCGAGAACATATCGCCGATGTGGCGTATTAAGCGCTTTACGGCTCCACTTGTTGAACCGATAACTTCTCGATAGCGCCGAGAGCACCCCTTCCTCTCATGCCACGGAGACCTTTCGCCAGGGAAAGAAATTTCGGCGCTGTGCGCGCGACCGTCGTAGGTTTTAATTAAACTTGGCACTGTCAGAGTTTATAACTTGTTGGAAAATGCGATTACTTCCGGCAATGCGCTCGCCCGCGTTTCAACTTCTTTCTCTTAACACGGTCGGACAATCCTCCACGCGGGAGTTTACGTTCCTTTCTAATAAGGATCATCGCGACGGTTTCATTATTTCTTTTCTTTGCTCTTCTACATTATTAAACGTATAGAAATCTATGAGGGAGAAGGTAATTTTGCTTCGTAGAGATTACTGCGCGATTACTTTCGTCAATCTTTCGCAAACCTTTCATAAATCTTACAACTAAAAATATGTTAGAGAATATTTCAGATTGAAATTAGTAATACCCTGATTGTACATTTTATAAAATAGGTAAAGCTTCTTTTTTATATTCTTACATTATTAGTTGTATAAATAATTCAAAATTTTTTGGGAATTATTTGCAGTAGAAAATGTTGTTATGTTTGTATATTTCAATTTTATTTTTATATAAAAATGAAAAATCGTTGTTCTGTCATACAACGACATGTGAAATATTTTTTTAAATTGAAATAACATCTATTGTCTAAAAAAAAAAAAAGAATTCTAACCGATAAAATTTTCTTATTACAGCACAGAGTGCACATTTCGTTGATATTAATATTAAATATCATCCCGCTTTCTATCTCTGAAAATATGCACAATTTCGTTATCGTGATTTTAACGCATCGATGTATCTACCACTTTTGTTCGCAAACTAAAAAAACATCAGAAAATACGGTAATCGTGTAATTATCGTAAAAGAAACATTTCGCCTGTAATATAGTGCATCGTGCGTAATGGTAAAATCTGGGAGATACATTCATGCATAATTTATCATCGCGATCGATCAGCAACCACTCATGTGCCGTTAATTCAATTGATTAATTCGCAGCTCTTGATTTTGATCATTAACAGAATCGCTCCGTATCCATACAATTTTATCAGCCACGTAAAGCATTTGATAAATAAATATGTATACTTCGAATATTATGTTTTCGCCGTCAGACTGATCTTTATTTGGATTTGAAAATAACGTGTGTATTGATAAAAAAGAAGTTTCGTTTCTTCCCACACTTTTCTTGCAAAAGAGCTCTTGAAGACGATCAGCGGGGTTCTCTGTCTGAAACTGAGTTTCTCTCCTCGTTGAATAGAAACTGACAGAACGATATCGTTCAAATTTATCATTGCAACGAGTACACTGCTTACAACTTGTATGCCCTATGCTCTAAGCGAGTCTTGCGGATCGACCAGTGCGAGCCTACAGCGAAGATGTCGAGGCCTAGTATCCGGCTTTTCCGCTTGTTAGATTTAAGCTTCGATGCTTAATCGCACCCGCTGGGAAACCGAGGTAGTTGGGCGATTGGCCCTAGGCAACAGCATCTGCCTTTGCTTCAAACGACAATTAATGAACGCAAGAGTGCATCATATATCGCAAAATAGCTAATATATTTATACACAACAATCTTGTATAACTTGCAAACTCAGATTTTCTTATATATATTAATTGTGATCTTGTCTTTAACAGTGATTTTGTTTAATAGCGTTTTTAAATATACAATTTTATGATAATCTTAGCTTACATATTTTAATACGCAATATTCTTAATATTAAAAAAAGAGTAGATTCTGTTGCCTCATTGGATAATAGCATATTTGGAAATTTGGAGACGAGACGTTTCAAAGGATATTTCAAAACAGGAATGATGGGCATGAAACAATGACAGATAAAATTTCAATAATTGTAAGCGTTAGGCATAATCATTTTTCCATGAGCTTCGAGCACATTCGTGCCTCAAACAAACACAATATATTTTCCATTCAGACATCTTGCCATTTCAAGATATATCTCGATTCTTTATCCGACGTAACGACTCTTTCTCATTAGAGCGAATTATAATTATTCGTCATTGCACTAATTTCCTAAAATCGAATATCACGATATACGTTCCGTGTCCTGGCCCCCTCCGATACGAAAACATTCAGGTCCACATTGGCTTGTCCACGAATGCACAATTTCTATTTGCACATGTGTCTGTTTACAATGCATAAAAACGCACTTGAGATTTGAATGTTCGTGCGAAATGAAATATGGTGCAAGCTGCATTGGAGAAGGATTGAGATGCACATTGTTCGGACGTGTTATGCGCCCTGAGTAATTGCCGAATCCGAGAAGCGAGACGTGCTGGATACGTATTGTTCTTAGCGTGTCACTGAATTCCTGTCTATATGCGAGAGGCATGCCAATGATGCATGAATATATGATAACGGAGAGTATACGAGGTTGCATGAGCATGTTTTTAACAGTAATCTAGAGAGATAAACGAAATATGTAACTTAATATTAGAGTTTAGATCGGAGATGAGATAGGTCGGGTTTTAGCAGCAGCAATCGATTTTAGCGTTTCAATTAGAGACTATAATGTGATATCTTCCTCTTTTCGTATGAGTTTCGATTGTGTCTAAGTTATGCATAAATGTCTTCTATATCTATATAGGACGTATTATCAAATTAGTAAAGTCAAGAATAGGAAAAGTAACAAGCGTAACCAAAGATCGTGAAATTATGTTTAAACGGATAAATTTTGCAAACGTTCTCGTCGGATATTTAATGTTAAACGTGCGATTTTCTTCCCTCATTTACATCGATTGCGTAACTCCCGAGGCGAGTAATCTCAAGCCGGATCCAGATCAAGTAGACGAGGTGCAAACAAACGCCAATGAACAGTGTTCTCACTTTAGCGAGAGCAGCATCGCCAGTGCTTATCGAAGCAAGTGGTCCGTTCGTGCTCGTTCGCGCTTGTTTGCTTCATCTGGGTCCAGCTTATAGCTTATTCGATCTTACACAAAGTGCGAATAAGACCGACGCTTTTATTCGGATCACCCGGTACGTTCATATAGAGCGTACGCTAGAACGAGTAATCTCGTCCGAAACGTGCGTGTCACGTGGATCGGTTAATCGTTCGAATTCCGCGCACGCGGCTATGCGGATGAGTGCGTTTCGTTGTACCGTCGAGCGTGCCGTACCGTGTCATGCCGTGCCGTGCCGTACCGTGCCGCGCCGCGACGCTCGGCGTTGCGCTCTGCCATAAAATCTAACGTTTAACCCGCCATTATTATGTTCTTGGACACTGCGCTCAAATTTCGCGCACATCCGCCATGAAGCAAGCAATGTACATACAATAAACAATTACATTTATAAATATACAAAAGACGCTCTAAAATCATGACCGCCATGATATAATACCATCAGTTTTAGAGTAATTTAATTTAGAAAAATTTTGTTCTTTTCTATTTATTTTCTTTTTTACTTTAATCGTTAAATACTGTGTAGGAATAAAATAAATTGTAAAAGTAAATCTTGGATTGCATCGTTCGTATAAGGTTGATATTCTCGAATCAATACTTTCAAATCGTTACAAATTATTTATTAAAAAAATTTAACGTTGAATTTGATTTAGTATTACATAATATAATATATATTACTTTTCATATATTTTTCTAGAGATACATATTTTTTTAAGTCCCAAGTACAAAGAAGAAGTTCTTTATTGTTAAATTACCTCAGAGAAATTTTCCTTTTCACTGGCTGAAGATGCAAATCTCAATAAATGTAATGATAGAGAAAAACGTCTCGAAAAAGTTAAAGTCATCGAGAAGGACGAGAACGGGCAAGAAAAGAGTGCGAAAAGAAAAAAAAATAATCCACACATACAAAGATAATTAATTACAAAATAATATTCTAGTATTTCGATCTCCGCCGGCAAAGTCATGATATTGAAGAAGCTGTAGAAAGCAAGGAGAGAGAGAGAGATACCTAACTCCAACTGAGTTGTCCAACAGTGAGCATCATGATGGAAGGCAAGAAGGAGGGGAGCCGCGAAACTTTTAATTAGCAAATTTATCCATTTATGTACTATACGCCGCTCAAAAAGGGAACAACCGTACTTTGTCAGTCGGCAGTCGAGAAAATAAGAACTCAAGAACGAGTCGCGCTATATAAGTGGGTGACGGCGTCGGAAAGCTACGAATAAAACGCGAAAGATGAGAAAGGATGAAGAGTTAGGTGAGCCGCGGTGAGGGGTTCTGAAGAGGCGCGGAGGAGATGGCGGGAAATAAACGAGGTGTGGTAGACTGGACCGAGGCTCCCGATCCCACAATGCGCCACAATGGAGCGCCGACGATGGTTTTGCATATGAAAGAGGACCGAGAATGGAGGGAACGTGAAGCCAAAGGCCGGGGGGGAAGGGGTAGTAGGTGTACGTAACGCGATATTATATCGGACTAGGAAGGTTAACTCACCCCCTCGCCGTCGCTCTCTCATCCCCCGAATCTCTTTGCGTCTATCTATCCGTCTGTTCCGTTACCACCGTGGGGGTACCTTCGCGGTTTCTCCTCCTTAAAGATCCACGAAGATTGGAAGACTGGTGGAGGAAGAGGGAGAGGAAAATCGTAAGCCAACAGTATCTACTCTGGGAGGAAACTGCATTAGATAGAGAGGACGTTTTTGCATTGAGATAGAGGCTCGTTTCCATACAAGGCACGGCGTGCCCTTTAAGATCTCGGTCGCCCCCCCCCATTCGTGACCCGCTCTTGCTCAAAAAGACATGTGCGCGATGCTGCGTGTCCTCTAAAGAGGAAAAGAGAAAAATGACGTTTTTGGTGTACAGGATTTTCCTTTCTGTGGGCGCAGCAGGATCACGAGATCGCGCTCGGTTTTCGAGTTTCAACTTTCGGATACGGAGCAACGTATTGTGCATGCCTTCGAATTGCCGTCGTAGTTGCTCGCACGATACTATCCGACTCGCGTTGCTATGGATACGTTCTTTCACTTCTGAGAGCGATTTTTATATCGCATATTCATGAAAAATTTGTTACAGAGTTTTCCGAAGAGCTCCACGAAGAAATTGTTTGCTGATCATTTTTATTTGATAATAACTGAAAGATAATTTCGTTCCACATTTGTGTTGCGTTATACTGATATTTCTAGATATAATCCCCCCCCCCACTTTATAAATTTTATAAGTTTCATTTTCATTTTTCATTCCGTATGTTTTATTTATTTTTAAAGCATATTTTTGACATTTTAATTTCGAGAAGCTTGAAACACACGTTCATTGTTCGCACATAGAAATGTTTTCAGCTTTTTCTCTTTTTTTCCTTCCTTCTTCCATTTCAGTCCACAACAAATTAATCATCAGCGAATGAATTGACGGCAATATGACATAAATGTTTGAGAGTCACAAGCATCTGTCGGTCGCGGCGACTTTTTCGTCCCCCCCCCCCTTTCCGAGAGGGTGTTTTACCGCCCCTCTTCCCCTCGGAACATCGCAAGGCGCGCCGAAAGGAGAATGGGGTCGCGCTTATACTCCGGCATAATATATTATAAGTGGAGGCACTCACAAGGCCGTCACTACCAAACACTCGCACCCTCTCGCATCCCAACCGCCCCCTTCAGTCGTCCTCCCTTCATCCTCCGCGTCCGCTCTCTATACACTCCGTTCGCGGGTTATCGATAAGAACCGCGGAACTCCTTTGTCGGTTGATAGATAGCCTTTCAAAGCGATGCGAGGTCAGATATTCGACATGGTACAGGTTCAATTTCATGCCAATAATATCTGTGCAGAGGGAGGCGAATAAGGCAGAGAGCAGAAGACGGGAGGAGGATGAATATTCGTGATGCGCCACACTGCAGTTTCCTCTTTCAGGATAGCTTCAGCCAGAATGTGGAGCAGAATGACGATTAATATGTGTTAACCAGTCATGATTGCATTTTCACGCCCCTTTCTCCGCCCAACTCTCTCCTCTTCCCCCCCTTTTTTTCATTGATTTTAATCCGTAAAAAAATGGGTTTAATTAATGGCGTATATCAGCGGCTTGGAACGAACTGCAATAACCGGTGAGAGTTCAATTTAGCGTTGATGATACGAAGGATCGCGAGCGAAAGCGCGGTAACCCACATTCGGAACAGTCACGATAGTTACTTCAGAAGTAATATAACTTGCGGAACATTCACGAGAGCGTGAAGAACTTGTAATAAATTATACCAATATGGCAAGATCACACAGGCGAAATATGTGTGTGTTTGGTCGACATTTATTTCTATCCTATTTACTATTTTTATATCCAATATGAAGCTCGCTCGAGTTTTTGATGTAAACATAATGTTACATCCTATGAGAGTAAAACACCTGAACTTTGCTACTAAACCGTTATCTCTCGTGGCTACCTTTCTTTATTTTTCTGAAAAGTTACGTTCTATGGGTTATCGTGTTCTTGCTCGCGGAATTCTTCATATTTACACAGTGGCAGACCGTCGCGGCGCGCAACGGTACAGTTTTCCAGTCGTGGGATGCGGTGGAGTAGCGCAGACTTCGCCATAAAGAGGAGATTCTTTCGTAGAATATACCGGCTTTTGATGCCTGCCTTCGAGGCGATGTATACGAATATTTCATTCATTCGCGAATAGAAAGCGTCCCGTGTTTATATCTCTCTTTCTGCACAAAGTCTCGCAGACGTTATCGTAATCGAGTTCATATTTGAATCGCGACAGAAAGCTTATGATTGTACTTCCGAATATTTCAAGAGTAACTGACGTATAGAGGGAAAACCGGCAAAAGCGATAGGAAAGTGCTTTAGGTTAGTAGGAAGTTGGATTCTTCTTCAACATCGGTGGACGGAGTAACTCTGGAACTTTACTTAGTAATTAACTCTTTCGGTATTTATGTTCGGCATATTAAGGCACATTAAACGTTCCTTGTGTTCATTTTTACATTAACCTTTTAGGGGCAACTGAGTGCTGCAAATTTGCAACGTTCATTTTGAAATTAAATTTATGATAAATTCGGGGTAAATTCGAGATCTGTGCGAATAGGTTATGTTATATTCAAGAATTGAAGTTGGAAAAGCACATGCTTTTATGTATTACAAAGTATTAAAATATAGTATTTTTACTTATCTAAAAAGGTTATACATCGATATTGAACTTGAGCGAATAGAGTATTTTTGTAATGCAAAAATTACTTCATGTTCACTGATTTATAATGCGATTTTAGACTCGGAGTTCTAATCTGGTTTATGGCTTCTTTGTATATTTCGTAATATTCCATATTCTCTCTTCGCTGTACGTAAGATTCTTCACTTACAAAAGTTAGAAGTCATTTTTAGCAAAATCAATAAAAATTGTTTTTAATGACAAGCCAATGCCGTCTATAAAAAAGATTAAAAGCATTTATTTTAATTTCATGAAAATAAAAATAATATACTTTTCATTCCAAATCTGATAGATACCGAAAGGATTGATTAAAGTATAGGTTGTGGAGAAGATACAAAAATGTTGAGCTTTTAACAGCACTTTCACGAAATATCTCTCGAGATAGAATACCGGTTAGATCCGCGATCAAAAAGAAATAGTTAATTGACGAGTTACGCACGGCTATAAGATTAGGTAGGCTTTGGGAAGGCGGGGAAACGGTACTGAATCGGTTTCTAAGAAATGGGTTTGTGAGGTCAGGTGGCGTGGATTAAAGCAGACACCAAGGCGATCCTAGCGATTCATGAGCACGTGATCACGAACAACGCCCGTCTGTCGGTGACCCACAGCGACTACAACACGTGGACGTTGAATATTCGCAGTGCACGCCGGGAAGATCGCGGGATTTATATGTGCCAGGTCAACACGGATCCCATGAAGAGCCAGGTATTTCCTCACATATGTAGAATGCGATTTTTACAAAAATAACTTATTTCTTGTCAAGAATAATTCCACACGTAATTTTTTTTTTAATTATAATAGAAGAGTGCACAAAAATATATAATAATTAATGATTGTCACGAAATTATCGAGCAAAATGGAATATTTTTGTAATGGGAAAATTACTTCAAGTTTACTGATTTATAATTGCGACTTCAGACTCCGAGTTCTACGCTTTAATCCGATTGGTGGTTTCGTTATGTATATTTCGTAACACTCCATATTCTCTCTTCGCTGTACACGCTATAATTTATCTCCTCCGCATTCACAGAGCGCGTTTTTGGAGGTGGTAATACCGCCAGACATCATCTCAGAGGAAACCTCGAACGACATGATGGTTCCCGAGGGAGGTGCCGCGAAGCTGGTGTGCAAAGCGCGCGGTTATCCCAAACCTGACATCGTGTGGAAGCGAGAAGACGGCACCGAAATCATTTCACGTGCCGGTCCTGGCAAGACAAAAAGTAAGAGTTCCAAGTTTTATTTCGCGCCAATCAATCGCTTACTTTTCCTTTGGGAGCGATAAGGTGACGTACTGCGACACCAAAAGCTTTCTTCGGATGCGAATTTGTCGGCGCATTTAAAAGTATTCCCACTAGAATAGATCACAAACAACGAAGACCAGAATTTAATCGGCAACTTCCGCTCGCATATCCGATAAATGTACAATAATTAATTAATCTGGAGAACTATGTTTTGTTTCTGAGATAAGTTATTTTCAATTTCAAAATTCTAATCAATAATTCAAAGAAAAGTTGAAATACGTATTATTAGCTGACTAATACATCTCTATTTACAAAATGAATTTGTATTCAATGCTAATTCTTTATATGAACGGTCCTATTTAGGATCTCATCCTTTTGTTTTATAAATTGCTCGCTTGATTTGTATAAAACTTGGTCTTTGGAGTAATTTGATAATGCTTTTTTCCAATCTGAGGTAAAAAAAAAAGTAAAAAATTCATAGTAAAATAGATTCTAAATATGGTAAATTTTAAAAAGTAATTTGATCATTGTAAAAAATTCCTGATCAGTTTCAGGAAATTACGAAGTGATACCAAGTTTTGCTTTGTTTAGAACTCATCAGTGTTACACACGTAAACAGTATTGATTTCAAACTCTGATTTTGAGCACTGTGACCCTAGATCTTTCTTCATTAAAGTTACGATCCTTCCGAAATTCGATGTTTTTAGGCTATATTCAAACTCGGAGACATCTCCTAAAACCGAGTTTCGCAATAACCAGATTGTTTCTTTGCAATCTCATGTAATTTTAGAATTTTGAGGTCAGAGTCGAATTCAATGACCCGAAAAGATCTTCTATAAGTTACTTTGTTAAAGAACTTCTGCTTCCAAAAGGTTAAATAGTAACTGTTACATTTATAATAGATCGTATCAGATATAGATTTAATGTGCCGTAACGGCAAATTTCCACGTGGACGTTTACGCGTCTGTACCACTTTAATCTGTTAAGTCGATCGGGTATTAATGTTGCACACTTTGATTACGTGTAACGAGCTAACTTCTGAGACCGCCCCTCATGTTTGCATATTGCAGTACCCAGTGCAGAGGGCGAAGTGCTGACTTTGTCGAAAGTAACGAGGGGTGAGATGGGCGCCTACCTGTGCATCGCTAGCAATGGAGTGCCTCCGTCAGTCAGCAAACGAATGATGCTGCACGTGCATTGTAAGTACATATCTACTATTCTACTTACAGCTTGTTATATATCTCCACCGTTCATTTCGCGCAAAGGACATTTTTCGTAATTAGGAATACATGTCTCGTTTTATCAATATTTTTGCGGTATATGTGTGTATTTTAAAATATATTATTTAATTAATGATATAATATATTTTATTTTATTAATTTATATTATTATATTTATTATAAAGTAATTTTTATACAGAATATTGTATTTCTATCTCCATTAAGTAAATCTCTTGATCAATTTGAAGTCAATATGAAGTCAATATGCAGCAGAAATGTTTACATAAAATGTCATATATGTAATTTTCTCATTGTGAGTAAAAAACTTGCTAAAATTTTCAATTTATGATGCAGTTAAGTGAGAAATAACAGAATAGTGACTGCATAATTTCTCTGCGTAATCCAACACAAAGAATACAACAAAATTTATAAAGTAAATATTGCGGACGCTTCGTTACGAACTGTAGAATAAGCTGGATAAAAATCTTTCGCGTGATCCGTACGGATTAAAATTTACAAATCTGCTTCTTTGTCCAACAAGTCACATGTATATTTCTGACATTTCATGGAATATCAGCTTTCCATTAATCTTCAATTAATAATCATAATTTAAATAAATGGCTGGCATTATCTTACAGAATATTCTATTTATTAAAACGATCAAATATATACCTATAGGTGAACGTACATGAATTTAAAATGATGTTGAACATTTAAAAGAAAGTTGTTTCTTATGACATTTTTACAGAATATTTTAACTTCATTTTCATTTCTATCCGAAATTCAGTTTCTACATTAATATATTTGTATAATTAAACACTAGTATAATAAAATAACTCTACGTAATATTCCAAATTAATATAATTATAAAATAAATTAAGTATAAAATAAATTATATTTAAATTGTGTTAAAAGACGAAATTTAATTTAAGTCAAGAAATTTTGGTTAAATCAAGCTAATAATTAAAATTCTGAAATTTGATTCATGATTTGTCGATACTAAAGCTAATTGCACTTTAATCGTCACACACTCACAAAAATAAAGTGGGACAAGCGTGTTCGCGAGGGAACGCGACAAGATTCGTCTTTTTTTTACTACTCGTATAGCTTCACGGTTTCCTGTGCACCAAGGCGTTTCCTTGAGCAATCGTCCAGAAGGTGTAAAGTCCGCGAACTACCGGTAGTAGCCTTATCCACGCGAGACACACTTCTCGTTGTAAAACGAGAGAGGCGTCTCGGAGGGAATACAAGACGCCGCAGCAACGACGAAGAAAAGCGTCGCTTGTACGACGAGATAGCCATCGTCGCCTTCCCTTGCATAATTTTACCGTAGTAAAGACGGGAGGGAGACCGAGTAGAGACCTCTTCTCCGTAAAAGCTGGAGACGGAGAATGACGAAGACCGCGGCTAGGAATGAGAGAGGAAAGGGGGAAAAAGACCGAAGGTAAAATACTGCTTAAATAACAGGCGCGTAATGCGCCTAGCGACGAGGGTGAAGGAGAGATTTCACAGGGTGAGATGGGGTGTCGGAAAGGGGCGCGAGATAATAAAATTACACTCGGGACGACGGTACAACACACCCACGTTCATACCCTCCCCCGTCACCCCTTTAGAAGGTTTAGCGAGAAGACGGTGTGCGCAATAAGGTTCCGTTCAAATTGCGCGAAAACGAGGGTGGATGAAGACGCGCAGAGAAGCGTGTTATGTCGAAGAAATGTCGTAAATTCAATATAGATTTCATTATGAAATTAAATTGATTATCCACACCTCCCGTAACGTAAAGGATAAAGACAGTTTTCTTCGATGAATCGAAGCAATCAGCTATAACAGTGAGATAAAATGAAATAAGTATGTATCTCATGAAACTTGTAACAAAACAACATTTAAGTTCCAAAGGACACTTTATCATAATAAAAACAATAGTACAACACAATAAAAAGTATCTATAATTATTTTTATATATATATATATATAGCTAAGACGCAACCATTTGTTGCAATTTAGTCAAACTGCAATGGTCATTAAGGATAATAAAAAAAGGACAATAAAAATCAGGTAAATAACATGAGGATACTTTACGCGAGAAATCCGATAATTGCAAGAAAAATTCCCATACATCAAGAGATTGTACACTCGTTAAAAAAGTGTAATAGTAAAAGAGAAATGAGAGGAGGAAGTTGTAGTTTCATCGTGGGAGAAGCGTGGTGTGACGATAGCAAGTTAAGCCGCGGTTACGACCGACCCGACCGTGTCTTGGAACCCAGTGGAGGAGCGGTAATTCCTCGGCGGAAATTGGACGTACCTATGTACGTAGAGCTACGCTTTACTGCGGTGCACGATCTTGCACCTGGCCTCGGGCACCATGATAAGATCGTACAATAATCGAGTTTCATTGAAATACGCTATATGTAGACTATAGACGAAAACCCGCGTCCGTCCGCGAGCTATTGCCGCGAAATTCGCGCGACCGACGTGGGATTATTGTGGATATAGCAGTGCGCGCGGAGTCTCGGGGTTGATTCGGAAATACGGAACTGTGCTCGTGGCAGACGGCCGATTGCTTTAAACGATCGCGTGATGCGAATACAAAGTGCTGAACTTCCTTTGAAAACGCGGAAGAACATTCGAAATTGTTGGCAAACGCCGTTCGCGTGCAATTACGCGATTGCTACTTTGTCGTCGACATACGTGCTAATTGTAAAGCTCGCTGTATCAATCTGGATAGTGCTTGCTATTACCTTATATAATAATAATACTAACAATATCACTGAGTTGTTGCAACAATAATGTAACTCGAAAATCTTTTAACTGATTATAGAAAAAAATGGAAACATATAGAAAAAACATGGTACAATGATACAGACTCTCCAGATTAAAACCAAATAGATAACTGAACCAGGCAAAAATGAGAGTGCAGCGTTGATTATACTATAGTATGCAAGTAAAAAAGATGATTTTTTTTACCGTGAATTCTTTATTCTATGGACTGGTGATCATTTCCACAGGTAAAATTGTACTCAATTCGGTGTCCTTTTCAGCATTAAATATGTCTCTGCTTTGTGTGAATAAGCAAGTCTAGCAGCAAATTGATGGAGATTGATAAAAAAAAAAATATATTTTGATTCCTCTACAATTAATTAATACACCATAATTGCATTTTAAGATTATTATACCAAAATTTAATCATTCAAAACAAATTAAATTCATTTTCTGGGTAGTGTGATTATTGTAGCAAATAAACGACATTTCTCATATCGTCTCGAACAGTTTTATATATTTTCAGAGTTCTCGATAAAGTTTTGTGCTATGAAACGATATTAAAAGAATCGATGATTTATACGAGATATATTGAACTTTATGTGTCTATAAATCTCATTGTCGCAGCTACCATTTAACATCGGGAAAGTCATTGGTAATCGTAAATAGTTAGCACAATACTTCCAGACCTTCCCAAATAAAATTGTACTCGCGACTCACGTTCGCTCATCATCGGCATCCACGCGACGACAGAATGAAAGTTCCTTCTTAGTTAAGGACTCGGAAAAGAGAGACCGAGCCCTGATCTAATCATCGCAAGATGTGACAAGCTGAACTTTACTCAGAAACTTTAAACACCCCGCCGTCCGCTCCGGTTTTAACTTAGTCTCAACGTTTTAACTTCTCCGTTACATCTCTCGCGACTTCCTTCCTCCTCTGTTTGCGACTTTTCCACGGAACTCGGACGCGTAATTACGCGTTAGATAAATATGGTTGTACACGAAGGGACAGAAGAGGGACTACTTGAAAAGCAACGCGACGAGCTGCATCGCAATGCGACAAGTACATCGTCGAGTCTCGACACGGTCTTAACACTGCTTCTTAACAAAGAACTATTACGTCGGAATAGTATATGTAGTACGAGCGTGATAGAAAAGGATCGAGCGTTATCTTATCACCACAGGACTATCGAACGTTGAGTTCTCTGCGCACTCAGACAAGAGGAAATCTTGTCTTTTATGGACCGTAAGTTTCCCACCTACGAGATGTGAGAGAGAGAGAGAGAGAGGGAGAGAAAGAGCCATTTACGCAGCTAAGTCGCTACTCAACCAAGAAATACAATAATAATCTCCCTCACGTTTGTAAGTTAACTTTATATATAGTACATTGTGCGCTATTGGCTCTTTTTAAGTAAAAAATAATAAATAAAAGAAAAAAGAATTAATATCGTCATGATTACAATCTTAAAATTAAACTTGTCGACCTGCGTTACAATCAACAAGACAGCGTTCATTCAAATTGCGAAAGATTTAACTTGGGTGATTTTGTTACTTTACTATCCGCAATTACTCATCTGCTTACTGTAATTAATCGTTCGTTTAAGTCAGTTGCTGTCGGTTTCTCTTTGCGTACCGAAGGTAAACTCCTCTAAGTAATTTTTACAATTTGTTAAAATACTGGATTGTAAGAAAAATGCGATAAAAAAGTGAAAAAAATGTTTAAAAAATATTACTATACAATCCAACTCTTTCGCAGTTCTTAAACGTTTACGTTTCCTTTAGTTCTGTTTAAAAATATAATAGATTTTATCTTACAAACTTAAAAGCGAGCAGAGAAAATTTTTTTTACAATGAATATCGCTTTTAAGTCCAACTTAATTATCGCAGGAATCGATACGGCAATTTATCTAGGGGGCATTTGACGCGATATTGAGAATTGCGCGCTGCATTAAATTATTACACCGCATTAAGTTGTTACACTGCATTAGATTAGACTATGAACGCGACGAATGCAATTTCGCGCCACAGGTCGCATTAAGCGCCTCGAGGCACGCTCGCTGCGCTTAATTAACGAAGGCGGCGAAAGAAATTAGCTTGTGCCGCTTATTTATCTGCAAGCTTGCGATTGTGCTTCATGACCGGCTTCCTATTTCAGTCCATCGGTTCAGATCGATCGACTGTCCATTTTGCAGCGCAGGCATCGCATTCGCGAACTTATTTGATTGATGTTCGACAAGCTTATTTTGGCGTCGCTATATTTATCGGCCATACCGCATCGTGAACTTGCACACGTTACCGCATAACATCCAGTTATGTGGTTACTGCATAAACTTGATATAAGATGCACCATATTCTCGAAAATATTTTTCGCTAAAAATACTCCGCAGTCTGTTGACACAAATTTATTATATCAACAAAAATCTTTAAAAGCATAAATAGATAAAAAAAAAGGAGATTTGTTCAATAAAAAATTAATTCTTTTAACAATTTAATTTGACGTTCTAAATTTAAAAAAATTTGATTATTAAAATTTTGCTAAAGAAATATTTGATTAAAGCTCAGTAAATAAATTTGTGGTAATAGTATAACTATTCGAAATATTTGAATAAAAAAACAACATAAAAAATTGTTTCAATGCATGTTTATGTACAATAAACGATTTAATACGATTTTATCGCTACTGGTAAACGACCAATTTATCAATAAACAACAATATGCAAAGTACTCGGCGACGATTTGCATCCCACGCAATGGCTTAGCGGTGAAATGTTCGACGTTAAAATGTCGCAACGTATTTACGTTTCGCCGAATTCGGGCTCGTTCACAATTAAGAGTAATGTCAAGCAATCTCGCTGTTTGTTATCCGGGCAAACGCGTCACCTATCGTCACGTACTGAGCTAAATGTTACACGAAGAATTCCCAGAGCGAGTATTCATCACTATCATACCGTACGCGCGTGAAATCAGTGCTGTGAGTTTTTGGACGCGGATCGAAAGTTTGCACGTAAATCCATCGGAAAATCATGTAACGGATTTGCGGGACACGCTTGGCAAATCGGAGCAATTAAAACTCCCTCTCTTTCTCTATATCTCTCTTCTGTTACGGCCAGAAGGGATTCATAAATCAATTCTCGCGATACAACGCGCGGTTATGCTTAGGGGAGAAACCGTGATTCAATTCGGCGCATAATTGTTCGCCCGGAATTGCCGAAAGTCCGCGCGTTCGAATTAACACACGCCGAAGTGCCTCGTTGTATCGTGTGTTTCGTTTTGATAATTCGTCCCGCACTTTCTAGCTCGTTCACGTTTTACGGCATAACCGATAATGTGCGTCACAATTACCAATTATTCGTAATCATCGCGCAATTATTATTATTATCGCGATCGTATCCGGATTTGCGTTTGACAAAAGCGTTCTCCAATTAATTCGCACGGATTTGATGAATAATTAAAATATCAAAGTTTAATTCCTTGAAGGACTTATCTATCCGTTACAAATTGGTTTCATATATATGTATAATACTTGAAAATGCTAAAAAATCGTTACCTTATTTCAAAAAAGACACACAATGCAAAAAATGAAGTTCTTTATTCTTCTTTTTTTCAGAAAAGGAAAAAAACTATTTTTCAATTTAACAGAAAATTACTGACTAATCAAGTAATTTCGATAAAAGAGTATACTCTTAGAAACATGATTAAATGTCAGTTTTGTCATTTTCGTTTCACAATCCTTAAAAAGACCATCCTTTTGGAATTGTGACAATTTTAATATCCTACAGAAATATAACAGATTCGAAATATTCATTAAAAGTAACACGACTAAAAATATCATCGAATAGTGTATATCCTGATCAATGAAAATAATTGAATTTTCGAAATAAAACAAGAAGGTTCTCCTTTTATTTACAAAAACAACACAATTCGAAGTGTGCCATTCTTGTACAAGATACTATAGTCTCTTTAAAAACCTTAAGGAACTTTAAGAATGACGCAAGTACCATTGAGGAACTTTGAAAAAGAAACGCTTAAAATGACAACTGTAAAAGAAACATCTTACAGAAAATGCGCGAAATAAAATTTTTTCCTCGGTTACAATGTCAAAATTATTTGATTTTTATTCCAGGACGTCGATAAGTCTGACTTACAGACCTTACAGTTATCCTACCGCCAAACACTCTGTGTATTCCCCTTTCTCATATAAAAGTGTCGTCTCGGTGCTGCTGGGATCTTTGGTGTGCACAAGCGCGGCGCGAGCACATATATTTCCCAAGCGGCGCTCGAGATAAAGAGTCGACCAAAGACCCAACGAGGAAACGGCCAGTTTATCTCGTGCCATCATCTTAATTTTCTGTTACAACGTACATAATATCATCACCCAACATTCTAACCCATCGATATCGCTGACGTAATCTTTATTACTAGGGGTACGGACTATCTTAGGAAGTATTATCTTTTAACGATGACAATACAGAATCGTTAGAGATTGTAATAGCAAATCTCATGAATATGGATAGTCTATCCATATTCCGTATTTGTATGCAAATGAATATTCTTAAATGGCTATATGTATATACATAACGATTTAAAAATACATGATATATCCAAATAAAACACAAAATTGTAATAAAATCAAAACAACATCAAGTAAAACCTTGATGTCATTCGATACACTTTTAACAATGATTTTTATGTGATCTTTTAGACAAAAAATTATTTAAAAATCATTATGATATCAAAATTATTATCAAACGTACTAAATGCAGACATCATGATTCTTCTTGAAAGTTTCTTGATGTTATCTTAATTTTATGATTTTTTGTATATTCTACCTGGATTTCTATGCAACATTATATAAAGATATTAAAGCAACAATTTAACAACATGTTTTAATACTTAAATACATAAAACATATAGAGATTATTTCGTCAATTCTTTGCATACATTTATTACAGCAACTTGAATTCGCTATTAAATTCAACATGCAAATAACACTCCATCTGACATATTCGTCATTATTACTAAATTATATTCTTTTATCTTGTTTTGTTGTGATATAATCAGCAATTACGTTAACTTCATTAATAGATTCAGATTATGCCGTAAATACGATATGCAGAGCTTTTGCTAAAGTATGTCAGAAAAGATGTGAGTGAATTCAATGAGCTATAGGGTAGCTTGTTTTCCTGAAGACAGAATTTCACGTCGGTGGGGTTAAGTAGCCGCTGTAAAACGCACTGTAAGCGCTTTGTGACGACACGACGTTTGGCCGAGCTTCGGCCGAAAGAAGAAGTGCTCGGCGCGGTCGCCTGTTAAAACGTAAGCAGCTCATGGAAAGCTGCTTACGATACTCGAAATGAAAGGCAGTCATAGCGACGCTGCCATGAGGCAGAGAGAGAGAGAGAGAGAGAGAGAGAGAAAGAGAGAAAGAGAGGAGGGGGGAAGGGGGGAAGGGAGGAGAGGTAATGAAAGGGAGATAGAAAATGCATCCTTTCTACTCGCTCGCTAAATGACAATCTGTCAGCGTGTTTCATTAGCGTGAGATGCTCACGTAGCTCGCTAATGACGCACTTGCACAAAGGGACCACAATGTAACTGCGAAATAAGGCGATTGAATTGTGCAAGTGGTACAATACAGTACCCGCTGTTTCCCTATTCCGAGATCTTCGTTTTGAAACAAATCAGAAAAATATTCTTTGTGGTGTTATGGACGATGACGTTCAATTAGACAAATTAATTCGCGGGAAACCGCGCACGCGAGTGTATCGCTGCTGTTGTGCTGTCGTTAGTCTGATCGCGACTGATCGAATTATTATGGTTTACAGTTCACCCGATGGTCCAGGTACCGAACCAGCTGGTCGGAGCTCCGATCGGAACTAACGTCACGTTGGTCTGCCATGTGGAAGCGTCACCTAAAGCCATTAATTATTGGACTCGAGAAAGTGGTAATAGAACAGCGCAATCAGCGTAGTTCTTGTCGTTCAATTTACTTGAAAGATAAATGACACTTGTCATTTTGAATTATTCTAAAAGATATTTTATAACTGAGAGCATTCACACATCCTATACAGAGATAGAAACTATTTTTCGCTATCTATAATCAGAAATTGTGTCGATTAATAGAAATGCTTTTTTCAAAGTATAAAACTTAACTTTATTTCTTGTTAATTTAATTTTCCAAAATGTATTTCTGCAGACGAAATGATAATCACTAACAGCAAGTATGCCATGTCCGAGGTGAAGACGTCAGTGTACAGTGTGCAGATGCGACTGGTTATCATGAACCTGCAGAAACACGATCTGGGTGGTTACAAGTGCATCTCGAAAAACTCCATTGGCGACGCTGAGGGGAACATCCGGCTTTATGGTGAGTTTCTGCGGTTAACGCGTCGACAAGGGCGAAAACAGGTCGTAAAGTCTCTCTCTACGCGAGTTGGGGCTTCCGGAAAGTCTTGGGAAACTTCGTCAGACACAAACGACGTCGTACCGTCATAAATTCTCTTACGGAGTTAATGCATTTATTATATTTTTTGAAAAAATTAGTAGTCAGTCCGAAGACAGTTTAGATTTAAATGGGAAGGACATGCTGAATTCTGTTACTAAATCAGGTAATTGGAATTTATCAACCTTTAGAAGACGGGGATTTAATTTAAAAATCTTGCAGCTTTACCTTTAAGTTAAATTTGTTATAATTTATTATCTCATTGCATTCTTTGTCTTAAAATATGGTACTGTTTCAGTGCCACTATAGTGACTTTTCCGTCTTATAAAGATCAAAGTATTCGAATGTTGGAAAAGAAGCTAATCCAATAACATTAAAAGGATAGTACAATATCGGAAATGTTATTACGAAATTTTTTCGAAAGTAGATTAAACTGTACGTGCAGTATGTTTACGTCCATTTTGAAATATCTCATATCACTACTGAAAGTGAAAGCTTTTCTACGGAAGCATTGAAACAGCCTTAGATATCAGAGACATGTATTTGATTGCGGAGGACGGTCGTAGTTGCTCCAAGACGGCGAGAAAGTACAGCGTATCACTGCGACATCGCCGTTTCCATTACATGCACGATTTAATACGTCGCAATCTCGCAGGAACGATCGACGGCAACGAGCATCTCGTGTATTACGCGATACGATGGTATATTTCTTGTCGCCCGTAACGATACATCACCGTAAAAATAACGAATGATTAGCTTTACCTGTAGAATTAAAAAAAAACCGCACGTCTCTTTGTGTTGGTACTATTTTCGTTCATTCATCGCGAACATTGAACAGCCAAGTGCAATGAACAACGTAAGGCTCTCGTTTATAAAAGATATAAAATACTTTATGACTTGAAAGTGAACTCGAGATTTTATTTTTTTCATCTTTTAATTATTTTTCCTTCGTACGTGACTTGGCGCGTATTGTATAACAAAGGGCGCGGAAGACAGTAATAAAAGTAAGCTAAAGTGAAAATCTCAGGACAGAAATATTTTACATACACTTGTGTAATATTTCTGACACTAACTCTCGTCGTTTTGGTAATCTCAGGAATTTATCTCGAAGAAACCGCACGGCTGTCACTACAAGTATCGGTATTTGCGAAATTAAGTTTCCTCTCGAGTTTTACTATTTAAGATATCGGAGAGACCGGCGGCCGCGAGACAGATCGGAATTTCCGCAGTTTCTTAGCCACGTCTCCGTCGTAACCGTAAGTTATTTCATGACGCAGATAATACTGTACTCTTCTGATAATATTTATGGAATTCGCTTCTATTGTGTGTCTGCGAAATACCACCACCAACCGCCAGCCATGAAATACCTAAGTCAGTAATCTTCAAAATGTCTTTGCAATATCGGTTAAAACATGATTACAATCCACACTGTTTCTTCCCGAAAATACCTCCTTTTAACATTCTTAACATTTAAACGTTCTACAGTAATAAGTTTACACATTCTATGCACATTATGTAGTAACGTTATGTAGGAACACACAAATCACAGAATATCTGAAATTAAAAACAAAAACACTAGTAATTGAAAACAAGAGTTGTAACGATTTAAAATCATTAATTGCTTAAGAGAAAATAATCTATAAATTAGATACGTAGGAGCAATTGTAAGATTTTTTAGATTTTTTAACATAAAAAAGTTTCAGCTCAATATCGTTTTTCTTTTCTCTTTAAAATTTAAGACAAATATAACATTAAAATTTTATTACACTCGATAAGGAATATAAAATATGTGTGATTAAAGCTAAAATTTTGGATAGCACGATGGTATCTCACGTTGTACATGCGACGGATGACTCTACGACCGCAATAAGTCTTCATGAGCGGTACCCCATAATTTTCCACTCTGATTGAACGTTACGATCCGTTTACAGCATGTACGCAGACCCCTTTTACTGTCGAAAAACGAATGAAAAAAGGCATATATTTCCGCGGCTCGACGGCGCGGTCCTCTCGCCGGTGTGTCATCAGCCGTAAATGCGCCCATAACTTCCCGCTTATTTTTCTCGAAGCGCATCCTTATTTTTTCACAGTTTATTTACCGGATTCCGCGTCACATAATTTTCCGCTTTATAGCGCGGGAGAAAATTCAACGAAGCTGAGAATTACCCTGCGTTCCTGGCACGAAATAGCATACGATCAAGCATAATCAATCCATTTTCTACGTTGGAATTTTCTGTAATTTTTGGTCATGATAATTATAAGTACAATAACGTATTATTGGCTAACATAAGTTATGCATGAGGGCGACAAATTTAGAGGAGGGACATTCTCGAAAAAGATTTCTAAAAAATTGCCATTTCCTGGCAGATTGAGAAAATTTCCCGTCGAAGACAATAACTAACAGAACATAGTTATTATACATTTGAGGCTTGAATAAAGACAGCAACAATTATATAGGGATACATGAGACCAGCTCTGGTTAAATAATATAATATTCAAGCAAATGTGATTTCAAATACAACCTCTGAAATTATTTGATCTAAATGAAGCAGCATTTTCTAACAATTTCTAAAATAAATCGCGAGAGAAGTTTTTGTAAAATAGAAATTTTATTTTCTATAGAATAGTGAGAGAGAATTTTATAGAAATGTGAAACAAAATAATATTTCTGTAATATATGGTTGGACGGATATATACCTCATTCTATCATTATGTTTTATATATGTCGCAAATTATATAGATGACAAGAAAAATTTGATATGATGTACAATACTTAATAAATATAACAAATCGATTCATTGTACTCACTTTAGCCCTTTTAAATAAACGAAATAGATATCGATCCAATTCCGACCGTAACCGTAATAATATCGTAATAAAGCATAGTACATACTCACAGAATTATTTCTGTTTTTGGCATTAATTTTGCTTATTCACAAAGGATGCGATGTGTAATGCTCATATTCATGTGTTATTCATACGTTTTACTATTTTATGATCTTCTTTTATAAATAATTCAGTGCGCGCCTGTAATTTTCACTTTTTAATACTTTTTAAAACATATTGCAATATTTCATAAATTTCCTATTCAAAACGAGGTAGAATGAATAATGTTAGGTATTTCTTCTTATGAAATTAGCATCTTTATGGAATGTAGCTTTTATAATCCGCCTAAAAAATTGGCAATAAAAATTATTACATTATCGCGTTATATGTCATGAGCTTCACATCCGCGTTATCGCAGCGAAAATTCTACACGTCGTCGTCGTGCGATTGGAGCTAAATTCCGGGCAAGTTATCGACGAGAAGCATGTATAAAATTACAGATTCACACGCGACGGTGCGATCAGCATCTGCATTCCTGTGCGCATGTCAAAACACCTTAACACAAGTCACAAGAGGTATAAAGAAGATTAGAACAGGCAACAGAATTTACTATTACTATAGAATCTCGAGAAATAACAATATAGCATACAATGGCTGTCAAAAGTTTCCGGCCAATATATATAATTTTACGATAATTTTTGTCAATGATCTGTTTTTCAATTTTATAAGTTCATAAAATTCTTATCGTACTGTACAATCAAAAACAATATTCTATTAAAAACATTTGTCCGTGTATAATGTAAAAAACAATCATAAAGGAGAATTAAAACCAACAAACAAACACAATAAATATAATCTATTGGATGTTGGTTTAATTTATAAAACTATATATATAATCATTAAAAAAATAAGTATATCGCATTATGCGAAATGTTTCGACACACAATGTCTTCATCAGCTACAATGTTTTAATATTAAGAGTTTCATTCTACATATTTCGTCTAATTCTATTCTATTTAAAGAATATGGACTAATTGAAGAATATGACTGCTTCGTAGGCAATGTGTAATAATAACAAGGTTACAATATAATAATACATACACTTACGTGTTATTTTTCAATGTATAGAAGTCTTTTTTATTTACAAAAAACAATCCGTGTTATAAATAAGAACACAATATTTTAAATACTAAAATATCTAGAAGTATACTTGTGTACTATATAGAGATCTTTTTATTTGTAAAGATTCTTTATCCGAGTAGTATATATAACAAAATTATTCACATTGGCCGGAAACTTTTGGCCACTACACTGCATGTAAAATTCCTCCGTCGCTACTTTTCAATAAAAAGAATTTACCAGTCCTTAGTTTATCTCTTTATCGAAACACGAATAGAACGGCGTAACAAGCTGGACAAAACCGAGCCTGATATCTATGAGTTAACCACCCCCGCCGGCTTCCGAGCGCGCGTGCAACCCTAATGACGGCAATTTTATCGTGCTGTCGTGTAAAGAGCGAGTGTACGCGCGGAGGAAGCGCGCGATGCTATCCCGGCATGCTCGAACTTCTCGTTGAAGTCACGCGATCAGATAAACTCGAAGGATTAACAGTTAAACCGCCGGTGTAAACGGGGCGCGAAGAGTCAGAGTGAAAAGAGCGTGCGCTGTCTACGCTGCCTGGGGAGGGTGGTTCGGTAGATTTAAGGGCGCCGTGCAGGGCGAGGACCGGTATAAGCTATATGGAATGTACGAGGACAGTGGCGGCATGTTGGCGCGTCATGTCGAGAGCCGAAAGTCCGCGAAACAATATCCAAGCTTTCCATCCCGCCATCACCTCGTCCCGTTTGGCCGTGCCGTGCCGGTTTTTCGTGTTCTCTTTTCCGCCGTTCTTCCGGGGATGTTCTTGTCACAGATTGCGTACGGTTGGGATTATTATGGATTTACCTTGATAAATGAGGACTCAATATCAGAAGCGTAACTCGGGAATGAAGATCGCGTTGCTTTAAATTATAAGTCCGCGGATTTGATTTCTCTTGAGATATTACATTATACGGGAGTGTCTCCCTTCGATACTCTCTCTTATCATATCCCGTGGCACAGTTTAACGGATGAGTCGTCTGTATTAAATGATCGATATTACTTCCATATAAAAATTTGATTATACCGACTTCTAATCATTTGAAATATATTAGACGTGCGTAACTCTCAGTCTTTCAATTTTCTACTTCTTGACGGTTTCAACTTATTACAGAAGAAAAATTAAGATAACTATTTTTTTTAAGAAAAAAAAAAGCACAGCAGTACTTAAAAAAAATATATATATATATTATCGCTAATATAAATAATTTAATTAAAAAAAAAAAAAACTGTTTGAAATTTTTCTCCGCTTGCATTTTCAATAATATTGTAGTTTCCTCTAAATTAGGCGGTACAAGTTGGCCGCCGTCAAAAAAGCGCTACGAAACAATAGCAAAGATCGTCAGAGCATCACGTCTCCGGTTAAAAGACCGTGAAACAATATCTAACCTGACCGCCAGCCCGCCGTTATCTCTTTTCTTGCTCCCCATCATCCCACGTACTCTTGTGTCTCGTATTAGTTATCGTTTATATCAGCCGACCAGACAAAACGCGCCGTCCGGAATTGGGTGAGCCATCTGTTGCCAGACATGATCGATAAAAGTCTGCCAAGTGTTATCAGTGCTAAACTGCTATTTAGACGGGCTGCCGCACCCTCTCTTCCACTTCTACTTCTTCTTATAGTTCTTCTAACCACCGGCACCGGTCTACCGCAACCTGTCTCTTCGTTCACAGCAGCTGTATACGGGGTGTCGCAGACTTACTGAGATAAATTTTCCTCTCGAAGGAATTGTTCGACCGTTGCAGAATCGATTTTCAAATCCCCGAACAGAAAAAAAAAAAACAACTCAGACGAATGTAATTGCGAAAATGTTTTATATCGTGATAAAAGGTTTCTACGCGTTCAAAATCGCGAATTTTCTACGCGAAGGTAAAATTTTTACCAGAGAATTTACGTCATATTCGGATTAAATTCATTAGCAATATTGCTGAGTGGAGTTAACCGAGCAAAAGGAAAATTAGGATGGAAACTGTGCCTCACTGCACGGTTTGAGCGCCTCGTAATGAGTAAGTAGCAAAATGGCTAGTAGAGAGCACATCTAATTCAATATCATTGAAACATGATCTTGTCAATTAGCTCTGTGATTTTGGTATTTAGTAGCTTCGTCGAAGCTATATAATCAATATAGGAGTTAGACATTCTAACGTTACACGAATCACATTACGTTAATATAATTCTGTTCACATAGGACGAAACGGGACGTCTCAACATTTAATAATTACCTAATCAAATTTCACCAGTTATTCTGGCCGACTTGAATCGATTTTCAAGTACATATTTTTTTAGAAAATATAATTTGAAAACCGACATTTAGGAGAAACTTAATAAAAGCAGCTAGTAATTGCGAAGTTCTCAATGATGCTTAATACAGATGGAATTTAATCACACATGCGAGAATTATGTTAAAGCTGCAGTACATTAAACTGGTAAGGGAAATTAACGTCGATTATTTCCTAAAGCAAACCATACCGATTGATCTCCTTACATGCGAGAGATAATGGTGTCTCATATCGTTGTATCTCCCCTCTGCCGCAACATCATGTTTCCCGCTATCACGTATCGACGTGCTCATCATTCGCTCGTTGAATTTGAATGAAACGTGCCACGGATATTAAGCACCGCTAAAAAATATCCGAGGGATGTCAAAGACAAGGATATATTCGGGGGAAGTTCATGTGATAAATATTTCTAAAAAATATACACATATATATATTTTACTTCGAAAAAGGAATTTCTGGAGATAAATGGAAAAAAAAAAAGGAGAGAGTCGATTCGTTTTCCATTGCGCGCAACAATAGTATAGCACGAAATTCCAAAAAAGAATTCTCACTTCACTTTTATTCGTCTCGCGTGTGTCGAATGACGTTGAGTGTAAAAACATCGTGCGATACCCTCCATCGAGCTTCTGCACATGCGGAAAAAAAATGATATCTACTCACACCGGATCGCGCCGGCTACTGGCTGACCACAGTTGAAATAATGTTTCGACGGTCGTGCCTTGAATTCGATAGCGAAGAAACTGCAAGCCTGGCGCTCTCATTGCACGTGCGTAACAGAAGTATCGACAACACTTAACATTCTTCACATCGACTCGACAACTTGTAAAAGATCGCGTTTAATCCTCGCTTTTATGTAACTCTTTTTGTCTCTTTCTCTAAGTACAGCAATTTATTCAAAACACTCAAAAACAGAAATGAGAGAGATGAAGAGAAATGTATAGATTAAGTAAAATGAAACACATATATATATAGTTCTTCTTCTTCTCTGAAAAATTTAATTTTTCGAGTTGTGTCATTTTTGAAGTAGGGAACAATGTTATTCAGAAAAATATTGATTAAACTCTTCCCTTCTTGTTTTATTACAGACATGGAGTTACCTAAACATTCCAAAAAGGGCAGCGACCGGCGATCAGAGGATGACGCGGGCGACTCGATTGGTGATCGCGATCACAGATTGAACCACGCGCATCAAGGATCCCTGAGGGAAACAGGATCGACCCTGGAGCCAGCCTTCGACGCGGACGACAATTCAGCGTCTACAACGTCGAGAGACAACGCGCCGCCGGCGACGATCGGCATCGTCCTGATCATGCTGCACCACTTGGTCGCTTCGACGTAAGATAGACGTAACCTATTTGCCCTTAAACGCAAACTACGTTTACCACGAGCTCGATTCGCTAACCTAAGGAAACTCCGAGATAGCGACAGAGTAGCTCCGTCGCCTCGCGTTCTCGGCAATCCATGATATTATTGTCGAATCTCGATATCATGTCAATCCTGACGGAAAATTAATACAATACTTTAAACGGAAGCGACTACTGTGCTGAATGATACGTTTGTAAATATAACAAGGCTCACTAAAAACCGTTAAACAAAATTCTTCTGCAGAAATCGGAAGGTAATAAATTGACACCGGACATCTCGACTATTATTTTAATCCTTTGCGTGATAATTTTTTTTATCAGTTCGATTTTTTTTTTTTAATGAAAACAAAATTATGTTTTCATTATTTTATTCGTAACAAATGACAGATTAAAATTATATATATTGTATATAGGTTCGGAATCTCTATCAACGTCAACTTTACGCGGTAATTAAATATTACCGGCTCGCGTTTCGGTGATGAAAAAAAAACGCATTTCATGAAATTTAAATATGATATGCGAGAACGAATGCTAATAATAATGTTCACATAGAAATAACGGAAACTTGGCAAGCTCAAAAAGCACCGAATTAATGAGCAACATGTTAAATTAAGTAATGCAACGCGTATCACGTGAACGAAGCAAGCCGACTACTAGCGTACGACAGTGCAAAATATGGATGATTTTATCTTTAAAGGAGACATTTTTTTTAAATAAAGCGTCGATTTTGCTGTTTTAGTTATGTTCGCGTGTTATTTATGTATAAGATATATGTACTGTGAAATCTATTACGTTCTACTTTTTTCCAGTATATAATTTACAGTCGAATAACGGAAAATAGATTTTTTCCTCTTCGCGTGAAATTATAAATATAATTTATCGATTACGAATATTATTATATATAATTCGTTGTAACTCATATTTGTATGTTATTGGTAAATTAATCTTACGTCTCAAAATAATTGATCATCAGAAAAATGTCTTCAAAAAATTGTTTTCATTACTATTTGCATTATGAAGACCGACATTATTCGCATTATAAAAACCGCGACTTCTTTTATATAGTACAAGCCGTCCATATTTCGTATGGCATCGATCCAACAACGTGGCCGCTCTTCCGCTTAATGCTCGTGTAAATTAACAGCAAGTGAATATCGACGAAACGTTAACGGCAGACTGAAGATCGTGAAATTTTGTTCGCGTCATCATCGCGAGTTACGGTTACCGCGATTATCCGTCTACGGATTAACGAGATATCTCGTTAGCTAGCCGTGTCTCCGCGTCAACATAATTATTAAATCGCCATTTTTTTAATTTGCGTTCGAAATGTCAGATCATGGGCGAGGCGGTTACATGCGAAATTCATTACACAAATGTCGTTCACGTCGAGTGGTCACCGTTACCGGAGAGGAAGCGCTCTCCAGAATGACTGCTGTGAGAAATCGCGTGTGTTTAATTAACGTGTGAATTTCCATCGAGCAAATTTCACATTAGACGCGATCGAGTGGAACGAGCTGCCGTAACCATCAACGTCTGATCCAGCGCCGATTTTGCACGATCGAGAAGCGTATAGTATTGGGCCTTTCGTTCGTGTGCGTGAATTCGCAATGCGTACACCCAACTCGTATCCCCAAGAAATACAATTTTGTATTGCGTACCCTTCTCGAATCTCTAAACAGGCACTAGGCGAAGGAAGGAACATTCTTGAAAAATTTTACATTGCACTAGTCAACGTTCACAATTTCAATCGCTTTAAGGATGTATCAGGTGTATAGTCAACGTTCACAATTGCAACCTCTCTAAAAATATATCGGATATACCAATTTGCAAATGTCTCTGCCAAAAGTGACTAAAATTGGAAAATTTATACTTTCTGTATAAAGATGAAAAAATGAATTTACTTTCACAAAAACAATATAGGAAAATATGTAATCTTGTTCATAAGTTTTTATTTCTTTTCAAAATACATGAAATATATATCCTCAAAGATGCCGAGACACTTTTTTGGATTATAAAAAAAAGTGTCATTATCCTTTATACTTTATACAGTTATATCAGCTACATTCGATTTTTTTCTATGGAAAAAACATTAGCGCGTATGACAAGATGGTAATTGAAATTTTTCTCATTAACATATTCATGTACAAACAATTGGACGGAAATATTTTTATCGGTAATTTCGTTATTAAATGTCTATGTCGATCGAGCCGTGTGACAGAGACGCTTCTCTTTTCGACATCTCGACATTACTCAGACAACTACGTCGTTTTTAATTTCTTCAACATGCAACACGGATGTTTCGTGGTTTTAGTCTCGGTTTATTTTATTCTGTTCTAAGAATATAACGTAATATTACATTTGAATCAGTCGAGAAGATCCTATTAAGCAAGAGAAAACTTTCCATTCTTATGCCACAAAAAGAACTTCACGAGAAATTGGAAGAAATACTGATACATGCTTTAAGCAAAAAAAGTAGGAAATAGAATTTTCTAGATAAAACGATGCTTTGTAAATAACTAATTGCCGACCTGCCTGATCATCAGAATTCAAATATTGGATTATAATAGATGTTCAATCAATATCACGAGAAAATATTCGCATATCAAGAAATGGGAGTGCGAAATAATAGTAAATAAAATTGCTTACCATCTTATCGATGTTAAAAGCAAACATTGCTGAAAATAATCTCATTTTTGCAAAAATTACGCGAGCTATTTATATAAAAAAACTTTTACGAAAAAAAGTCATGCTTTCACCTTTCTTTTTGAGCTGAATTTTTTTCATGTCTCACATTAATATTAGGATTCATTTATAAATAATGCTTATGTGACTCATACGCATCTATGCAAATTTTCGGGAAATTTGCGGTCCGCCGAAAATGCGACGGCTCGGTAAACGATTTTTTATACGTAATTTGGCCCAGTTACAACGAGGCGCGCAGACGAAAGTGAGAGATAATTACTCGTCCTGATTAGGAAAACGTGCCAAATGTTCGCCTTCATTATTCTTTCTTTATTTTAGAAAATTTATTCATGTTATTTAAAACGGCTCATTATAAATATCGGTATCTCAAGGGTCCACATCGCTTTTCTCCCGAGTCTAATCTTAGATATCCATGTTGTTACTTCCATTCAGGCGGCTTTTCTATAAATGGCACCAAGTGTCGGTTATGCTCGTTTTGAGTTGGCGACATTTACGGAGTAAATCTCTGCCGTCTTGGAAATGTTCATATGAAAACAACTAAGAGCGACGATAAAACGATCAATCCATCTTTTTGTATAAATGTATATATACTTTCAAATTAAAATTTATTAATCCGATATTATTAATAGCTAAATTTCAAGTCTCGTATGATTTATTAAGTAGATTAAGATCCTACGACTTTACTGTAAATTACAGCACAGAAAACTGTTACATTCCCTATAATAGGAAGAACTTTTAGAATCTTACTTCTCAGTTTTGACATAAAGGCACTCAGGTCCTTTTACATAAAAGTCGTCCATTTAATGGGACAATGAATAATGTCGGTAGACAAAGGATACGATGCTTTGTAACGACAACACTTTTACTACCGCTCATTGTCAACGGCGTTGTCAATTACGTTATCCGACAGTCGCGTTGCGGAATGGACGATTAACGCGTATGGAGGTTAAATATTTTATACTTGTGAAATACGAAGAATAGCGCACAGTCTGCTGGTACGAACACCGTTTTCACAGAGGTATAATACCGTGTAACAAAGTAACTGCCCTTTTTGGTCCCTTCTTCATGTGACATTAAATTAAATATTGTATTTGTCATTACATCATCAATTATAATCGTAATAAATGTGATTATGAGAAATTTGTCACTGTAACAAGAACTAATACCTAATCTGCTTTGTTCTATTGACACGTTTATGTAGACATGTTCTTTTCTTTCCTACTGTACATTCATCACGATTACGGTGATATGTCCCACGTGATAATAATAAAATATTAATAATTTCAAACAGGATTAATCACGCGATATCATTAAATAATTCATAAGAAAGCTAGTATCCGTAAAATCATTGTAAATCGATTGTAAATTTAGCTAATTCACATTTCGCTTGTGATTTATTTATTTATATTTATGTATTTCTGTATTCTTTTTTTTCAATCTTAATGAATATAAATTAATCATAAATTCATGAATCCAATTATTTTGCCATGAAAGCTTGAAGAGCATAATTTCTGACAGCTATCGATCTTCATGGTATAAGTTAAGGAGTGTTGCGATGTCGTGATGTCGGGAATGATATTAGTGTCATACTATCCTGCTCGTCAATAGATTTCACATTTAATGTCACGTGGAAACGGGTCAGAACATCAATTGCCGCACGATTAAGACGCGACACGATTGTTTCGTTATTTATTCGCAATTGGGCCTCGTCATAGTCACATAAATAAGTGGAGTGTTTATGCCTGTTTTGCGTGCCTGCGTGTACATGCGTGTGTGTGCCATGTGAGAGAAAACATCGCGATGTCTAATTATTATTAATGGAAAACGGGAAAACGTCTATGTGTAGATTGTGTAAATTACGGAATAGGGTTTATCGAATTGTTGATCGTAGGTGTGTTTATATATATACAAGAATTATATATAAAATATATATATATATATAAATATATCTAAAGCGTAAGTCGAAATAAGAAAATAAGAATCAAATCGTAATTGAAATCGGCCTTTTGCGCGTTAGAGCGGATAACTATTGAGTCTTCGTGGCTCAAAGTTATCGACTTCTGTTGATTCTGTCATTGTTGATTATCATTGTTATAGCTGTCAACGCTTCTTAAAGATCACCCCGTATATCATCCTTACGACAAAACGACAAGAGATGAGAAATAATAAAGATCACACGTACAGCACTACATTGTGCGATATATCATTTAACAGTTGAGAAAACATAACGCGAAAACGTCTCCATTTTAATGTTTAATGATTTGTAACATTTTGATAAAGTGGGTTACGAATTAATGCACAAACAGAGAACAACAACATTAATATATTAAAAAAGTATCAATTCATGTTTATCTCTTCGGATGTATTACACGTCATACTTCTAATATAATTTAATTCGACAAATTTGAAAAAGTCCAAGAGAAGATACTAAAGTAATGTATTAAATTATGTTAACTCATTTATATCATGTTATCATAGTAAATTAAATTTCTCTATTTAGCGAAATCTCGACAGATTTCGATCCATACATTTTTATACGTGATATATTATATATAAAATGTGTAAAGATAGTATGAGAAAAATATTGTTCGATTTTTTAAGACACGTTTGAAAATGTTTGCGCAATTAAAGAATTAAGATGACACGTAAGCGCGCGTGATGCGCGCGGATTGTGTCGTGAATTAACATATCATTTAATGATTCGAGATGGTTTCGTGATGTTTTACTTACATATCGGCGAATCTCCGTGCGCTTTGATCGTTCTCGTGGATTTCCAAACGCTCGAATTCATCAACGGGCATCGCGTATATATATGGGAGCGCATAGAAGTACCGATATATTCAACGCCTTTACTTAAGTTGTTAAAGTAAAAAGAAAAAAAAATATCGGCTCTGTGTCGAGCTAAGCATGCTGGACAGCATCGAAATCCGATATTCTTCCTAGCGTTGAATATCGATACTTTTAGGCTCTTCTGCACATCATATCGCCCCGAGACAGTCCACTTTGTCGTATCTGAAACAATGTAAAAAGTGCTTTTAGTACGATTAGAGTCGAGGCGGTAGAGAGAGCTCGTGCGATTTCCCTCGGAGAGCTCGATCACGCTGGCTCTTTTAAGGACGAGAGAATTAATCGGCGATTCGGAAAGGACGGCTATAGCCTTTAAAAGGGATGTCTCGTACGAGTGGCCGACCTTAATATATTTTGCACTATGTATACATAGATATGATACAGAATGGCGACCTATCCTCCCCACAAATACCCCCTATTGTGAATACTACCGTCTTCGAGACCCCCCTTTCCTTCCCTGTACTGCTCTTCCTAAATCCCGTCCTCCTCGAAATGAAAAATGTTTAGTCAACGGCGGCGCATCGCACACTGTACAATAATCTCACGCGCGTGCATATGTTATATAAATACACGATATACGTACGATTAATGATATGCATACCTGTGCGTCGATGTAATTAATTACTGTCCTCCCTCCCCTGTAATACCCCAAATACGACACGCAACTTGTACCAAGCCAAGCCACGACTTATCGAAATATTGTCGCCAACGGAGGTATATACATATTATATATATATAAAATATATATAGACGAATAAAGAGACGATTAATGTACATCATAGTCCTTATCTTTATTTGACGTTTTACTTCTAAACTAAGTATTGATTTGCTTAAAATTTGTAAGAAAAAATGTAAAGAATTAATTTAAATTCTCGATAATAGCTTGAGTATTTTATACGTGTATATTTCAATTAGCTGATTATACGACTAATTTAATTAGATTTTATTGATTTCTACAACGGATCGACGCTACCAAAGAAAGTAATATCTCGCGAGAGACTACAGAAGATTGATATAGAAGTAATCGATATCCTATGTGGGGAGAGAAAAGCCACGGCATTACTACATCATTACAAGCACTAGGCAATATGTTCATTACGTTATCGTTGATTACATGACGTTAATCGTGTAGGGAATAAATAATTCGTAGTCGTCAAGGGAACCATTTACCAGTCGATCAAAATTCCGCAGCACGTGGATGCGTACGGATGTATGCCGATGCGGTAGTCATATAAAGTGTATATGCCATACAATACGATTATGGCTGATAATTATTCGATTTAATGAGCTGCTAGAGATGCCAAAATAGCATTGAGGTGCATTCTCGATTACCAATACGTTATTGTCGAGAAAAGCATGAATTATTTTCTAAATTAAATCTATTTTCCAAGCGAAAGACGATTTTGATAATTTTAACAAAGATTAATAATATATGTAAATGAATTATGATGAAGTTTTCGAGATTATAACGTATTAAAATAATAATTTTATTGATTGTAACATGAAAATTCCTAATATTTAAAATGAGGTAAGTATATAATAAGAAGTTGTCTTTCTTTCTCTTACTTGAGAAATAAACCTGTCATTTAAATAAGTAACATCGAATAAGAGTATTGTCATTTTAGAAATAGTAAAAAAATTCACAAAATATATTATGATTATAAAATCACCCTAGATATCTTATTACAGATTAAAAGTAAAATATGCTAGCTGAAAATTTCATTTCACTTACGATGTAGTAATTAAATTATGATATTGAATACGACGTTATTGATTATGAGAAGAGAACTACCTTTTGATTATAATACGCGTCGGTGTAGTGGAACTTTTAATTGTACAAACAATTTATATCACAGAGATGCTAATATCAACTCGCTCACGCATACTCGCGCACGTCCGGCGTATTCAATTTCGATCGGGATTACAATTTCGAATATGACTCTCGTAATTGCGGGGACTAATTAATGACTATTATGAGAATTAATTGGAACGTGACTCCGTGTCGCATATTTTAATGCAGACGATTACACGTTAGCAAATCGCTAAAAATTTATATTTTCACTGTGCATACATAAATAAAAAGATACTAGATATAAGAGAAAAATTGATAATATTGAAATTATATAATGACCGTCATATTTGTTATATGTTCTGCTTCACTTAATTTTCAATTAATTAACACAACATTGTCATATATTTATAACATTCTCATACAATATATTATCATAACTATTATCAACTTACAATATTTTATTTTGTGTCTAAATATAGATTATATAGAATATTTATAACACAAACACATTTTATCCTTATAAATTTTCTTAATTTACATAGAAATTTATTTACTTTTTAATACATTATTATGTATAACTATCTTAATAAAAGTTAAAATAAAACACAAATTCTTATTAAATTTACTAAAAATTTTAAAAATCCCAATCGCATATCCCTCCCCCCCTCTCTTTCTCTGTACTAAAGATATGAAAATCATTACTCAAATGTTATATTGAAAACTGATATCAATTATAGTTATCAGAAAGATTACAAATCAATTTCTAGTATTGTTAATAAGAAATCGAAAATATGACAAATAGCTAATAAAAGAAACAAATAAATTAAAATATTCTTATCATTCTTGATTTTGGACTACGGGTGTAGTTGAAAATTAATGTAGTTCAAAATTAAGAGCACGAGTGTAACGTGAGGTGGGTTACAGATCGTTCGCTCGTTACATCCAAGCGAGCTTTCGAGCGAGCTTTCGAGTGAGCTTTCGAGCTTAGCGCCCAATGAGCAAGTAAATTGCAGGTACAGCGTACCTGCGGGCCTTCGATGATTATTCAATTTAATGAGCTATTGTAGACGGCCTCTGGAACGTGACGTTTACACCGCAACCGGTTTCCGTGCCGCGAACGATTGGCCGTTCATGCTCAACGAGTTCGCGGATCGCGCTTCTCTCCTCCTTCCTGTCAATCCTGTCTCTCGCTTCTGCGATCACGCAGGATACGCAAAAGCGAGAAATCCGCGTGCATACGCGCGCTTAGTGCTCACGTGCACTCGTGGATTTGCGGTGCGAGCACCTCTAGCTGGAATTTCGATGCCGTGACGAGCAACGCGAATCCATTGATAATTAGTAGACACTTCGAGGCGAATTAATCCACGACGAAATGACGAGCTCCGCGCGGCCGGTCATTAATTAAGGACGACGAGCTCCGCGGGAACGATAAATCTACTCGGCATTCATTACAGTGGGATACGTATGCGAGATACAAGAGCTTGCGCTTCTCGGCAAAAATTCACGCAAAACCGTCCAATTTGTTGAAACTTTTTAGTTTGTAACTTTAAGTATCTTGATAATGAGGTTAGGTCTCTACCTAAGTTACCGTTTAAGCGAGATCCGGTACAAATTAATTAAACAACAAACTTTTGTTACCAATCTACGCTTTTGACGCTTAAGTCTATAAAATCTCTTTCGATATTAAATACCTCGCCAATTAAATCGCTCTGTAAATTTCTGCTAAGACAATGTCTTCTTTTTTCTTTCTATTTAACTTGTAGTGAGAAAATATTTATGTATTAAGCGATTCTAGAATATTTTTAAATTATTCATAGAAGAGAAATAGTGAACGCTTTGATTTGTCAAATATATGTATATATATATATATATGTGCTGAAAAAACGAATTAACGTTCAATTCAAGAACAACCTAATACGAGAGTGTACGATTTACGCGATCTATTATCTTCAGTTCACGTACATAATCAGACACGAGTCCGACGTGATAACCCAAGCTGTTTTCCAAGATTCCAATTGGATCCCACCGAGGAATCGAAAGTACTCAGACAGCCGACGAGGGTGAGCCGCAGGATCTGCCTCTCTCCGGATACGTACATACTAGTCTCGTTTCGAGGCGAGTCACGAACGAGCCGGATGGGCCGTAGTTCGGACTCCTCCGAGAAGTCGGCAGAAAAAGAGTTACCTCGTTAATCCAGATCAGCGAGAAAACGCCGAGAAGGGTGACCGTAGCTGCAAAGCCGAGTGCTGATAGTATAAGGCGAATGCTGAAGAAAGGACGAAGAAGGCAGAGCCTTTCGAACGTCGATGATGGCGAACAAACTAGAGGCATTGGAGATAAATAGAGAGAGAGAGAGAGAGAGAGAGAGAGAGAAGGAACGAAGGAGCATATTGGAGAGGGTGGATACCAGGAGAGGATGAAATGGCAGGAAAAGGGCGGACTGATATTGTAAGTGGCTGCGAATCCTTTATAACTGAGAGAGAACTCTCGCAGGCTGAGCGGGGCGAGCTTGGAATTTTTGATGTAGTAGCGGGCAGATATGAATATCGGAAAGTTTCCAAAGGAATTCCGCAGGGTCGCGAAGCGGACGGGGGTTGCGACGGAATCGAGAGGAGGCAAGGAACGGAGGAAGCTGGTGGTGCGGCGCGGCGGACAGAGATGATGCTGCACACGCTGCTGCGCCTGGAACACAGCGGCAACTTTGAGAAATTGTTGAGAAACCGATAAACTTCGCAGCGGACAAACAACGATTTGAACAGATACATAGATTCCGATATCAAAGCGATGCCACATGTGCATCGCTTCGGATCTCCAAGATGAAGTTCTATGAATGTGATTGCACAGTTAAATCTCACAGCGAACATCCTTGGCATCTTTATGAAAACATAAATATAATTATTAATAATGTTCATGTCATCGCAAGTCTAAAGATTTGTATATATCTAAACTATAAGATTCTCTTTACAAAATTATTACATATTTCTAGATTTAAAAATTACCATAAAATGTAAGTGCGCGTTTAATCGGAAAAAGTGATTACATAAATAAGCAAATTTTCTAAATTTTTATATTCATGTATGAATAAATGCATCGCTTTTCAATTACTAAATCATAAACATGTTGATAGATACGTTGATAACTAAATTAATGTTACATTAATTAATGTATATTAGATGTCATTCTCAAATGTATAATTATTAGAATTTGTATGAATCTCTCCATGAATTTTCGCGTTGTAATGTAAATATAGTACATTATCATAAATTTTAACGTTGCTACATAAAAAATTATTTTGCACAAATGTTTTTTGTATTACTTATACTATATATTTTGGAATTCAAACTATGTTTAATAAACATTTGCATTTCGATAATCTTTCTATCAGAAATATTTAATCATTATTCACAGCGCAAATAATTTTGTACAAGACATATTATCGTTCTCGTGGATATACCAGACGCTCTTCAAATACTTTATCAGTATATTGAGGAAGTTTCCCCTAAGGATGTAATCAACTCTTATCGATTGTATTCGTGTGCGCATCAACAGAATAAAGGAAAACTTTGACGCCGTCAATTATGCGTGTAAGCCGGTATTGTTTTAAGCATATTCCTGCAAGCGAAGTCAGCTCTTACCAAACAGTCTCAAACTTGACGCTAATGACCAGTAACTACAAGATGCTAGAAATTATACAATATTTAATTTCTAATTCCCGCTCTTTTGCAAAATCAGTAATACAACTCTCGACAGAAATTCTGGTAAACCGAAATCAAAATAATATTAGTGATAAAATAGAAAGTAACAAAAATATAACGTTTTCTTTTTCCAATAAACGTTAAAAATGCGATATTTTCTGATATTTTGTTTAAATAAAAAAAAGACACACGTCTCGAAATCAATAAATTCCTCGTCGGGTAGATATGTTGTGTAAAGAGGGCCACCAATATAGATCACAGACATAGTTCAACGTCCTATGTGTTCTGAGCCGAGCAAGAGGCCGTGTCTATCGATATCATTGTAAATGGATATCCATAGAGACGATCGCATCAAAGATGACCCGAACACGAAGTAATTTTCCGGAATTGAAGCTGACGTACAGGCTCAGGAATAAGGGAATTCCTTTAAAGGTACACGACAGCTTCAGTGAATATTTTTAGAGCTTATTTGTACGCGATTAACGGTGAAATCGATCCAAAATCAGTACTCGATAATATAAAATTGTTATTCTATATATAATTTTTCTGCAGATGATATAAGTAACCTTTTTACATTTCATCTAAAAATAAATCTGAATATCAGCAAAAAGCAAAGCTTCTACAGACATATCATCTGTCAGTTTATTTATTTATTGAATTGAATTTTTAGTTGTCATACACTATAGATATCTTCTCCTTTCAAATTATGCCTTCTCTTCGCTTAAATGTCTATACGTCTACAGTAAGTAAATAAAATATTTTCTTAGAAATAGAGCAATAATCGCCTTATCAATCATTTTCATTTTTAATTTGCAATGTAAAAAATATTCATAAGAGACAAATTAAAAAAAATGGTTCCCCTTATTTTTGAGTGTTGACAGTTTTTGACAAACTAAAGTTAAATTATTTTTTCTACCAAGAGATTAACTGAAAAATTTTTTCGTGATTTCGTTACTTCAATATTTGCGATTTCCTTTGTTTCCTTCATAAAATGGATCCATATCACTCATCGTTACAAACTCAAATATCGGATATTGTACGATTCAGGCACGGTGACGTAACCGCGCACGTGTATAATTGCACGCGACGTCGACGTTTAGTGCGGAATAATTCCGGCTTCATATTTCGTGTTCCAACTTTTCCTCGCGCCCAGCTGTAACGTTGATGAAACTTTTTATATTTCATCTAACGGTCTGCAATAAGGGACCCTATACAGTTTACAGTGACGACATGTCCAATCGTATCTACGTATACAAGTTTCTATGTCGTCGCACGCGTTTAATGATACTAAGCAGGTTTATTCAGGATATATCCAGTAATATTTGATCATTAAAATACACAGAAAAAATGGTTTTGCTAAAATAGTAAAAACTGAGATCCAGATCTAAAAATAACTTTATTTAAACTATTAATTGTGCGGGACGTTTAAATTGGTTGTTGAGAAGGTTAAAAACTTTTTACAGTATTATCGACGTTCAAGCGTTCTACATAATTAATTTAATGATCTAAAAAAAAACTTCAGATCTGTATTTAGTTAAATTTTTAATACTTCAGCAAAATCGTTTTTTCCATGTAACAACCAAATCGCGAATTTTGGAATATCCTGTAAAATTATAAAATATTTTGCTGTAATATTTTGCTATTATTAGAGTATGTATATATAATGAGATAATTTTAATATTAATAAAAATAATAACAAATGTGTAATAATAATAATTATGTAAAGAAAAAATAGAAAAAAGTAAGATCTTTTAAACATGTAAATTAATATTCGGATATAAAATAACGGAAAAAGCTTCGTGTGTAATCCCAGTGGAGAACTATGAACATCCATTTATGTGATTGGAATAAAAATGGAGACTTTGAAAAATCTCTTCCTACGATATCAGAGCAAAACTCCGTTAAAGAATTCTACATTACAGTTATAATAATTTTGTGGATCTAAGGTTATACAACTACAAGATTACAGTCATTGTAATTCATTTTTAATATTTGTTCCGTACTCGTGATCTGTGATCCGTTCCGTATATGATAAGCATGGAGTTTGGTATTTATCGGCACGGCACAAGGTTGTTGCAGGTATTATGGGCACGGTGCACGTACTACCTGAAGAGCCCGGGCAAGGTAAAGAGGAGCGAAGCGAGCTCCGCGCTCTATCGCGAATCTTACCGCGCGTGTAAACTCATAAAGCGTGAAGCACAGTAACCAGACCGGCGTCGTGACGTACCTTAAGACCTCGCAGAGTAAAGGATAATAATGTCTCTCGCGCGTAGCTTCGTTTTTACATATCCCGACTGTGCTTAGAATTGCAAACCTTTGGACCAAACCTATTTGAGTTTCTAAAATTGAAAAAAGAATTATAATTAATATCAGCTAATCAAGAGGGTATTTAGAAAGTCCCTATATCTTGGCATCGCCAAGGATAAAGGATACTCGAGATAACACTTGGTGTATCCACGATCTGATACACATCCTATACATCGAAATAGCTTTCAATCAACCGTTTCGTCATGCTAAACGCGTCCCATGCGTTGTGATGCATCATCGATACGAAAGGCGGCGTTCGCTGATTACAGCCGCATTTCGAATTTCTGGTTGGGGCGGAGGAGAGAAGGAAGCATGATAGTGGGATACATATTATGCAAATATGTTTGCGTTGCCTCATGTCGTGAAATAATGTCGACGGCCGCTGGACGGCGGTCAACCTAGTGGCCGAGTGCCGATAGCGTTATTATATTATTTCGCTAATGTTATTGCTGTGTGTTATGCGCGGAGCCCAATTAATATAATGCGGACGGGCGGACCGCCGTTTGATCGGATTTGCGCGGGCCTTTGATGCGGCATCCAGTCTGAAATCGACCGCTCGATGATAAAATTGATTAGCGTCGTCGCTGTCCTGGCAACCGAGTGACTTGGATCTCGTAAATACAATGCAAAGTATATGTGTCGCTGATGGAAAACCGCGTCTTACAAATGTACGAGTAAATTTATTACGAAATGTTGTAACTCTAGCGGGAAGAACAGAGTGTGGGTGTAAGATGTAATATCGTTATATTACATTTTCATCCTAATTTTCAATTTTCGCATGCGACGCAAATGTCAGCACACACACATACACATTAGCTACCAAAAGTGCGAAGAAATAATTTTGGATATAGTTTCAAGCTACTCGCAAATTCCAAGAAGGAACGCTCCTATAAGTAGGACTCGTAAAAGGACGTAAAAATCCACGGTGGAAGTTCGTTTGTTTCCAAAGTGAAGCGAGGAAATATTCTCCGCGTCCGCGGACTTCGACGGCGCAAACTTCAGAGATCGAACACGTCAAACTTTGAATAACGAACCGGCTGCTAATGAGCACCGTTCATTGTGCCGGGAATGCGTTACTCGCGCGCGCGCAGATCCCTGGGCGATATTAAATATTTGATCAATATCCCGATCGCACGGCGCATTGGCTGCGTCGCCGTCGCTCGCCTGTGATCGGTTATCCGATTACTTTGCAATCGGTTTTATCCGCAAATGGAATCGAAGATCGCCGCGGCAAGTCGGCGATTAAAAGCTCGCTAGTGCGTGCGAACGTATTAAAGCTTGCAAACCGATAAGCGAACCTCGCGCTCCACCGGTTGTCTTTTAATTAACAAGTTGGTGTTCCGCTCGTAAAAAACGCTGGCCACAAGTGCGCTTTTTGCTGGCATGATGTTTCGTTTTATTACGTGTCTTAATTGCTGTGATTTAGAGATCCGCTACTTTAATTTTAACTGAATACAAGTCTTGTGTCTTTCCTTCTTGATCTTGTTTCTTTAGTAAAGTCGAAATCACTTCCCATAATTAAATTGAACCTTGACAAGTGAAAATTTCGCTAAATTTGATAAATAAAAAATATGAAAAGAAAAACTGTAGCTTTTAAATACCCAACACTACAATAGTCTCTTATTAATTATCACAAAATTCAAGTCGTACATACTTGCACAATTTTCAAATCTTAAATCCGATAGTCGCCACTAACGATCATAATTCAAGCATCTGCCAAAGAGGAATCCTAGAGGCAAGTTCTTAACGAGCGTTTCTTAATGATCTTAAAATCGCGTGCACTCAATGGGATAATTACAAAAAAACGGCGTCATGATATTTCTCACCGCGGGAATCCCTTTTCTTTCGCCACGTCCTCGATTTTTTTTCTCTTTGATTCTTGCCGCGTGACTCGCGATTAGCATTCGCGATGTCCACAGCGGCGTGCGGCCGTTCATCTCTCGTCTCTCGTTGCTTATAATCCGCCTCTTACTCATTCATGGCAAACGATGCCCGTCGAGGACAACGACGTCGCCGTTGAGATCGGAGCGCGACAAGTAGCCGGCAAGAGAGCGAGTTAACGGGAGGAGTGACAGAGACAAATCCGCGCGGCTGGGTGTGTGTGTGTGTGTGTGTGTGTGTGTGTGTGTGTGTGTGGGTTTTAATTATTTCCACGAGATGAGATTTCGCCACGGCGACTAGTATTGAGCGTTAGTCCGGTGTAAATTCCGGGATCCCAGGCTAATCGGCATAATTCCACGGAATCCGTAATGGACTTTGGGAATGGGCGCTGGGTAGGACACTGCACCGACAACGTCCACCCTGCCTCCACAACCAATCCCCTCTCGACAGAGCCGTTTTATCCATCGAGTATCTGTGCGCATAGTATTTATGTAGTGCGGCGTAAGCTTCACATAGATTTGCCAAAAGTTTTATATTCATAGGAAGCGTTGTCCCAAAATGAAATTATACGAAGAAAACAAGAGTCAATATTTGATATATTAGATAATTAAATACATTATATTAGATTGATTAAAACTAATCTCAATTAGAAATCTTATTTAATTTGTTTTTATTTATTGTACAATAAATAATTTATTTTAACAATATTAAAAGTTTCAGTTCTAAAATCAAATTTTTAATACGTATAATAATAAAAACTATCTAATAAAAGTCTTGAAATATAGCCTAATAGGGTAAAAAACTCAATTACTAACAGTGTTACAAATATCGGCAATCTGATTTTAAATGATTTTTTAAAAATTTAAGTAAAATTAAATACAATTATTTACTTAATATAATTTATATACTTACAAAAGTATGTAAAATCAGATTACCAGCAGTTTAGACACTGTCAGTGATCTTTTACATCGGGTCATTTATTCTTCCTTTGGCATCTTATTTCTTATTGACACGTGTCCGTTTCGATATTCTGTGTGCACGTATATATGTGTGGAGGAAGGAAGGTGACATGAGCGTGCCTGTCGTACTCCTTCCTCTATTCGTGTCACACAGTAAATTAGATCTTTTCGCTATCCGCTGACCAACTGTAAAGAGCTTAACGCAATAGATTCACCGACTGTCCAGAAAATCTGACCAAGCGCGATCGAGTTTCAGCCATTATATAATATTTCGCCGCAAACTCCTTCGTATACCGTATTCCTCGATGAATACTAGCGAAGAGTATCGAGTATCTCTACGCGCTCGGAATAGAGTTCATATATGTATAGTATAAAAGTACGGAACAAATTTAATGAGTTAAATCAAATCTTATTATCGACGCAAAATCGATAATCTACGCTATTTATAACTAATGAGAATAATTAGTCTACAATAAATTAGATAATAAAAAAAGAGTAAAAATATTTATAATTTTTAAACGACATATATATTACAAAAATAACACTACGATAACGTATACCAAATCTATATCGATTACTTAATACCTTCATAAAGATAAAATATTGTAAATGATTTTCTTTCAATTAAAACGCCAAAATTAAGAAACATAATGGCACCAAGCAAATATATGTATTTTTATTATATTGTAATAAAAAAGTCACAAGTAATAAAAAAAGCATTTAAAAAATATTGAAAAAAGAGAATTGAGTCCTGAAAAAGAGTTGACTGAACGGAAGATAAACTAATTATATTTCTTTTTTTACGAAAAGTCAATACGTTAGTGATCATTAATTCATTATTACGTTCACGTAATATAAATTTTTGTCTACATAAAATTAAATACTGTATTTAACAAAAACTATAAACCTACTTATAAATATGTTTACATTAATCCTTACTAAATTTCTTCACAAAAACTTTTAATATAATAAAGAGAAATAATATTATATTAATAGAGCAAACTGAATATACTACGAATATATAGTAGGATTTGATCATATCCATGACTTTGACAAATCATTTGCGTTATGCTTATTGGCATTGATCAGTGAATACGACGTATGTATTATCGCGGATATAACGCGAACGGATAACCCCTTCCTCTTGTTTACCCTAAGCCAATCGCGAGTCATTCAATCAATCTATCGCTTATTTTTTTAATTATTAATCAATTAATTACTTCAGAATCATTATTAATGTATGAGATATTGTATATATTATTTGGATATTGTGATTTACTGTGTGTATCATTTCTTAAAGATATTATACAAATATTTTATATCACAAATAATAATATTAATAAATAAGTTTTTAAATTTTTGAAGAGATTATTTAAATAAACAGTTTAATTTAAATGAATAATTTGTACTGTCAATTACTATAATAATTAGAACTGTCAAATTTAAATCCTTGATTAAATTATAATAATTTTATTTATACTAAAATGTCAATCAGCACTATTAGTTGATAAAAAACAATGAATATAATAAATTCTCATTAAATCATAAGCTATTTTAGAAAAATTTTAATTTTAATATTTGAACTTTAGTATGAACTTTTCTAAGAACGCAGGATTTAATCTGAAATTTCTATCACAATGCATCTCTGTCATTCTGGAAATTCATGAAAATTGAAACATGAATTACAAATCTGATTGAAGTGTCCAAGAATGATCTAGAACACCAGATTTCGATAAAGCGACGCCTATATCTCTAATGTCCCATTAACTATATGCACGATTACAGGGGATTACATGCAGGATGCATAGAGAGGGAGAGCGATATCCCACGAATAATTCGATGTCGCATTACTACCATTCCACCTGCGCGTCCCTCGTGGTTGGATTGCTACAGGCAGGTAATAGATGGCTTGTGTCCTAAGGTATTTTATATAAAGATATATATATATCGTCAGTAAAATGTGTTACTATAGCATTTAGCCAAAAATATAAAAATAATGTCCATTAAAAAAAATTGGTTCAAGATATAAATTTAAATTTTTACATTTGGTTTTTTTTTGGCATTAAATAGCATTAAAAATCCTAATGTTTTCTACAATGCTAGATAAAAATGTTTACGAAAAAAAAAATAATATTCTAAACTTGTAAAGTCCGTCGTAGTAGTGCGTGCTTGTAAGCGAGACATTTCCAAACGGATAAGCGGATGCATCGCAAGGAAGGTGCATGAGAGAGAAAGACGGAGACTTGGACAAGCAGCCGACTTGGACAGTTCGACCGGTGGCGTTCAATGCTAATGAAATTCCGCCGGTCGCTTTCATAGATTGTGCAGTCGGCCGAAGCGACTGCCGGTTTGGCATGAGCGCGGACGTCAATGAATGGTCGCGCCAGGACTATCGGAGTAAACCGGTAAAATTGCCTCCAGAACGGCACGTGCGCGCCTGAAGGAACAGAAATTAATAACAAAAATTTAATTATCTTATTCATTTTAATTCTGTAGCGAAATGTAGAAAAACGTATTCTCTATAATTGCAAACACGTACGATATTTCGTACATATTTTCTAATATCTGATTTTATTAACGACTAATTATTTGTAAAATATTTGATTTTCCTTATATTTTACAAGATCTTGAAATTGCCGATGAAAAAAGAAACAAGATAGTATAGTGAGGTGGTTGAATAATTAGTAAAAAAAAAAAAAAAGAATGGGGGGAATAGAAACAATTTCATAAGATTTCTCAAAGACAGGGATATTTCTGAATAGTACAGAATGATGTAAATTCCATAAAATTTCCCACGGAAACGCAACTCTGATAACTCGAGTTTGCTCGAAAGGATGTCGTGCGAATTGCGGAAGTTAATGAAAGAGATCGATGATATATATGTACGCGGAGAGTCAATAGAGAAGCGGAGAGAGCGCAATCCGATCGACAACCAAGTCGAACTTTTAACCCGATAAATGAAAGGAACTGACGGAAAGAATCGTAGGATTTAATAAACATTCCCGGATGGTAATCGGCCGCCGGCAGTAGCCTGGTATCTCTCTCTCTCTCTCTCTCTCTCTCTCTCTCTCTCTCTGTTCCGCGCACGGTTTTCCCGGCGAACTCAGATTCCAGGGTAGATTAAACCCGCCGGAGATATGCCGCCGCCGTCGTCGATAAGTGGCTTTAACTTTCAGAAGCTGTTCATAGTTCAGTGCGTACGTAATGAAGATTCGCAAGAAAGTCAAGGTGGGAGCGAAATCACAGTGGACGAAGTCACGACGACGCGTTCGAGGATAATAAAAGTTCTCTCCCGCGAATGGGGGATTCAATCAATTATATTATATGATCTTATTAGTTCGTAGAGTTTTTCCCAAGCATGATCACTAATCATGCTTAGAAAAAGAATAACAGTTACACTTAAAAAAATTACTATAATTATATGATTACGACCGCTATAATATTAATAATAATAATTATATGTTTAATTCTATCAACTGACATATATAGTTGGCAACTGAAAGTGACTATAATTATATAATCAATTTAAATTATTTTTATTGAAAATTTTTTAATATAATTACTATAGTTGGAAGCTCTTTATAAATTACTTACAGTTGAAAGCTCTTTAAATTAGTTAACATTAAATAGGTTGTTACATTTTCGCATAACTGCATGCTCGATATAATCAGTTTTATGGCCGCAGGATTGGTTTCGCGTAATGGTGCTAACCATGCTGGAAAATGAGATATTTTGATGCGCATAATTATTCATTGTGTCGGGTTTTCAGATAAATTCCAACAGTCTTGAATCATATTTATTACCTGTGCTATCCGATATTCTCTCGCAGTCAAAACGAAACATTAAAACATTTTTTAAGCTAATTTTTTACGAGATATTATAGGTGGAAAATACAGAAGAAAAATATGTTAATGCAATTAATGAAATTAATTTTTTCTGATACATAACTTGGATAATAAGCCACATTTTGTAATTTTTACCGATCATCTATTGCCATTTAAAATTAACGTGGTACATTTTGAATCAATTAAATCAACAAAACGATCGCTGCCGCCGTAGGCGTTATGGCTGCCCTTTACGTCAAACTATTTGACATTGCCACAGAGAACCATTAGCCATGACATCGTGCACGATTTCGACAATCTTGGGCCCGTTCGCCTTCCTCCTGTAAAGGCCTTTGTAGACCAATCGTGTATCCTATGACGGGAAACTACGGGCGAATACAGACGGAGGAGAGGAAAGAGAAATAGAGAGAGGGGGGGGGAAGGAAGGAGAGGAGGATGGAGAGGGAGAGGAGAGAGGGAGAGAGAGGGAGAGAGAGGGAGAGAGAGAGAGAGACGCAGTGTGCAACAATTGTATACGTATGTACATATATAGTCATGTCAGACATTTACACGATCGCACTAGTCGGAGCGACAGCGCACGACGGGTCTTTGACATGTTCACCGTTACAGCAAAATGTCCCCTTTGTGCACACGCGGATATGACCGGCATACACACTAGCCAGCAGAACGATAATAGACCGGTTGATGGCTTTGTAAAACAAATAAATCCTCGAAGGATGCAATTGTTATAAGCGCCGCTTATTTGACGCGCCATCATTTTCGCAATCGTTCGAAGTAATAATAAACCTCGATAATCTTTCCCATAATGTTGACTTTTAATTGAACGGGGCTTTTAATGTAAAAGGGAAAACAGATGTCCATTTTGTTTCGCATTAGAAACATTTTCCCTCATGGCCACAAATAAAATTTAACGGACTTTGCAATTGAGAATATGTAAAGCATTTAACATATTCATGAGCAGAATCATGATATGAAAGTTATTTAATGTATCAATGGGAAAGTTAGAGAATGTGAAATAGTAAATCTATCTGTTTACATGGAGATATATTTCGCAAAGCATCGCCGACAACTTCCTCAAATTCGGTTTTGTATTTGAAATTCAAATTGCATGCGTTATCGAATTGGTGTGCTATATAGGTATATAACTTGGCGGAGCTCAATTATAAAAATATTTGATCATAAATCTATGATATGATGGCATGGGGGAGAATTTCCGTTTCATTGTAATATCTCTGAAATATCGTTCGACAAATTTTTCGACGCTGTATCGAGCAATAGTGATACAGCAACGAATACACAAATCGTGCATTCACATCGAATAAACTGAAAGCAATTTTTATCAACCGCGTAATCGATGGTCACACTCACTCGTTCACGTTGATTACTTAATCCTTCACAAAGCCATAGCGATGACAATCGCGATCAATTTTTCTTCACACACAGAATTATTAATTCAGTTTATGTATCATGTATCGCGGTTTTTCATTATTATTGTTTACGCTAAATTTTATTAACGTTTTATTTAAATGTTATGTTAAATATGTTGCCAACTGTGTCCTTTTTAATAACAAAAGCGCAGTTATTAACTACATACGCTTTATGACAAGTTTATTAAGAATAAATTATTCTTCATTTAAAAATGTCAGATTAACGTTTTTTTTAAACCCTTTTATATAATGATTCCGTCTAGTCTTTTAATAACAATGTTGAACATGTGTAAATTAGCTTTTTATAAAATCGGAAGTGCAAAATTTATAGAAACACATCCGATTACTTATGCGCGCAACATCTACGTATATATTGCTATCAGTAGCGTAACTCAACCATTGATCAGACCGAAAATCATCTCCAATCTAATCGGCATAATAATGATGAAAATACAATTCCTCATCTTGTCCAAAACATAGAATTAATTAAAAAAAAGTATCTTTATAACATCGATCTATATAATCTGACAAAATTACAAGATTTATTGAGGAATCTTTGAACACGTATATACACATAGATAAATCATTATACATATGTATATACACATAATATCGAAATCTCTCTCATTATTAATTTTAACACAAACATTTGCCAAAGTTAATGGTAATTATGTAACGAACCTATATTTTCAGAGAATTTCATACGCAAGATACTTTAGATTAATATTAACTTTTTAATTAAAAATCTGTTTTCGAGAAACCATCGTGTCAAAGATAGTTGATTCGTTTAGTGCCATCCATGTAGTCGATATATAAACGTAATCTCGTAATCAATCGATACAGACTTGACAAGTAACAAACACTAGTGCTGACGTGAAATCTGCTTACGCCATTGACATCGCAGCGACCGATCCTCGCTTTCCCACAGCCAAACCCTGCGCAGTGTATAATTCACGCCGGCCGCGTAGCCGCTTCTGGTAGGTTATCCATATCCCATTTGTATTCGGCATTACGCGCGCATGGATCGCACGGGAAATCGCGTACCTATTTCCGTCAATATCATATCCGTCACGCGGCCGACGGCCAGCGAGAGAACGGTCGGCCTTTGCGGCGATCGCCTGTGCTCGCGAATTCCGCGATTGTGCACGCCGCCAAACGTGACGGAAAACACCTGGTCCGGTCGCAAGGGAAACCCGGGAGAGGGAGGAAAAAAGTGACCGATAGCCACTCTGCAATCTTTTTGTGGTCAAAATCGATGTGTCATTTCGCGATCGACGTTCAGCGAACACGTTGGCATCGACCCCGTAGCGCAAACCACACGGTCGTATGAAAAATATTGTATTCCAGCTCGGTGCTGCTCTCCATTCTATGATTTCGTTACAAATTTTTGTTTTATGCAACGTACAGATTAATTAATTCCGAATAAGTGACACTAAAGAAGGTCTACAATAAAGTTGCAAACATCCCGTTCCCAGTCGTAATACAATTCGCGACAGCCAATCAGAAGCATCACTAATATTATAATTACTATTGACGCTTCTGATATACTACAGGCAGCTGTTGAAAAGTATTGCGACGGGGTGTTTTCAACTTAATGTAGATCACGCTTAAGTATATTATTTTAAATAATATATTCAATGAAAAAATATTTAAAAAATTAGAATTGGCGAACAGATCTATTTTTTAGAATTTAAATTAATACATAATATTTGTTTAAAAATATTTGTAACAGTTAAAGTAAGCTACAAAGATGTACACTGCAATGGAATATGCATCAATAAATCTTCCTCTGACTGCTTTGACACATCAAATTTGTCGATTTAACAAGTTTCATGTAGAAATAAAAATTAGTCATTCACTCTTTCAATTCCTAAATAGACATAATTAGGAACAGAGTATCTCTTAACTTGTTTTTCATTATTAAATAGTATAAACGGCGCCTGGAGTAGACCGGGATAAATCAGAAACTCGCGAGCATTAAATGAACCAGATTTTGCACTCTGCGACATCGTATACAACTTTCGACATCGCTGAGAATATCCAAGCGCGACGAATTGATTCAAACGCCGACGATTTACGCAAACGGATGACGAAATACACGACGACCGGTGCGACGCGTCGAATTTCAAACGTCAATCGGCCAAGTCGACACGGTGAACGTTTTGAGAGACAGACATTTAACATGTCGACTTCTATGGACCTATGCTTTGGTACGGGTTGTTTCAAACCCACGGCGCCGATTTCGTCTTTTCGACGACATAAAGCACAACGCGATCGTGTACGCACGAGTCTCGGTCTGTCGATTACAAAAGCGTCAAAGATACGTCGACAAGTCTTTGATGGCAATCCGCGAACTATTGGACCGTGATTAGCTTTCATTAGTGCACGCATTGCAATGTGTAACGCCCCGACATCGATGGTCATCGTAATTCTATATATTGTCGCGCTCATCGATTTCCAATGTAGCTTGATTATACGTATTAGGTGAATTTAGGACAAGCAAAAAAATGTTCTTTAACGGAAAAAAATAATTTCAGTCTTATCAATGCATAAATTACGATATCGGAATATTATTGCATGGCGCAGTTAAAGGGAATGGAACGAAGGAAAAATAAGATATAGGATCCATCAAAGAGATGGAAGTTTCTCGCGTAATATTGGAATTAGCGAAAGTTGTAATTCCCCGGACTTATCGGGGCAACATTATTCATGAATTATGCAGACAATCTTGTAAAGGCTCTAACTATGTAGCGGACGAGTAATTTTAAGTTTTAACGGGGTTGCGCCATGCTACACTTAGCTGGAATAAAGAATGCATGGATTACGTTTCAAACGGAATTCGTACTTCTGGTGGGACTACGATTGAGAATTTTCCACAATATAAAAAATAGTTTCTTAACATTTTTCTTTGTGTGGTAACCATAATTTCAATCTCTTCCTTTCTTTTTCAAGAGAAAACCGTATCTCTTATATATACTCGTATTAAATGTACGACAGGAAAGATGGAACAAAATTATTTTTTTTAACAGATCAAGATTTCCTTTTTGCGAGACGCGATATTTCTTACCTACGCATGTAAACTTTCCGCAATAACAATCGCAATTTCTTTTCTGTATCTCTTTAGGTGTGCACTACGAGAGACCGAAATTGCGAAAGAGAAACGCCAATAACGCGAAACTCCAATCGTTTGCGACGCTATCAGAATTCTATCAGGTGAGAGTTTCAGCGAAACAACAATTTCCAGTTACGCGCGATGCTCTTACGAGGAAAACGCACATGCACATACGAAGGGAACGCCAGTTTCAGAGGTTACATAACGAAGAAGTAGTTGGATATTGGTATCAATGGGACAGATATGGGATTTACGCGCGTGCCACGCGCCCTCGTTCAATCTCCTTTATGTCCTCTCGGTTTCACAAACTGGTCTCGCCTTGTCAGTCGACCCCGACACACGCATGTATTTCGAAATACTCATATAGCTTATCCTCGTGTCATGTGATCTCTCGTGTGGAAGTCGCTTACGAGCTGGCCGATCTGATTGTTCTCAAAAGGGCGTGACAATGTTCTGTCAGCTTGAACTCTGCCCTCAACCCAAGTCATATAAATACTCCAAAGGAAAACTTCTTTTATGTCAGGACAGGGACCCTCATTGCTCTCGTCTTCAACGGTTACTATCGAATGTAAAAGTGTCTTAGTGTCGATGGAGACCACTGGACAATAGACGCGGACGGTTATCTGATGTTATAACCCTTGTCTATCCACCTTCGGCGTAGTCGGCAATCTCTTATCGAGAACGTCTCGGGACGTTGCGAGAATCGAGGAATGTACGCCATAGCGACCTTTGTATTTCATTCCAGAAAAGGAAATTGTAACTTCATGAAATGAGATATCTCTTTTAAGTAATTTTATATTTATTTTGTTTCTATTCTCATCAGAAAATTTTATATAAATAATTTTCCTGAAGAAAAACTTTTGGAGATACTTTTCTTAATACTTTTGCAAATTTTTTACGGTTTGCTACCGTCGATATTTATATAGAAATATATACCTAAGAGTTTTGAACGTTAATTATAATACATAATAAGGCTCGGCAATAAAGTTTCATAAGATTCCAATCAATTTACGTTATTATATCGAGATCCTTATTCTTGATAAGCTTTCTTCGATAAACTTCTTCTTAAGAGACATGACGGCATGCCTGTTTGATTAAACATTACCTGTCGCGAAAACTGTGAAAAGTAGAAGCAGAGAAGTATGCGTTTCGTCAACGTAAAGTTTTTCGAAAGAAAATAATCAAACATTGCAACTTTGATGTAGAATAATAATATTCATAAAATTATTTCATCGCCATCTTTAAACTGTCAGAATTTGTACTTTTGTTAAACGTAATCACTTTACTTTCGACAGCTGCTTATGAATCACCGTGTCGGTTTTCTTTGATAATGCGTGAGCAAAGCGTTTGGTGAGTGCAGCACAAACAAGCCGCACGAATAGTACCTCCTTGAAGACTTATACGATGTAAAACCACGGATGGATCTACCATCACCACCAGAAACTCTCTTAGGCTGATCAGAAACGCGCGGTAAACGCTCGCCATGAAGAAAAGCTCCGAGCGTGACCCCGAGCTCGTCGTCTGTGAACCCGGTAGGTGCATGATTCCAGAGGATAATGTTGGTGAGAGGATACCGGAGACTATTCACGTACTCTTTCCTTACCCGGCTCCGCACGAATCGGAGGATGTTGGAGGGTGGTGGATGGGTCAGATGCGCTCGTAAAACCATCGTCCCATAAAACCAGCCAGTTTGCCGACTACCGAGACGCGCCCATCAACCGTTCCTTACATGGTCTAATTCCAGAGTGGCCCCACATTCGCACTACTTGCTTGTTGGTGCGTATGCATGAACGCACATGAACATAAACGCATGCACACACGTGCACATGCGAAGAACGCGCTTTAAATGAACACGTACATACGCGTTCCTTTCTCCGTAAATTATATATATATATATATATACATCGTGTGAAAGTAGTATGTGTGCGCGAATACCTCTCTCTGGAATATAGATAAATTTCCTAGCATCTGTGGTCACTATGTAAAAATTAAATTTTATGTTTTTAAGATGCTAGTAGTATCATCAAATCGACGATCGATTTAATTGCGATATTAATATTACAGCTTTAATTTATGATGTATTTCAAGTTCGACAGAGCGCAATTTATATAACTGTGTGTGTCATATTTAAGATTTATGTATAAAAAATATTATTAAACACCAAGATCTAGCCCCGACCGCATTGATTTTTTTTCCTATTTGTTTGATTTATTTATATCGTCAAGATAAACGTCTTCATTAACGCGCGCGCGTATTATTATATTAATAAAATCTAAATTAATTTATTGTTATTGATAAAATTAAATTTTTTTTTGCACGGCACTGAAGTAACTTCTTGATTTATTTTAACAATTAGACTCTAACAAATTTAGTTTTACACTGCCAATATCATTAAACAGAATAATATAAGAGTGAACTGCATTTTCTGGAGATATTCCATATTGTCGAAACTTCATTTTATAGATTTAGTTCTAACCAAGTGTGAGTAGAATGAAATGTGTGAGCGCTGAATAAGTTGCATCAATTTAATTACTAATTCTGTGAACGCAAGCCATTCCAATGACACAGAGTTATTCGTGTGTGGGTGTGTCTATGATATCGTGCAAGTTTCCTGTGAAAGTTATTGGTTTACGGTCGCACTAGTATATCGCGTAGTTATCAGCTTGTAACCTGATAACGCGCCGGCAGCATCGATAGAATCCCAAAGTAATTGTTCGGTCCACGCACGTCGATGCGCGACCGGAATTCGATTGCGCGACGATGCCGCCTACAGTAGTTTCAATCTAAGGGTTGGCAACAGGTAAAACGCGCACATAACCGACCGCGCGCGGTAAGTAACGAAACTCCATAAAGTGGAAAATTGATGTTAGCGAACTACTTTCACCGTAGCCGTAGGATGTCCGGGTTTTTACGCACGTGAACCAGATTTGCTAATTTTCTCGATGTTCGCATACTGCTTTCAGCCTGCTTTTACAGGGATAGTAAAACTATCGTGTCGTAATATAACCAACATTTTTTTCCTTACTCATTTCTTTAGAATATCTCTTCTTAAACTTTTATCTAAAATAATATATAATAATCAAAATAATAAATAGCAAATAATTTTGCAATTCTTAAATAATTTCGTTAGAGTCAGAAATTGTTATCAAATTTGATAAAATTACTAATAATTTGCCTGTAACAAATAACGTGTGCCAAGCAGTAAGACACTACTGAAAAATAAACTAGAAAATCGAAATTGGAAATTCTGACATAGCTTAAGTTCCTTGATAGTTGCTCTGCAGACCATCCATTAGTTCCGGTAAACGAGCCGAAGTAGCTCAGTTGGGAGAGTGTTAGACCGAAAAAGGTAGTTCCAACGGCAGCGAGCTTACAGACTCAGAGTACGTAGATTCCTAGTTCTTACGTTTTTCTTTTTTTTGTTAAAATGTTTAACTTCGTATATTTATTACATTATTATTTATTTGTTACATTTATAAATCATTTTATATGATTATCTCATTCTTTAAATTATTTTAATTATCTAAAAGATTATTAAGATATATTAATAATGTAATATACCTAATGTAATATTTAGATATATTTCATGCATATTATTTCAATCTTCTTATTTTTTAGTCATATTAGTGTACTTGGCACAGGTCGGTTATTGGAAATGCTATACACTTGCCAAGTTTGTATAAAATCGATGCCACCCCAACTATACTCTCCCTTCGTTGAACCTAATAAATTTAACGATTAAATAAACCACCACTCAAAATTGATTCAAATATATTAAGTGCGTTACATCACATTTGCTGACATATTATGGTATGTATATCATGTATGTGCAATTGACAGAAGTATAGGCACTATACGTTCCTTCACACCCGTACAAGTTGCATCAATTTTGAAATGTTACTTTTCTGAATTAACTATATATTTCGAGGAAGATGCGTTACTCAAGTCGGATAGTCTTGCAATGGTCAAGCGCATATTACGTGCCGCAAGACGGTGGAATAAAACCGCAGCAGAAAAGTTGAAGAACAGCATTTTTCGAAGACGTCGACCGCGCATTCAGATGCACACGAGCTAGTTTCAACATTTATATGTGTCGTCTTTTATATGTGTCCTTTCATATTTGAAGAGCACAGTACATCCCGACTAAGTGCGTCCAAAGTATAAAAACAAGTGTCGTTAAACAAGAATTCAATAGTATACAACATGTAAATTTTAAAAGATACTTTGAACATATAATATTATATAGTTATAATTTAAAATTATAACACAATAGATTGTTTTTCTACTACATCCCTAATAGAAATTTGTTGGCATGCAATTGGAGATATATTAAATCAATATTGAGCTAATATTGTATTAATAAATTGTGCTACTAAGTGCCTCGATTTTTTTTGAAACAATAAAAGTAAAATTTATAAACTGCAAGATTAAAAAAAATTGACTTCAAGCAATTGTGCTATGGATCGGGAACTTTCTGTTCAGGTCTCGAAATCATAAATAATCGTAATTCCGTACGAACCCAGCTGCGATTTTATCCGGGCGAAAGTGCATGACCAATCTGTCAAAGGAAGTCTATCGAAACTTAAGTACCTACTACTAGGTAAACGATCTCAGGACATTCTGAAGCTTGAAGTGTAGTGCTATGAGACCACTGAGATGTATGGCGTTTCCATCGCGACAAATGATATTGTGCGGAGGTAACAATAGATAGAATGATTGTTTTTAATTAATTATAGCGAGCCATTTAATAGTTAATACATTATCGAGATATTATTAATTTAACATTCATTAATGAGAATTTCAGGCTGATGAAATCAATCATGAGGCTACGATGCTACGAATACTTTAATGAAGTGTTTCTAGTTCGCAAGTGTGCAATATTCATCGGCATGACATCTATATGTAAATTTTAATTGACGATTAATTTCGCAGCCGTATCTAATTACTGATGTAATAAGTAATTATGCGCGTGTTAATAGTAACACAGGTAATTAACAATATAACGAATAATTATTACGAAAACAATTAATGGCGCGTATGATAGCACGAAAAATAAGATATTCCTCCAATTAGACAAATTAATTTTCTCCTTTGAAGAAAGAATATTATTACGTAATAGATACACGCTTTATTCATAACAAAATAATACAGTCGACGTTTATACGACGTTTTACTACGGACAAATCCAAGAATATGACTAATAAAGTCGCGACAATTAAATCAGAGAAATGATAGGTGATAAATGAGAGAATCTGAGAGGAGTAATAAAAGAATCTTTTCAAACTTCTCCTGTGTTCACTGAATGTTGATACTCAAAATTTCACATAATATCTCAAAAAACGACGTCGAATTTACTTCGCAATAAAACAATGGAATACTCACGACTACATCACACAATTATTCGCACTTTTCTGCCGTCTCTGCGTAGATACGTCTTGATTCGTTAGTTAAGCTCGTGCCTCGGCGGTTCTGCCAATCTCTCTTTTCTTGAGACCAAGTTCATTCGCGTCGAGTTATTCGGCAGCCCGGAAGCGGGATGTAACGAGCTACTCATCGGCATGAAGTGCGATTCATTCGCAGTGAGATGCCTTCCAGAGGAGGATGAGAAATGAGGAGCACTTAACCGATCTTTCATTCCTCCTCGATACTCTCATACTTTCCGGCTCGTTTTTGCTCATCCGCGCCCGCATTTGTTCTCACGGAGCAATTCAATCTTATCCTATTTTTCGTTTTTATCACCCCCCCTCCTCCTCTCTTTCTCTCTTTCTTTGTAGCTACTAATATCTCTACTTTTTAGCGATACCGAGACGAAATCACTTCCGGCCTGCCACCCGATGCTTTCAAACATATTGCTGCTACTCAACCGTCTTATACCATACACGTCGAGAGTGTATCAAAAGTTTAGTCCACAACCCACACGAGAGATCAAATAAACGTGGCATATGCCAAATTATTTTGTTACAATATTTAAGAATATTGTTGATTTTTCATGAAAAATCATTTTTGCTGATTGTATTTAATAACAAATACTATACATTAAAATATTATGCATATATTAATTAATATTTGTAATATCATATAAAAAGATATTAAAATCAATCATATACAATGTGAGTCTCTTACTTCTAAAAGGTTAATCCTTAATTGATTACGTTGGATATGACAATATGTGAATAGAGAATGCGTCGACCAAAGCAGGTTGCTTGCATTCTATGACCTATACTGATCCAACGTGATAATCACTAACGATTAACAAGTCATTGTAAGAACAGCTCGCCTTTAATTGGCAGCTCGTTATATCGTTGCTATTAACGTACAAGCACTTAAAGGGAAGGCGTTGAACACTTACCCTTCCCCATTTGCTATTAATTTCCAATATCGGATAATGAAGTATCAATAATGTCCTTGAACAGGGTAAGCACCTTCGACCGATAGTCTGAGTTAGGACGCACTCCGACATAAACTGTCAACCAGTTTCAAACTATCCAACGATCATAATCATAATTCCATCATACGTCTCTTCATCCCTTATCTTCCTCTTTTGCATCGAAATCTTTCCGAAGAATTTGTGATTAAACTAACTTCGAATCAGATCATAGTATAATCACAATGCAAATAAAAAATGTGCAAAATATATGCATAAATATTTACGTAATAAGAATAGCGAAAGATACCAGATAAGCAAAAGAGGGCTACATATTGAGCAAATTACCAAAATGACGCTTCGTCTATCGTGGTAAATTAGTCTCTAAACCATCTTAAACTCACTCTTTGTGAAATTAAATTATGCTGTGTTCTCGTAATGTTTCGCAAATAAAGGAAATATAATACGTAATTCGTGCTATTAATTTGGATTAACAATGTAAGATGTGCGAAAGAATGACATCTCAAGGCAGGAAGATCGGGAGAAAGAAAGGAGACCATACTGGTATTTTAGACTCGTTGCGAGGCTGACGAATAAATCCAATGATAAGATTTGCATATTAGTAGCGTTACTGTCTCCGCTTCTGGACCCGGCTTTGGCTTCGCCGCCCTTTTCATGTCACACCCCTACCTCCGTTATTCATTCGCATTCCCGCCGCCGGCTCTCCGCATCACTTCTCTTTACCTCTCTCTTTCTCCTTCTCTCTCTCTCTCTCTACCGAATCGTGAACCCCAATTCTGACCACGAGTTTTCTAACCCTTTCCATCGGATCGCGGTGGAAAACGGTTGAATTGACATGAGAGAAGTATGGAGAGTTTCTCTGACGGCTAAAAAGCTATCGAAGTGCAGACAGTACGAGAAAAAGTCCATCGGTTGTATTAAAAAAGGCTCGATAGATGCTTTTACATAAGTATTTGTCGGCATGAATTATAATGTACATGTTACTACAGTATAATTCTATTTGCAATAAAAATTACTAAATAAGAATGAACGGATAGAAAATCTTACTTATGTCCAACGCTTCTTCCATTCCTGAAAGCAGTGCTGTACGTCTTCCTTTGTCAGTCCCTTTAGGAGCTTCATCGTTTCTCGTTTTATAGCATCAACATCCACACAAAATGTTCACCCCGCATGATATTTTTTAGGTGCTATATCAGGTGAATAGGGAAGGTGGTTCATGGTAGCGATATTATTTTTGGCTAAAAACTCGCGCGTAACGAACGCGGTGCGCAAAGGTGCATTGTCCAATTTTTGCACACAGCTTCCGCATGTTCAAATCTTCTTTAAAAATTGTCTGAACACCTACCATTACTTAATCCAAGTTTTTCTGTAATCATTCTAGTGGTAATTCGACGGTCTGTCTTCACCAAATCGTGAACACGTGATGTTGAAGAGCGCCCCGCTAGTGCGTCGTCATTGACGCTCTCTTTTCCCTCTTTGAACCGGTTATACCATTTTGTACACAGTTCTACGCTTCATGGCAGACTCACCATACACCATTTGAAAAATTTCCTGGCCGTTCTTGTTAAGTTTTACGAGAATTTTGATGTTGGTTCTTTGTTCGATTAAAACGTCTCGCTCCATTCCTCCAACACGACCAAAAGTACGTTAAAAAAATCAGACACAAAAAGCAAAGATCTCACTCGACCGTGACCTAACTTTTACTAAGGACACATAACGCTTCCCCCGAGAGATTGCACCAATGTAAGCTTACAGCATCACCACATCAGCAGAATAGAATTCAGTACACGAACTTTTTGTACACACCTCGTACACATTTTAAAATCACTGGTTGAGATAAGAATGTAGTAATATATCAAATAAAAATATACGTATAATGTAATAATATTGAAACACAAAAGAATTAACAATATTAAGTAAAAATATTCCGGGAAACGTTCAACAAATAAGAGAAAAAAATTATATTAAAGCACATCATGATCTCTAATAATACTTTTGTATGAATTTTACAATTTGTAGTTTAAGCATTCTAATTAATTTGGTCTTCAAATACAGTCCTAAATTAAAATTAGAGTACAAATCATAAATTAAATTAACAAATAATTTAATAATGAGCATCTTTAAAACATGTAGAGAATTTATTTCAGTTTAAGAGTGGATTTCAAAATAATTTAATAATAATCGACGTGTGGTTTGCTTGAACTGGAAATTGTAAAATTTACATAAAATAAAATAGTATTAGGAACCAAGATCTGGTTTAATCAAATATGGCCATTTTCGCTTAATTATATTAAGCAAAGGATTTTTAAAAAAATTCAACTCTAATTTAGACGTAAAAATTTATCACTTAAGTCTTTGTGATTACTAGATGACGCGTGTTGCTATATTAGCTAATACTTGCAGTAGGTACTTGCTAATATCTGATGTCGCGTCAAGTTGTTTGGTAACCTATATGACGCAGGTACTCGGCATTTCCTGAGAAGGAAATGGACTGGAGGAGAGTAAGCGAGTGTTCTTGAGGAACAGCGTGATAAATGATCGCCAGAAGCGCTGACGTTGATTCAGTTTGTATAGGCGTCCATTTAACAAGGAGGGCGCCGATCCATAGATTCTTCAACCCTTTAACGCTTATAAGGTTGGTGCCGAGAGGATAACGATGGAACGATACTCGTTAATCAACGTGCTTCGCTTTATCCTGAGATCTCGACGAATGTCTATCACAGTTTGCGACATGAAACTGATAGTAATTATTTACAATCTACATTATATTTATATCTGTGTTTTCGCCCCCAATAAAGAAAAGTTGTAATCCAATTGTAATCTATCAAATTATAAAAGAATTCAGTTGTCGCAAAGCAAGGAAATGAAGACATTGTAGTCACGAACAATCATTTAATATTGTATTGACGTATATAACATTATAGGCATAAACGTATGATATATTGCTTCGCATGGCAATATGGCAGATGCAATATTACATCCTAGAACTTTGGTAAATAGCAGAGGCAGAACGCTATTAGAGACAAACTGTGTTATACCCTCAAGTGCTGTTATAAGATATAACCTAACTTGTATTATTACTATATGCGTATGTCTGGTATTTTACATAAAATCATATGCATGCAATAAGTTTATATATAAAATCAAGTGCAAACTCTACATATATGTGTGTAAATATACATGTATTACTCAATAATAATGAACGAAGAAACGTGTGCTAATCTTTAAATCGTGAGCAAACGATGAACAAACGAGTGCATGAAGAAAAAAATCGATTCTTTAACATTGGGGGGCTAGGGTGAAGTTGGCCCCCCCAAAACATAATTTTCGTATATCTTTTGAACTAAGGGTGAGCAAACGAAAATTCCAACTGAGCATTCGTGAGCAAACGATGAGCAAATGAATGCATGAAGAAAAAAAATCGATTTTTTTAATATTGGGGGGGCCAGCTTCACACGTGCTCTCCTTTTTTTTTTTTATTACACAGCAGATTTTAGTCCGTAGTTTATCGACGCCTTCGGGTCCTTATCGCCTGAAACAATTTCCATCTTCGCGCATTGTTTTCCCGCTTTGTCCTCTTTTGTCGACCCTTATCCGCTTCCTATCACATAGACAAACAGATATACACGTTGCCCCTTTTTTTTCTTCCTTGTCATGCTCTAAACACTCGCGCATGCGGCATATATGTATATACCCTGTTCGCTAATGGATATTGCTCTTACTCTTGCCCTTGCTTGAAGCCAACCAGCGAAACCAGAGCCACCAGAGCTAAAGCTAGAGCGATGCCGGCGTTTCGGATAAATTAGAAAAGCCCGCGACCCGTATCTACCATCTTTTTTTCCCTCGAATCACCATTCCGCTTTTCCGCGAGCACGGCGGAAGGTATTTGCATGACAAACGATGCGCGCATTTCCGGCGTCCAATTTGCACTCGACTCTCTCTGTTTCGCGGCTATGTTCGAGCAATCTCTCTGATATCACGCGGTTATATACTTTATTGGCCGCTCTATACGGAAACGTATGTACGTACATACGTCGCACTCGACTCGTTGGCAGTGTGTGTTCTTTTACACAACTGATTATGAATAACTTCTGTCACTGAAATACAGATCATCATGTTGTTGCGAGCGCATCATTTTACTATAGCTGTGTTTAATGTGTTTGCAGAATATGCAATTCATTATATTGAAAAAATATCTTTTAAATATCAGATTGGGAAAAAATTATAGTATTCAAATTTTAGATTTGTTTACTTTAATTAATGTTTTTATAAATAATTTTTCTTTCTATGTCTCTTCTTTTATATCAAGTGAATCTCATATCCGCATAAAAGAATTTAGGACCAAGTAATAAGCTGTCATTATTTATCGTTACTTTCAAGTTAAAATTACAACAAGTAACATCAGCTTGTTACGTGAGAAGATTAAAATAAATTATAAAATATGATATATTTACTGCCACAGAAACTATCATTACATTCGTACTGATATCAAATGATCGATTCTTTCGCCGACAAAAGCAACCGAAGCACGCTTCTTTCTGCTAATTTGCTTGCTCGGCTCCGTTGATTTATATCCCAGGCATTGTTGTGGATGCCGTAGTAAAGTTTTAATTATATTCCTGACTGAAGATACGCATCAGACCGTAACCGATATGAAAAAGAAAGCCCTCGCGGTCCGGCAAGGGTGGCTCGTTTGCGTCTTCTCTGCACCTTATCTCAGAGACACAAAATTAAATTTGCCCTACCGTGCGTATCAGTACTCTCGAAGCCGAATATTAATCTCACGGAATATGCTCGCAGCATTCCAAAGGGGGGAACATCGTAGATGCAAGTTTTTACCGAACGGAATTCCACTAAGAATATTAAATCGATCACGACATACTCGATCGTCCATCTTGAGTATAATCAAAATAAATTTTTCTCTAAGAAATAAGAATGACTAATCTGCAGATTAATATTCAGATAAATTAATTTTATAAAATTAGACCTATTTTCTATTTACAAAAGAATTTGGGTAGAATATAAAATATTTTGGAAAGAGACAAATGCAGTTATATTATTAATTTTAAAGATGAAAAATTTTGTAATAAGTATTACTCTAATAGATAACAATATCTTATACAGTTTGGCAATAAAAATTAATTCTCTAATTTATTATTATAACGTTAAAAAGGATTAAGTGAAGGGCAATTTGAGAAATATCGATAAATGTAAATAAGATATCAGTTATATATAAAAGATTAGAAATATAATTAAACCAAATCAATCGCATACATATTCCGACTTTTTATCATATTCGAGTTCTAATTCTTGATTTTTAAATTTGGTAATTAATTGTAGTCAACAAAGATCTTGTTTTTTTTTTAAATATCGTCTAATTCTTCGTGGATGGTAAAAATATAGTAAATATGGTAAAAAGTCGAAGTATGTATGCGATTGATTTTTATTTAATTATATTTCTAATCTTTTATATGTAACTGAGATATCTTATTTACATTTATTGATATCTCTCGAATTGCCTTTCGCTTAATCCTTTTTATTGTTTTGACATTTAGAGCTTTATTTACTAGTATTTATTTTTATTATTGTAACTTACAATTAGATTATCTAAAAAAATATTAAATATGTTGAAACAAATAATCGCAAATCTTTTTAAATATCTTAAAAATACCAAAAAATAGTACTCAGAATCTTGACAATTCGATAGAAATCGAAATGGAAGCAAATATAGAATGATATGAAATTTTTACGAAAATATATTATTATGAGAGAAAAGTTTCAGCTGCTACTTTTTTCCTAAAGGTTTGCTAGAGGTTGAGAGAATTTCGTCTTTTTCCAGAGTATCAAGCCGAAAGTTTCGAAACGTTCGCATCAAAGATTAACACAAATAATAGCCGCTTATTGGTATCGTCGAGTGTATGCCGGAGTAGGAGTCCCCGTTGACCGCTACTTTTCACCACGGTAGAACTTTAAGAGTATACTGACGGAAACGAGAAAGAAGTACGAAGTCCAATCGAGCAACTCGTTACTCAAGATCGAAGAAGAGATCGACCGACCAGAACTCTGTCTATTGCTATTCGATGAGTGCCGACCTAAATGCAAACGTGTATTTGACCAAACTTTCTATGGATACTTTTCCAAGAACTAATTTGAAAAGAACTATAAACGTTCTCGCGTAACTTTTCATAATTTTATTATTCATTTCAACTTGACATATACGAGAGGATTTTTATTATTGAATCAAAAGTACAATAATTGATATAACCTGTTAAAACAGATACTCGAATCTCATCACAATCAATTTAACGGGCTTGTAAATTGAGTTTGTTATATTAAATTTTTCACATCATCGAATTACATTGTATCTACTACTGGTTAATAAATTAGATTTTCTTGTTACATGAATTTTATTTTTATTATAAAACGTAACAATTTCAAAAATTATCAATGAATCACAATCATCAAAATTTGTTTGAAAACAAAAATTTAATATTTAATACGTATCATAAATTTGAAAACATAAGAATTCTCTTTTCACAAATGAAATAATTATTCGTTTGTATATATTAAAAATATTATCTATTATTAAAAATATCGCGTCTATTATTCATCAAAATATTACGACAATCAGAAAACGCAAAACGTTATAAAAATTTCGAAAAAGAGAACAATCAACTTTTATGGCACGGAAATCGGTAGCAGTCGATGAATTAAATCCGAGTAGTAACTTTCGCTACTTATTGTCCACGCAGCAGCAACAGGTAGTGGACTCGGTCGAGGTCCCACCGTTTCCTTCATTTCACAAATTCTCGGTCGTCTATTTCGCGCTGCAAAATGAATGCGCGTCCAGATATACTAAAGCATGAACAAGAGATCGCGGAGAAAAACGGAAACTTGCCGCGCACGTTTCGACTTCCGCGCTGAAACATTCCCGATGGCCCCGAAAAGGTCGGCTCAACTCTCAACGAAAGAAACTTTCAAATTCCCTCGGGAGGTTTCGCTAACGAAACAGTCCCACCGAAGAAATACTTGGTTGTAACTTTCAGAGAAGATATAGCTGACCTAAAATAAAAGAAAATAATCTGATCGGTTACATCATATTTGATTAAAAGTTCATCGTTTGAATCAATTATTTGAAACCATCTTTAATATTTCAGCAAGTTTTCAAAAAAAGCAACTGAACTTTTTTCTCACAACAATACATTCACGTAATAATTTCATGTTCTATTCATTTGTTTTATATTTTAACTTCCGTCACGGAATATACTCGCGTTGTTTTTTTGTTTATTTCTTGAATCACAGAGTGTCAATCCGACACATCTATCTCATCCGTAGTGTTTTTAAAATATTGAAAAATAATTTAAAATATTAAAAGATATCTTTAAATCGTTTATTAACAATCTATAATTAAGAAGACTATTAATTTGATGATGCAATATTATATTAAACGTCATTTTCTATGGGAACGCACTTATTAAATACATGCTAATGAATATTATTCCGCAAGCGAATATTGCAAATTATTCGTAGGTATAATGTAATTTTCGTCGCCAGGCGTATCGCCATAATAATGACAAAGCCTCGTCGCAATGTCCTGGTCCCAGATTTGTGAGCTGCTTCAACGAACGTTATTCAACAACACCGCGATTATTCTAATGAGATTCGGAATCTCGCGTGCAGAATAGTGGCCGACGAGCGAACGAGGGTCGAGGCGTTGAAACTTTATAGCCCGGTCAGATTTCAAATATGATTAGCACACAGTATAGCCGCGAGCTCTACTACTTCATCTGTTAACGCGCGACTACAGCGAGTAAGATGTAAATGCCTCTTTTTACTATAGTCCAATTTTGCTGTTAAATTATCGTTTTATTCCTGATTGACAACGTTGAATTAATCTCGTGCATCACACGATTATTCCAACTATTCGTATTATGTAATAATGCCCGCGATTACCGCTTCACCATACAATTATTCGTGCAGGCACACAATTGTTATAGTACAATTGTTTATGTAATAATATATGCTCAACCGATTCATCATTCCTCTTTAAATGTATATAATGTCATAAATCTCGAAATTAAAATTCTCTATAATTTCAATGTATTTCATAAAAGTACATACCTATATAATATTATATAACATATAAAAATAAAACATTTTTTCATACACAAATATGCATTTTATAAACAAAATATCATCAATAAAAAATTCAATAATAATTATGAATATAATTTTACAGTATACCAATCCTTTAACATTACACGAATCCCCTTTTCCTTTTTCTTTTCCTTACATAAGTAAATGAAAATTTGATCTTTCAAAGAAACGCGGAGGATATCGATACAAATAAACACGGAAATAGCATTGAATCAATCTCGCCTAGATCAACAAATCAGATTGAACCCTGCTGAATATGAATGGACTGCCCGCAGGGCCAACGTTAAACGTTCACCGAGGACACGCCGTCGTTCTATAGGCTCTACTAATATTCCTAAGTGCATCATCAGTCGCTTGGTACAATGTTGCACGAGTTCTGATACGATGCAATCCATGCAGCAACCTCTTCCTATCCTTCAACCCTCTCTCTATTCCTTCTCTCTCTCTCTCCCTCTCTCTTTCTCTCTCACTCATCACTTGGCCTTCAATTCCTCTCGCGCGGGCATAATCCCCACTTTTCATGATTACTTGCGATTTTACCTTAAATGCAAAAATTGCGCCGCAGTTACACAATCGTGGTCTCTAAAAGAATAGCGACATGGAATAGAGTGTGTTCATTTCTTTCCGCTTTCTTTCTTCTTTTCTCTATATTTATAGAGAATCGCGAATCGATGGTAATAGGGGAGATTGAGATCAAAGTAACACATTCGGACGTCATTCTGACGCCATTCGTATCAATATGACCAGAATTTGACGTCAAAATGACGTATGTTTACTATCTGGGTGGGAAATAATTAGTAAGTCACACTCTTAACCTCGTGAGATCGTCTCAGTCGTTCATTTGCGTTTCGTCTATTAATTTTCAAGAGTATCGCAAAAATTCCACGACTTTATGTCCATTGATAGTATCACCTTTGTAGTGATAAAACATTGAATAATTATCACTACCAAGTTTATAGACATTTCTCATTTCAGGATGTACGCCGTTTCGTCATAAAAGACGTTAAATGTTTTCAATGACGAAACAATAATATATTACACAATAAGAACACTTATACGTGATCGAATAATTTTGATACACGTACTATAGTACATGTATGTTATAATCGTTATGCAACCACATAACTTTTATTTTCAACTCTTCGTTTTATTATTTTGGCGGATCTCCATTTAGCCTCCTGGGAAGTTCCGTGTGTACTCCTAATTATCATCGAGGGATCTAAGGACAATTCCGCACAGGTGAGTCCATGAGCCGGGCGATGACGTGAAGGAACAGAGGGGAACCAGAAAAGCGCGGAGCAGGTGGATTGCTCGCCGAGGTTATGCAAGACATTCAGACTCTATCCGCGATGGCAGAGACTGAGGTGGCATTTAAGGATTACCGGAGTTTAGCATAATATCAGCAGAAGTGGGAAGAGGACAACAAGCGGGCGCCGTTGTCGGGGTGATGAGAGGGCGACGGATGACAGAGGAAGATGGAGCCTGCAAAGAGGAATGCGCCCGAGGAAGGGGCGCAGGTATTATTCATGGATTACCTCACTTGTCTCAGCTACAATCCTTCCAAAGCCTCCATTAGAATAATTGCTTCTTCATCTTCGCGCTTACGCGGTTGCTACCGCCTATCGCGTTCCTCGATCCGTTCTCTCTTCAAAAAGAAATCTACGAACTTTGCCATCAGTAACACATCGCCACACTTTTATATATACGCATCAGTTTTTCTCCCCATTGTCTGCGAGGTTTATCTTAACTTGACACGAAAAGAAGTGTCATCTCGAGAAGGTTCATCGCGAAGAAAATATATCAAACACAGATGCATCATCAGCCCTTTATACAAGTATAAGAGATACAGTAAAATAATTCCAAATGAATTTTAAACGAGAAAATGGAATGAACGAAACAGATAAATTATTTTTGAATTAAAATAGAAATTGTGGATTCTCTTTCGTAGGGGAGCGAGGGGCTAGTTGTAACAGGGGTAAGTAGTAACACGCAATTTTTACAAATTTTTTTTTAATTAAGCCAGGTAATGAAAAAAAAAATTTATTTAAACTTCATTTTTGATACTTATTGTTATCAATTGTTATGACTATTTTGGGCATTACGTTTCTAAATATATCTACATTTATTATGCTATATTGGTTTTTACTGCTAATGACATAAATTAATATTAACCACAATTAACCTAGAAATTCATGCTAAGGGGCAAGTTGAAACAATTTCTTGGGGTTAGTTGTAACATGTACAACATGCCTCTGATGTTTATATTTGCATGGGTGGTTTTGTGAGCTTTAATGTATTTCATTATCGTATGTCTTTTTTAGTATGAGAAACTACAAAAAGAAAACGGTGAGGGCTTCGAAAAGCCAAGATGTCTATGAGTTGGCTGCAGTTGAATAAATAATATAAAATATATGAAATATATGAAAATAATAATTATTTTTGCACTTATCTTTAAAAATAAAAACTCAAACCTGTTAAAACTTCACAAATTTATTATTATTACTACATGTCTCATTGCTGTTACAATTAGCCCCAAACACGGGGCAAATGTTTTTTTTTATAAAACGCATGTTGTGGGGAAAATGTGTAGATATTCTTTAATATTTTCTATTCTGATTTATTGTATAATGATTGATTTCTCGATAAAAGTAATTATAGTTATAAAATACTTGATAAGTTTCATAATATATATACAATATTTTGAAAATTGTTACAACATGCCCCTCGCTCCCCTACCATTATTTTGTATTTAGCGTTATAATAAAATATATCATAGCTTTTTAAATAATTATTAAACAATATTATAGTTTTATTTTTGTGACATGTAATATTAAGTGGAACTGAAAATTGCATGGAAATATAAGACAAATATTCTTTTACTCATTTCAAGTCTTTTTACAAGTATAAAAAATATCATATTACAATCTTTTAGATTTTTGTATTTCGCAACGTATACGCCCGGTTGCACTTTGGTCTACACGCAAATTCTACTATGAAGAAGAAACTGCAATATACATCCCGGTTACGGAAGTACAAGTGGCAGACCATTAGCAAGGGAGGAAGTCTTTTAAGAACAAGGAAGAGAGTACTGAGCGATCCCTTGAAGTTCAAGAAGTGCGAGTGAGAAGTTGTCGGCAGACTGGTCTACTCGAGAACTTTGCGTTCGTCGACTATTCACGGCTTTGCCTTTTAACCCTTTCGCTATTCGAGTAATGATTAGTCAGCATCAGTCAAATGCTCGATCGACTATTCTAATTTACCGAACAAAAATTAATCAAATAAATTTATGTCCAACGAACATTATCGTCAGTTCTTCTCCTGTTTTATACGCTTGACTTTTTTTTATATGAAAAATGCATTTTTAGGAAAAGTAAAAGCAAGTCTTGCTCGCGTCTTAAAAACTTAAACAATAAATATAAAATTGTACTTAACAGAATACAAGCTTCTTAATTGAATAATTATATATAAAGAATTAGATATAAGAAGTAATTTTATCCTTAGATTTCTTTATAACATTATTATCTATATAACATTATTTGCATAAAATAATAAATGTAATATTTGAAAAGATAGCAAGATTGTAAATAAAATAAACTATATTTATAATGTAAAAGTACCTTTCTCGCAATAACGTGCAACTACAAGTCACGGCGAGCATTTAACATCCGCGCCAATTATGGCGCTCAAGAGGGAACGATTAATGCCTCTTAAATTAATTGTAATTCCACGTGAAGGAGCGTGGCAAGTAAAACCGTAACAACAAGGCAACGTGCCGGAGGTATCGACAATCGATGTGTAAACGGAGAAGGCTCAAGGAATCGTCGCACGTACCCGGTAATGCGAGATGAAACGGTAACGAGCACGACTCACCACGGTAACTAAATATTCGCGAACGGTAGGTCGAGAAACGTTGATAGTGGGGGGAAAAAAAAAAAAAAAAAAAAAAAAAAAAA